>NC_048597.1:125387050-125759087 GCF_003668045.3 Cricetulus griseus
CACCATTTACACTGTAAAGCAAAGAGGTTCCCGATTAAACTGTGTTGAAGAAGATTCCTCAGTGTTGCGTTGTTCTTGATGGTCAAGGGTGGACGCCGCACCATTGTAAAATTTATTCAATTAAATTCACGTAAGGTAGGCCCATTCTCCCATCAGAGAAGGTCTGTATCAGTTCTGGACATGGACATCAATAAACAAATAATGAGATACCAGCTGATTGAAATAGTCACTTCTTAAGCTGGTTAGATATTAATGCTTCATTATTGGCTTTAGAAATTATGAGATTTTAAAAACCACATTTTTATTAGTTCTTTAAGAATTTTATGTGTTATTATCTGAATACATTCATCACTTCTCCCAAATCCTCCCATAACTTCTAGTTCCATAGTCTCTTTCCTTGCAGTCTAATTTGAGTTTTCTCCCTTCTCTTCTTCCTTCTCCTCTTCTTCATGTTCCTATTCTTTCCTACATCAAGTACAGTTTGCATTGCTGAGCAAGTCTTGGGACTGGAGCCTGTCCTTGTTTGGGGCCAACCTACCTGTTGTCACATCATTAAAGAAAAGTGAGTCTCCCTATCAGAGCATCTACCCTATGCCAATAGGTCCTCAGCTATTCATGCAATTTTGTACCAAATCCCCTCTGCTTTATTCTGGAATTTTTTTCTCCCTTGAGCTTGTACGGGTTTTGCTGTTGTGAGATTTCTGTGAGTTCATGTGTTCACTTGCCCGGTTGAGTCTAGAAACCATAGGTTACTTGATATTATCATGTTATCTTCCAGTTCTGCTCTTCACAATCTTTCTGCCCTTTCTGCAAAGATACTGTGCCTTAGGGAGTGTAGGGGAGTTCTTGTTTGTATTTCCATTTAAGGTATGATCACTCCTTAGTCTCTTTTTTCTGCACTTGATCAGTTGAAGGTCTTTGCCTTAATTATCACCTACTGCAAACAAGAACATCTCAGATTAGTATTGAGATGTTTTATTATCTATGGTTATAGCAGTAATCTTTAGGAATGGTTTTAATAACATATCTATTTAGGAATATTGGGTTCTGTTCTAAACCTATGACCAGTCTAGTTATACATACTTGACACATAGAAAAGTTTTAAAGTTTAAACACTCTAGCTTTAAAATGTTAGAGATAAAACAGAACTATTTTCTGTTCGTAAGTCACAACTCTCTTTAGAACAACGCAAATCAATCCAGCAAAACTATATTCATCTAAAAAAAGAAAAAAAACCATAAATCAGTTTTCATAGCACTAGTCACTGGGGAGATAAGGAGAGAAATTTAGAAGAGACAAAGACTACCGTGTAGGATCCATGCAAGGCAGCTCAAGAAGACAGTGGTTTTTTACAATGGCAAGAGTGAAATCAGAGGAAAATTGAAGGAATGATGAGACAGACCAAACTCAGCCTGGCATACTGAGGATAGGGTGCTTAATTCAGTGAATATCAAGGAATATAAAGAGGTTAAATACAAACAAAGTGAGTATAGGCTGAGATAACAGTCTCAAGTAAATGGGAGAGCATGTTTACTGAGAATTGCACCAAAGTCTTCTTTGTAGAAAGGAACAAGGGGTAGAGAAATATTCAAACAAAACAGACACTGATGCAAAGCACAATAGACAGAAAATAAGTTGCTAGGTGTGCAGTCTTTGGTAAAATATCCCAACTAGTCAATACTGAGTATTATAAGACTTGACATTTCACCTCTATGAGACTGAAAGACACAAGGCAATTACACTGCCATAAAATTAATTGTGAACCAAAGACAGTTATTTCCAAGTGACAGACACCATCACTCAGTGAACAACCACTTGCATTCTAAGTCAGATGTCAACTTTAGAAACAATTCAAAAAATAAAAAGTAGACAGTGGATTAAGGCAAAAATATAAAGTCAAATTCTCCCAATATTTTCATGAAGATGTTGAAAAACTGTAACTAATTCTCACTTGAACTAGACACAAACAGATGTGTTTTCTCCCAATTCCTACTGGTAAGTTATGTAGGAGGCTTCTTAGGAGTTTATCATTAGTTGTTCTGTTCACATCTCTGTTCAGTCCTTGTCAAAGTTAGTCACCATTTGAGAGTCTCTAAAGGACCACTTTCACATGACATCTAAGTACACTGAAGACAGACTAAGAGATAAGGTCCAGGTGGCAGCTAGTTTCCATTTAATATTTAAAGTGCTGCAATTTCCAAATTTTCTGTTTCATAATGCCCAGCTCCTATGTTTTTCAAACTGTCCACAAAAGGGAGATTAGGAATGTGTGAGTGCTTTTACAGAATTAAAGTATTATTTATTTCCATTATAAAACTAAAGCAAAAACAAAAGGATCTAGGAGACACAGAGAAAAAAAGAATAAGATAATAGAGTATACAATTAAAGAAAATTTTTACAATAAGACGATAGCTAAGGAGCTGCAGAGATGCCTCAGATTTTAAGAGCATGTAATATTTTGGCAGAGGATCTGAGTTAACCATTAGACTAAAATAAAAATTAATATGATTAAGAAAATAATTGCACTCCTCCTTCTGTGCAACTCGATTCCAGTTCAGTTCATTGTTTAGCTGTTGTTTTCTGCTTCTACTTCCATCAGCTGATGGATGAAGGCTCTAGGATGGCATATAAGTTAGTGATCAATCTCATTATCAGGGAAGGGTCTTTAAGGTAGCCTCAACTCTGTTGCTTCGATGATTAGTTGGTGTCATCCCGGTAGATCTCTGGACATTTCCTTAGAGCCTGATTTCTCTTTAAACCTATAATGACACCCTCTATTATGATATCTCTTATTTTGCTCTCCTCTATTCTTCCCCCTACACAACCTTCCTTCTCCTTTATGTCCTCCTCACTCCTCTTCTTCCCTTCTCATTCTCCTAGCTCCCCCTCCCCTCCCCTATGCTCCCAATTTGCTCAGGAGATTTTATCCTTTTCTGCTTCTCTGTGGGACCATGTATGTTGCCCTTAGAGCCCTCATTGTTGCCTAACGTTGTCTAGTGGTGTGGATTGTAGGCTGGTAATCCTTTGCTCTATGTGTAAAATTCATATATGAGTGAGTGCATACCATGTTTTTCTATTTGTGACTGGGTTACCTCACTAAGAATGGTTTCTTCTAGTTCCATCCATTTTGCCTGCAAGTTCAAGTTTCCACTTTTTTTTTTGTTTGTTTGTTTTTGCCACTGAGTAGTACTCCATTGTGTAAATGTACCACATTTTCTGTATCCATTCTTTGGTTGAGAGGCATCTAGGTTGCTTCCAGTTTCTGGCTATTACATATAATGCTGCTATGAACATAGATGTGCAGATGTCTTTGTTGCATGAATGTGCTTCTTTTGGGTATATGCCTAAGAGTCGGATTACTGGATATTGTGGTAGACTGATTGCCACTTTCCTGAGGAGTCGCCATAATGAATTCCAAAGAGGGTGTACAAGTTTGCACTCCCAGCAGCAGGGGAGGAGTGTTCCCCTTTCTCTACATCCTCTCCAGCATAAGTTATCATTGCGTTTTTGATTTTAGCCATTCTGACAGGAGTAAGATGGTATCTCAGACTTGTTTTGATTTGCATTTCCCTGATGGCTAAGGATGTTGAACACATTCTTATGTGTCCTTCAGCCATTTTAGATTCCTCTGTTGAGAATTCTCTATTTAATTCTGTACCTCACTTTTTAATTGGATTATTTGGTGTTTTGGAAACTCGCTTCTTGAGTTCTTTGTAAATTTTGGATATCAGCCCTCTGTTGGATATATAGGATTGGTGAATATCTATTCCCATTCTGTGGGTTGCCGTTTTGTCTTGCTAACTGTGTCTTTTGCCTTACAGATGCTTCTCGGTTTGAAGGAGGAGTGATGAACAAAGTGGACAAGATCAGGCTGGTGAAACCCACAGAAAGAGCTGACCTGAATAAGTGGGAGCTCTTGGCCCCCAGACTGATCACTGGAAAACCAGCATGGAACTGATCCCTAGCCCATGAATGTTGGTATCAGTGAGGAGGCCTTGGAAATCTGTGGGGTCTCTCGTAGTAGATCAGTACTTATCCCTAGCATACAAATGAACTTTGGGACCCCATTTCACATACAGGGATACTCCCTCAGCCTAGACACATGGGGGAGGTCCAAAGGATATGATAGACACTGAAGACCCCCCCATGGAAGACCTCACTCTCCCTGGGGAGCAAAAATGGTATGGGATCATTAGGGTGTTAGTGGGGGTATGGGAGGAGAGGAGGGAGAGGGAACTGGGATTGACATGTAAAACAATCTTGTTTCTAATTTAAATAAAAAATGGAGAAAAAAAGAAAATTATTACAGTCATAGCACAAGACACTATGACATAAGTTCTCTTACTTTGTAACAGATTTTACTAGGACAATGAGTCTTCATACTGTGTGCAATTTTGATATATCAAAATTGAGAATTAGTGTCTTTCTTTTAAAATTTCAAATGAGGATATAAAACACCACATAGACAGTAATAGGCCTGCGATGGCTTAGTCATTAAAGTGGCAGCCAGACAAGAATTTGGACATGAATTTGGAGATGGGACTTTGAAGAGTAAGTGTGGCCTTGGGAAGTAGGTGTGGTCTTGTTGGAGAAAGTATGTCACATGGGGCATCTTTCATGTTTCTTTCCATCCAAATTTGCTCAATGTGACACTGAGGCCACTCTCTGCTGACTTTTTAAAAAAGATTTTCCCAAGACTATGTCTTCTTACATTATGCCATGCTCCCTGTCATGATGATAATGGACTGAGCCCCTGAAACTGTGAGCAAGTCACCTCAATTAAATGTTTTCCTTGTAAGAGTTGCTGTGTTCATGGCATCTCTTCACAGCAATAGAAACTCTAACAAAGACAGATCCCCAGCACCCACATAAAATCTAGAAACACTGTTGCATGTATCTGTGACCCTCTAGTTGGGTTTGTGTGAGGAGACAGACACTTGAAGGTTATTAGCTGGATATGAGCTCCAGGTTGAGGGAGCAACTCTGTCTCAAAAAATAAGGTACTTAGTGGTTAAAGAAGATATCCAATATCAACATCTCATCCCATGCATACATGCATGTAAACTTACACATATGAATACCTGTGCATATAGATGGATTGATGAAAATAGATGGATACTACATGGATGGATGAACTATTTATAGAATAGATAAAACTTAAGATAAACTAGACAAATAGGCAGAAATTAATATATGAAGAAAGATGATAGATAAATGATAGATGATAGATGATAGGTAGATAGATATAAGATAGGTAGATAGACAGATGGATTGTAGGAAATACTAGACAGCAGCTGCACACAGTAAGAATATTTTTTCTAGGTTTACAGAGAAATAATTAACAGACTCAAATCTTATGAAGGTAACAGTCACTCCATACAACCAAGAAAAATCTCTAGAAATTATAATCTCTCATATTCAGAAATAATATTCATAGCATATAAAGATATTAAATACAGATCTTAAGTAATTAGATGATGATGCCTTACACATTTAATCATTATAATTCTTAGTAGTATTTACGAAGAGTCTATGCAATGTAGAAATTCTATATTTAAAATTAACTTGAGCGATTTTCTTTTTTGAGTACTTGAACATACTGTTATTGTTTCTCCATTTGGAAGGCATATGCTGATTTTTATTCTATGCCTTGCCATCAAATATTTCTTTAGACTTTGACTTGTGTGATGATAGTATGACATTTTTTCTACATTATAACCAGTCAGCTTTCTGAGGTAAATATACTAAAACTTTAAATAATTAATTTTTCATTTTCTTAAAGAAATAATATAATATTGTATATGTACAAATGAAAATTAAATAGGTATTCCCTTGAGTGATGTAATTCTCCAGGAAATAAACATAGGATAGAAAGATAATATAAGATTGCATCATATATTAGAAACTGGTAAAATTCTGAGAGCAAAAACAGTAAGAGTGGAGTTGAAATATTTACTTTGGACTTTTTTGTTTTATAACTATGCAATTTCTGTTTTATTTAAAATACATTCCTTTGGGCTGTAGAGATGGCTTAGCAGTTAAGAGCACTGACTCTTCTTCCAGAGGTCCTGAGTTCAATTCCCAGTAACCACATGTTGGCTCACAACCACCTTGAATGAGATCTGGTGCCCACTGCTTGAATGCAGGCCGAAGACCGTATACATAGTAAATAAATAAAATGTTTTTTTTTTTTAAGAAAGAAAATACATTCCTCACTCATACAATAATCCTGACCACAGGTTTCCCTCCCTCCAAAATATTTGTAAACAGAAATAACACTAAGATTAAATTTTTCAATACAAGTCATGGCTCATGTTTATTTAAAACTCATGGATGATACCAAGAAAACAACACACTTGAGCTCATATTTTGGATGAGAGTAAGAGTACTCATGGTAGGTATTTACTCAGACTTGGCATGGAAATTGTTTCATAAATATGTATTCATAGTGTGCATTAGTAGGCACTTTACCACTAACCTGCATCACCAGTCCACCACATCTTAACTAGACACATTTAATGTTCTCTCCTTGGCCAAAGTCTCCCAATCCTCCTGCTAGCTCAGCACTATCTCACATTAAGGAATGGGTGACGATAAGAAAGTCAGAACAAATATAGTCATTATCAGACATTTTCATGTCACACACATTCTGCGGTTCCCTTCATATGTTTCACTTAGTTTGCAAGACCATGGATCCCTATTTGGCTTCTTCATGCACACTTAATTTTGGTTTACCTTTCTCCACTTCTCATTCCCCTTACCCTCCACTTCCTTGAATGGTCTGCCCCAGTAATTCTTTTATTGAACTTGTGTTACAGAGTTCCCCTCTTTAAATATTCCTTTCCACCATGTTTGCAATTTCTTAACCCACGCTCACTGCAAAAGACATGCAAAAGATTTGAACCTAGAATTTTGTATGAAAGAGAACATGTGATAATTGCCTTTCTGGGTCTGTGTTACCCAACTCAACATAGCTTTTCAAGATCATGTTTTCCCCTCCACCAGATTCCCCTAATGGAAATAAGTAGTTGGAGTCACTGTGTGATTTAAAAAAGCAAGAAATAAAGAGGAAGTGATACATACTGGAGAGAGAGCCAGGTTCGAGGAAGGTGGAGGGCATGAGTGAAAATCAGATAATGAAAATGCATATCTACATCTACGAAAGTATCAAAGAATTGGAAAACAGGATATGAAAGAAGGCAAAATCCAAGTCAAACAGCATCTTGCTTTCAGACAAACGAATGAAATACATGTTTGCAAATATCCCTTCAGAGGCTTCTTATGACATCACACATTTTCTTCTTTGAAACTTTAGTCTCACTTACTTTTGGTAAATCTACTTCTTTCATATTCCTTTATGAAGCAATAAATCTACCATCCTCTGGAATTATTAAATTGTCCTTTAAATAAAGGAACAAGAAACATGATCTTGATAAATGTTCTCATTTAGAGGATCCACAAATTAATTGGCCTTCTCATTTTCAAACCAATATGCTAATTATCTCTAATTTTCTTATGTTAATAATGTGATTTGATGCAGAGGACATCCAAGAAATGCATATTATATATTTATTAGTTTGGCATTTTTATTTTGCTTAGTCTTGCCTATCATCACAAATACAAATTAATCACATTTCAGTAGGGCAAGCAATTCCTAGACAACAAACACCATAAACAAAATAAATCTTCTAGATAAATTAATGTACAACTAATAAAACATTCCAGAAACTTATATTCAGTGGATGGCATCAAGAAACTGCAAGTGGAATGCATCTATACTCACAGTTTTTAACCTAATAAAGAAATGACTGATGAGTAATGCCTTGAAAAGCTTAGAATTTTACACATTCTGGCATAACAGATGCAGCAGGACTACCAAGTCTATATGAATGCTAACAGGTATCTGAGTTGAAACAGTTGCTATGATTCTTGAGAAAAGAAGTTATCCAAGGTTCTTGTCCGGGTAGTCATTCATGGCAGTTTAGCTGAATAGTCTTCCAACATAGTAGAAGAAAGGCATATTGGAAATGGTTACTCTATCTCCTATCTTCAAATAAGAACAAGGATTTTTTTAAGTCTACCATTATTTTAGCTTTAGTATTTTTTTTTAAGTTTTAAGAAAGTATCACTGCTCTAAAAAAATCAAATAGGCTTTTATTTTCAGAGGCAGTTTAAATGTTAGTTTATATTCCATTTTATTTTTATTTAAAAGCAATAAAATTAGCATCAGGTTTACTATACATGTATTGTTATTTTCTGAATTAAGGTAATACTATCTTAATTCATCTCCCTTATTCCACATGTCCCTTCAGAAACAGTTGTCTTGTACCTACTCTTAGCTATTATCTATATTGGTAGAGGAGACCCAGGATGAAGAATTCTCTAGCAGGCCAGAGCATGAAAATCAAGATGCTAATGGGTTTTTGTCCTTTCCCCCTTTTTTCTTCTCTCTTGCTAAAAGCCATTAGATTATACTCTTAAAGCTAGCAACCAAGGTCCAGTCCCTTATTTGGCTACTGGCTCATTCCTGAGACAAACACCAAGGTCCAATAATCAAAATTCACTATTTGGCTAATATATCCAAGCAGGAATTCCTAACTCACCCTAGCACGACTCCCCATTTATCCCCTTAAAACCTCACTCATGAAAAAAAAAAAGCCTGCTTATTGCTTGTTGTTGTTGCTGCTGCTGCTTGCTATCTTCTTTGCTTGATGAAGAGGCAGCCACCCTCCCCAAACTGCTTGCCCCTTGCTGTAATAAATCTCCTTAGTGCTGAGTTTGGTATCTGGGTACATCCTCTACTGACTCCTGGGGGCTGCTATCCTTGCACAGGACTACATTTATAAAGGTAAATATACCTTCTTCTTTAACATTTACAGGCCTTCACATGTTTCTATGTCATTGGGGCTGATGTTTTCTACAAATATACACATTACATGCAATGATAGAGGGACTTCAGCCCCACCTTTCAAGGATTGTCTAAAGATTACTAGAATCAAGTTCTTCCTTAACTGGTCCAGGAAGGTGTGAGCTATCAACCCTTATATATCACCTCTAAAATAGGGCAGCACCAGAGCAGAATGCAACTCCCCCTTCTTTATTTGAGAGAATTCCTGAAAATTCATTTCCATTCCCAAATTCTAATAGAATTAGCTATTACCTCAGTTTCCCCTGAATTACAGCTCAACTTCATTATACACTCAACCACAATCCCTTCAACTCTTTTTTAAACTTTATAATTTTTATTGTAAAATATCTTGCAAATAAATAAAAACATCCCACATGAAGTTTAAGACCCAAAATCTATGTAACTCAATGAACATCTACAAAGTTAGAATAGGCATTCGGAATGGAAGCTGGAGCTTCCATTAAATTGAACACTTCCAGAATAAACAAGTATCATTTGAATGGCACAGATCAGAAGATATTCCTGCGAGTGGTCTTGTCTTGAACAGAACTAGACCAGTGTCTGCCACTGTTGGACTTGACCCCAGGGAACAGATCTGAACTGAGATTGTGAATCAGAATACCAGGCAGGGGCAAGAACTTACAAAGCCTTCCTTGTCATAGCTGCTGACCCTAGTGAGCTGTATGTGCAGCTGTTACTGTTAATATGTTGATCAGTTTCATCCTTGACCCCATTATAATGTCAATGGTATGATTTCTGATGATTGTGTAGAACTGGTCCCATCTCAAATCAGGATAAGACAGAGGAGTGGAATACAATAGGATACACTGAGAAGAGAAATTTTCTTGCATAATGTTGTAATTGTGCTAGTTTATTAGTTTGTTATTATTCCCTTATTGTGCCTCATGGGGATAATTAAGTTTATAAATTTAGCTTTATCATAAGTAAGTTTATATAAAATTACATAAATACTTCCATTACCTGGGTTTTACACATGCACAGTGGGTGTGTATTACAATGGATAAAGAAGGAATATTATATAACTGTATATTAGAAAATAATTACATTAGTTATACAGAGTGGTATTGGAAGGTCTAAATATTGAGCATTTCATTAGCACATAATAAAGAACAAACTAAGTATTCAGTGTGGACCCAAAGTCATCCAGCCCAGCTTTTTAAAAACAAACAAAAATCTTTTTAAATATTTATTTTGTGTGTATGAATGGTGTGTCTGTAAGTATTGTATAATACTTACAGAGGTCAGAAGAAAACATCAGATGCCCCCAAACTGCAGTTGCAGATAGTTGCTCAGAACTGCTTGGGTGCTGGGAACCAAATCCAGGTGTTCCACTAAAGCACCAGTGCTCTTAACAGCTGAGCCATCTCATCAAGCTCAGATTCTTGTTCATAACTATTCAACGTTCAATCTCAAGTTAACATGAACTTTAAAAGGATGAAAACAGTGAATGACCCTTCCTAATAAGACTTACATAAACAACTAAAATAAGTGTCACCAGGGCAACTGTGGAGATTCTCAAGTTGACAGTTTCTCAAAGTAGTAAAACATGTTCCAGAAGCCAGGGAAGGAACAGATTTCAGCAGTCTTCAAATAGAGGTGCTGATACACTTTCCAAAAACTGAAATTCTTATTTCTAATTGCTATTCCTTTAGAGCTGGAAGGAGAATTAAAAGAAGCTTGAGCCCACTGCTGTCTCCCAGCAGGTCATTACCCCCTAAGGTCTATAAGGGATATCTGGTCTTTCCATATGGGTAGCTGATCAGTTTTCTACTGCATTGTTGATCTTATTACCAATAAACCCAAACAGGGAATTTTCAGGTAGCTCAAAAATCTCATAAAACTAAGAAGTACATCTTCAAATTACAAAAAATGGGAAAATTATAAAAAATCTATCAACTTACTTCCTGTTTTCTTCAGCTCTTCCATTTTTCATATATGTATGTATGTATGCATTTGTACATATGTGTCTGGGGGGTAGCAATTTCAGTTACCAAAACAAGCATACTGTTTCTTTGTATACATATATGCTGTGAGAAAGATTAATTTATAAACTTGATTATTGGTTCATGAGACACAATATATGCTTAACAGTAACTAATAAAAGTTAGCACAATATTAATGTTCTGTAATAAGAACCTATTCTCTCAGGATACCTGGGCAATGAAAGAAAGTGAGGCTAATGACATTGAAATAAGTTTAATCACATGAGGGGAGATTGTAGTAATGTAGCTGCTACACACTGGAGCAAACCACACATAGCTAAGAAAATTTATTGGTCATGAAGTCCTCTTATCACAGTTTATTCTGCTTCAAAATCACATTTTCTTTTTGATTTTTCAAGACAGTGGTTTCGCTATGCAACAAACCTGGCTGTCCTGGAACTCTCTCTGTAGACCAAATTGGCATCTCATAGAGATTCCCCCTAACTCTGCCACCAAGTGTTGGGGTTAAAGATGTGTGCCATCACCACCCAGCTAAAATTACATTTTCAGGTAAGCTTCCAGGGCTTGAAGAGGTGGCTCAATGGACAAGAGTAGATGCTGCCATGGCAGAAGATGATGGTCTAGTTTATAACACCTACAGCTGGCAAATCAAAACCACCTGTAACTTCAGTTCTAGTGGATTCAACATCTCTGGACTCTGAGAACTGATGCACTCCCTCGTACTTTCTATACACAGTGACATACAAATAATAAAAATACAATAATAAGTGTAAAAAAATAAATTCTCTAAACTCATATACAAGATACACATTATGTATTCATATATGTATAAAATACATATACTCTGTGGTATCTAATATATATATATATATATATATGTATGTATATAGTGAGTACTGTTTCATCCTTTATTTATAAATTTTTGTTTGAATCAGATACTAGGCATTTATACAAATTAAAGCTATGAAAGCTTTTATTTCCCTTCCAATGTACATATATTCATTATTTTAAGTACAATTTATGGAAATTATGATTCTTAATTTTATTATTTATATTGATTTGTTCTATCAAGGAAATGTAGGAACATAAAAAAGTAAATAAAGTGGAAATGATTAACTCTCACGCAAATAATGGTTATGATATTGCATGATTCATGCATGTCTGTCTTATGATGAAAAGCAACAGTGTGCTGTGGGCTAACAGACAAACTGTTAGGACTGTGAAGAGAAAGGAAAAGGAATCACTTTGGTCCTTAGGTTAACAGCCTAGAAATAGGGAAGATGCCTAAAATCACCTTGTACTTCAGACAGATAGGAAAACAGAAGAAGGGCTAAGAGTACTTGTGTTGAAGCTGGCCCTCACAACATGATCCTACCATTACAGGAGATGACAAGATGGGTAAATCGAGGAAGAAAGAAAGACTGGCCATGCAAACTCTCCACACCTTGAATAACTATTGATGTAGGAGGGAAAACTGCATTCTTCCCAGGAGGTCATGAAACTTAGAACTCCGTAGAAGAGTAAAGACTCATGTGATCAGAAAAAGACAGAGATATACAGTAAAGACTGATTCATTGGAACAAAACCTTTAAACATTATACAGTGTGTTTAAGAATATACATCAGCTTGGAAGAGAAAAAGAAAACTATAAAGTCCTTAAAAAGAAATAGAATAGCTGGGTGTGGTGACTCATACCTCTAATCCCAGCACTCCAGAGACAGAGGCAATCAGATCTCTATGATTTGAAGGCCAGGCTGGTTTACAGCATGAATTTTCCAAAAATACCCAGAGAAACCCTGTTCCCCAAAAATTAAAAATAAAAGAAAGAGAGTTATTTAAAAGAAACTACATAAAGATGGAAAATACACAGAGAGTCTGGGTTCTCTGTTATTGTGTTGTGTTTGAATTGATTGCTGAGCCAGAAACAAAAGCTGCTAAAAGACATTTGATTATAAATACTGCTGGATTAAACCAAACTATATATTTTAAAAATGCCTTGACTTCAAAATTTAAGTGTAAGGACATATTACTTTGTAAAAGAGGTTCTGTTTATGCCTTCACAGAAGATAAAATTCTGTGGATTCTTTTCAGACTAACATGGTTTGGTCAGACAAGATCCCTTGAAGCTGTGCCCAGGTGATCCAACATCCAAAACATCTGAGAGGATGCAGCCTCACAGATGACTATGGCCAGGATTTGGTTGTGGTTCTGGGTTTTCTCGGGATCCCTTTGGGGCTGACAGCATCCCCAAACAGCATGAAGCTGCTTGGAGAGAGCTACACCCACATTCCCAAATATTGTCTAAAATGTTTGTTTTTATTTAAACAGGCTTGGTTGTAAATGATTAAGGATCACAGTCAATCTCTTTCTAAAGAAAAAGGGGAATATGATATAGTAATGCTATTTTTCATTGGTATAGATTTTGGTTTATTGATACAAATTTAAGGTCAATTTTGGTTTATATATATTTCTACTCTTGTTTAACTATTGTGTTTATGTAACTCTTTTAAAATTTTAATGCATAACTAAATACAGATTATAGTCACCTATAACAGTTAAAACTTATAGTCATGTTAGTTACAGAGATGTATTTCAAATGGATAGGCATTCTTCAAAACTTTTCAAAGACCTGCAGAATATGGCATTTAAAAGGCTCCTGGCAACACCAATTATGTCAGAGAGGGTAATGGGCATGGGAGAGACTCATTATGGAGTTTGCCTTCAATGAGGCAGAAATGGCCATTTGGATAAGAAAGTGCTCATGCCTGGACTGCTTGACAGCATGCTGGCCACACTGGACAAAAGGGTGGCAAAAAAAGTGACTGCTGAACTTTCCAAGGGACAGGATGGTCCTTCAAGGTTCTTGATTCATAGAAAACTTTGCCAGACACTTTGGGCCTATAGGCTGAAGAGGGATGCCCCAAAGTTACAGAGGGATTGTGGGTGACTATCCATGCAGTGAGATGTCTCTGTCTAGAGTTTATATCTTATCCTTCTGAGGTCTTGGATGGAGTTGAAGACAGATAGTTATGGCTATAGTTTACCTCAGTTATGATAAAAGAGTAAGTTACATACAAAACTTTACTCACAAATATAGGGCTAGATGATAGAATATTTTCTTTAAATTTTGCCAAATGTTAGTGGAGTAAATATTGTTAATGGTAGTTCTTGCTTGGTTAATGCTTTTTAGATATAATTTTACTATGTTAAAGTTAAAAATCTTTTTTATTTAGATGGAAAAGAGGAGATGATGGGGATGTTCTTCTGTATGCTGTGAATATTTGTTTCTCTTATTGGTTGGTGAATAAAGCTGTTTCCACTAATAGACAGGCAGATGTAGTCAGGCAGGAAGTATAATCGCTGATTATATTCATCACTCCTATTCAGGAGATTTCTAGGGAGAGAAATGCAGAGTGTGTTGCTGGAAAGACTCCATGTAGCTGCTGGGGAAGAAACAGGTTCTGGCTTCTCTAGTAAGCTAAGACCATGTGAAAAGACATAGTTTAATTGAAATGGTTTAATAATTAAGAGACAGCTAGGCAATAAGAAGCCTGAGCCATCAGTCAAAGAGTTTATAATTAATATAAGCCTATGTGTGTTTATGGGGGCTGAAGAATGGCAGGACCAGGCTGGACAGAAACATCTATCTACACTACATTTCATATGAATGTCATTTAACTGCTCAATCTTTCTCCTTATTAGGTACACTACAGCACATTTGACATTCATCTTTTGGTTTTGACTTATATTCATAAGTGTGGTAGGGGTTTTTTTGTCAAGAAAATAATATGATATTTCTTTCTAAAATAAATAATCCATCTGTATCATAACAGTTATTTTAATGTTATTAGCATGACTGTGATGCTATATATCACCATGTAATTTGACTCTCATTTGTCCCAAACGACATTCCATTTCACATTTTATGTCCTTCTTTTAGTAGTAAATGAAGTCTTTATTAATTTATTTTTCTAATTTTTGGCATACTAGGAAAAATAATTTTCTCACTTCATTAAATAGTTGTTAATGTTTATTGTATGTCTCTTCAACACAATCATAAAGACTACTATTTCATCATTCCTAATAATTTTAAGAATGGTGAAAATCTGTCCACTTTACTCCACAATTAAAACTTCAAAGACACATAAAGATGTATTGAGAAATATACATGTTTACTTATGTCAGCAGTTCAGAGAACATACATTAATCCAATTTTCAAAGTGAATTTTAAGTTTAGTATTTTAGGAACATTCACAGTTAAGTCCAATTTAAAAATCATAACTACATCCACTATTTTCCTATCCAGAATTTCAGAAAATAGTCAGATTTAACAAGGCCAAAATACTGTGGCCTTCAACTTTCTAACCTATAGTCCTCCAACATTCACTTGTGCCTGATGCTTTAGTTCTATATAAAGTCTGTCTCTATGTCACATTGTGAAAACTAGTTCGCTAGAATAGTTTCAGTTTTACTTATTTATTATCTTTTTGCATTTCTTTTCAACATGGTCATTTCACATAGCACAAATGTCTGTATACACCTGTGCAATGGGAGCATGTGCATATATTGTACATAGATGCACACACAGACATATACCTGTAAATGTAACTGATTGAACAAGCTCCGGTATGACAGTGTTCCCTCACATCAAACCCACTGAAACGCATCAGGCAATCTCCACATAGTGAAGAGGTGAATTCTCTATAACATGAAAAAAAAAATACCTAGAGACAAATATTGTGGTTCAACCTGAAGATCAGGGAATCAAAGCAACCAAGCTACCAGGAAGCTCTAAAAAGCTGGGGTGCTCCTATTCTCAATATGGTTGTAGAATGAATGCCTCATCCCAAGACTTTGCTCCTGTCTTATATACCTCCCTAATGCCGGGATTAAAGGTTTGTGGTCTCAGGTACTGAGATCATCTTTGTGTGAACTGTTGCTCTTTAGGACTGGAACAGTATTGAATAGATCTGGGTGGCCTTGGTCTCACAGAGACCCATCTATCTCTTGATCCTGAGTTACTGGAATAAAGGTGTGTACCCAACACATCCTAGCTTCTGGTTACTGGTATTAAAAGTGTGTGCCTGGCTGGGCGTTGGTGGCACATGCCTTTAATCCCATCACTTGGGAGGCAGAGGCAGGTGGATCTCTGTGATTTCGAGGCCAGCCTGGTCTCCAGAGTGAGTGCCAGGTTTGGCTCCAAAGCTACACAGAGAAACCTTGTCTAGAAAAACCAAAAAAAAAAAAAAAGGGTGTCCTGGCTTAGGCAACATTTAGTAAATAATAAATAATATATCAATACAATTCTCCCAATTCCTGAGATAACAAAAACAACACACCTGTTGGGACACATAATTTTATTTATGGATATCACTGATTTCAGCCTGACAGTAATTTTGTCATAACTGGAATAGCTCTTGCCTGGGTTTAGGGTCCATTCCAGGTGCAATCATGAAAGCTTGAAGAAATGAAAAAAAAAGAAAAAAACTGTGCAGCTTTCAATCTGCCAAAAGTTCATTTCATAAATATCATTTCTTTATTCTAAAATGCACATGTATACATTTATCCATTGGTAGCTTCACTTTGTGCTACCACAAGTATTTCAGATATTTTTTCATGGCTGTTGCCATTCTCAAGACCCTTCTCTCTTAAATAATTGTTTACAGTTCAGAATAGTACATCTAGATTCCCAACAGATATACATAAGCACTTTTATTTTTTTACCCTTTGCTCATATTCATCACATTTACTTTACTAACAATTCGACAAGTCTCAGAATAACTTATTTTCCAGTCATCACCTATTTGGAGATCCTGTATTCTTCTTGTCATTATTGTAACTGTTAAACATTCCTTCTCTAATACCCACCCCATTCTTTACACATCTATAAAATAGAAAATATATTTCAAAACACCCAGAACACTGAAGATGCAGGAATACTTAGAAATGGCTAATGTTGGGGCAGATAGACATGAACAAATATTTCATACCTTTGGAGTAACCCCCATGGGAATGTGTCAACATGTTTCAATAAATTAAACAATCTATGAAAAGAGCTGTTTCAAACTGTAAATTTAATGAGTTGTTAATGTAATTAAATTGTTTAGATCTCTCAAATTACTTTGTTTACTATGACTTTGTGTTTCATCTTCCCTGTCCTCATCCCAGCTAATCTGTGCAATATAAAATTCCTTGCATTTGTCACCTGTCCTCCAAACTAAATATGTCATTAATTTCTTGGTCTATCCTGGAAACACGTGCAGCTTATAAACTATCTGCTCTTTTACATGTTCTTTTTGTTATGTGTCTCAAAGTAAGTTTATCCAGAACCTTAAATATTCTGTTTCATGTTTATATAACTTATATCAGTCCTCAGCACAGCACCATACTTCAATATTATTACTTGTTCAACTTCAACAATTGACAATATTAGAATACAACCATCATGGAACAGTTATTTCCTACATAAAGGTGTATCTTCTGTACCCAAATCACTGGCTAGACTGCAAAGTACCCTTGATTCTCCAACAAATCGACAGGGTTGCTGATACAAGAGAGGCATAGCTAAATCACTGTAATGGCTACCAGAAGAAATTAGAAAGAGTAAACATTCAGGAAGGAAACCACAGCCAATGTAAACTCTTTCTTCAATTTTGTGTTGGCTTTTGGAAGATAGCATCAAAATGAGCACATGAAAACTGTAAAGAAAATTTATGGTGGTTCAAACTCAGTTGAACATAACTCCTCTGTAGAAGGAAAAGCATGCCTGAAATATAGAAGTTCTGGAAAGAAGTGCTTGAGCAAATTTAAAAATCAAAATATTCTATATACTTCAGAGGTTACAACAAGTGTATAAAAGCCAACAGGGGTATGTAGAGAGGAAAACTATTAAGTCCATACTGAAGTTATGTTGTAAGACATTCAGAAGAGCCTGTCAAATATTCATTTGGGTATGCACAAAACAGACACGCATAATTAATATCAACTTATTTGAAAAAGTAACTCAGAACATGTATAAGAATATTATTCTTGACTGGAATTAAATGATATTTCATGTTACACTTCAAAAATTTCTCTCTTCATAATAGATGGACAACAAGACACCCCACCTCTAGATGAAGGGGACACAACATTAAGAAAAGAACCTAGTAAGAATTCTATATTAAATAATGGTAAGATTTTATATATGTTATAGAAGGAATTTTCCTTTCCTTCTAAGAGGCAGAGCTCTTATTAGCAGGGCTAATAAACATAATTTTCCAACTATTTGAAGTGTGATTAATTCCAAATAGCACTGTACAGATGATCTGAAAGGAGAAATTTCTCCAGTGATTTAACTTTCTCTTAGACAAGCAATCTTTAGGAAAACAATTATCTTAATTAACTCACATAATGGTTTCTAAATGCCAGGGCCCAATTCTGGATCTTCCTCGTAGAGCATAGGCACCAGCATCGTGTGTCAGGGCAAAAGCTTCTGCAGCAGACGGGGCACACAGCTATACGTATGGTGATTATTAGGAGACTCTCAGCAAGATGGCCCAAGAGGGTTAACATCTGTTCTTTAGGCTGAACTTTATATAATATGCATAAATCATGATTTCTCAAAAACAGCTTTTATGACTCCTCTTAATGGGAGTATATAGTTGAGCATTCCTTCCTTTATAAGAAATGAAAGCAACTATGGAAAGTCTTCTGATAAATTTTCATAAATGGTAAAAACTGGTTGCTTTGTTTTGTTGGAAACTAGAGTTCTCATTTGGAGAAAAAATTAGGACTTCAGATTGTGACGATGATACAATAAACATCTATATGCAAGTTAGCAGGGAAACATTTAGTATTGTCACCTGAAACAGAAATAAGAATTATATTTATGCCTAGTGTATAAATAAACATAGGGAGCCCATTCTCTTAGCCTAGAAATATGGGGGAGGGCCTAGTCCCTACCCCACATAATGTGACAGACTTTGATGATCTCCCATAGAAGGTCTCACCCTTTCTATGGAGCAGAAGAGGGATGGGGTGAGGATCTATGGGGGTCATATGAGAATGGGAAGGAGAGGGTACTGGGTTTGATATACAAAATTAGATTGTTTCTAATTTAAATAAAAAAGGAAAATACATTTTATATACCCATATATATAAAATATATGTTTATGAAAATTCAAAATAAATAACAAAAAACATAATTTCTGATTAACTGAGAATAATGTGCTCAAGCTCTGGAGTGCATACTTCAAGGCAAAAAATAGTTTATTTGTTTAATGTGGCATTTACTTGGCTATCTTTGAGTTCCTGGAAATTCACTATAAGTTATTAAAGTGGCTTTATGACTAATATCATCTCTAGCACCCTGGTTCATAGGCTGTCATTTCCATTTAATGAAATTGTGGTGCCTTCATCATTAAATTTTTCTTATATATGTTAGTGCCTATTAAATGCAGAAACCACAATAGGTGGAAATGTTATTTGAATTAAAGAATAAATAGCTAAGGACACCAGAAATTTTCATCACTTTTATATTCCCAATAACATGCATTCCTATCTTACACCATTTTTGGAGTAAGTCTTTGGATTTTATTGTTGTAAATACTAGTGTGGTGAAGACTTTTCCAAATCCCAGCATATAAACTAGCAAAAGATTCCCAATCTTGTAAGGATTAACAAGGAAGTTTGACTATAGATGAGGAGCATAAGAATGAAATTTTTGGCAATATGGTAGCTGAGTGTTCAAAAGGTTGCTGCTCTTGCAGAAGTTACCAGGACCCACATCTAACTGATAACAACTGGCTCTATCTCTAGCCCAAGGAGTTCTAGCACCTTTCCTGGCCTATCTCATGTGCACACATGGTGCACACAGCAACAATTAGGCACACAGACATACACATATGTAAAGATAAATATAAAAGACAAGTCAATATTTAAATTCTATTGAGTGTCTGTACAGTAATCCTGGGGAAATACTTTTTATTTTGGTGGTGAAGACAAAAGCTTTGGTCCTATTGATCAGATGTGAATTCATGTATTTAGTGAAATGCTGTTTATGCAAAAATGGGAATAGAAACACAAATGTATGTCTTTTGGCATAATAAGGACTTTGCAATATTTACAAAGAAAGTAATATCAGGAGAGTGTGTGAAGGTTAAAGATTGATAACCAGAGCCATAGGTAGTACACAGGAGTCAATGGGTGTAGTTAAAATGACCAGAAGATCAGTGATGAGGAGGGGCAGGTGAAGTGAGTGGGGTGACTAAACACAGCTCCTGTGGCAGATGAAGTCAGAGTCACCAAATGGAGAACCTGGATAGAAATTTCAAATACAGTTCTAATGCTTTTCCCCTGGGCTTCAAATAGTTAGTGTCCACATGTGCAGCTCTCAGTCCATCATCATTTCCATTTATCAAAATCTAGGAATCAGGAAGTAGGTGAAAGAAAAGAAAAGAAATGGAAAATTAACAAAAGTAAGGATACCCTTAGTCAACTGAGCAAAATGATTTTGTTTGAGTTTGTACTGAGATTTGCATTACTGTTATCTCATTCACTCTCACACCTTTAATCTTAAAATCAATGTGATTTTCTGGCCTGCTCCAGTCTTGATTGTCCCCCTTAAGCTTTAAGCTCCTTGATGGTAGGATTTAGTTTTTAAATGAGCCTAAATTCCCTTAAATAAGACAACGGATCAGCCAAGTATTATAAATAATGGCACTATAATGTGTTTGAACTTTTGCTAAGGAAATGGTGTTGTGAAACTTCATTACAAAGAAAGAAAACACCATGGGGCAAACACTGTGGCCTGCCTTTCAATCACAAGTAATGGCTGCAGGGAAATATCAGCTTCCTACAAAAGTATTACCAGAATTATGAAATATAACTTGATAGATCTCAAACTTCAAATAAAATTCTTTCCTGTGATTGATGACCTTGGAACTCCAGAGGTAAACTGTGCATCTGTAGTATGTTTCATGTCAGAAACACGTAACACATATGCGTGTTTTATGATTTATAGGTTGCTACATAGCTGGTTAAGATATATTATAAAGGTCATGTTGATTAATCTCCCAAGAAATCATAATGCAGTTTCTTATCGGGTATTTGAAGTTTCTCGTAGAAACAGCAATGATGAAAGGAAGTTATGTGGGAAGATGGAGGGATTAATTTGTAATATGGAAAAAAGATCATAGTTTTCTAACTGGGATCACAACAGAGCTTCACTATGAACTGAAATGTCAACAACAGGACTGTCTACCGAAGGTGGACCAGTGATTGGATGCCAGCTTCCCAATGGAGGGGTGTGTGTGGGGGGGGAGAGTGAGTGTATTAGGTACTTTTCTCATGGCTGTGACCAAGTTCCATAGAAGAAGCAACTGGAAGGAGGAAAGGTTGATGTTGACTTAAGGTGGAGGGAATACACTCCAAAATGGTAGGGAAAGAACTGTAGTAGGACCATCTCACATCTGTAGTGGCAGGCATCAATTGCTCTTTCCCTCTGCATACCAGCAAGAAGAGAAAGAAGAATGTACTGCTATCGATGTTCAGAGCATAAGTTCCCCCATCAGTTAAGCTTCTCTGGAAGCATCATCCAAGATGCTCTCAGATATGGCTACAAGGCATCCCTTCATCCAACCAGGTGGACAGTCACGATTAGCTTTGGCTGGCTGCTGGCCTCTACAGCCCTTATCACAGAGTCTGCTAGAAAGGGAAGTCATTTGACCTGGCTTCCTCAGAGATATTGCTTGACATTTTAAAAACCATCTGTTTTTATAGAAAATTACACTTTTCAATTTAGTTTCTGCATGGATAAATAAGCTTGTCAATTCCGTGTCCTCGCTCCTATCAATAAGTGATATACTTTCACTTTTACCATCAATCTTAAGCTGTATATAATTGTTTTGTGGAATAGACTGTTGGGGAAGTATGATAATATTTCAATACCAGTCCCACCTTATAAAGCAAGT
Source organism: Cricetulus griseus (assembly GCF_003668045.3). Classification (NCBI taxonomy): domain Eukaryota; kingdom Metazoa; phylum Chordata; class Mammalia; order Rodentia; family Cricetidae; genus Cricetulus; species Cricetulus griseus. The sequence continues at coordinate 125,408,875 of NC_048597.1, forward strand.
ACTCTTTTCCATTTTAAAGACATATGCTATATTGAAAAAAAATATATATTGAGGTTGCCCTGATCCCATGAAGCAATACAAAGAAGAGAACCCCAAATGATGTTAATATTCTAGCCATCCTTTCATCACCAAAGATCCAGGGCATCTATGCCTGTGGGTCCCAGCTGGAAAGTTATTCCCTGGCCTGAGTTCTGCTGGACAATGATATTTGAGTTATAAATGAATTGCCCAATAAAAATCCTTCCTGAGTAATCAGAAATATATTTGTTTCCTCAGTTTTTGAAACTTTGAATTTTGTAAGAGTTTTCATTTATGGTGTCAGATTTATCATGCAGGTACCTTTTGGGTAATAAGGTAATGTCATAATTAAAATTCATCAGTTTAATGTAAAGATTAAATAACAGGAAATGTCATAATATTATATGAAAATTGATATATTAGTCCAGATTCTATAGAGAAACAAAACTGATAGAATTATCTATATATCTCAAACAGCCATTTATTACAAGTGGTTTACAGTGTGCTTGCCAATGGAAAGTCAAGGAATAATGCACTCCATCTATGAGAGTGCATATCTAAACTGGTCATTTCTGTATTGGATCCTAAAATAGTAGATTCTAATATAGTGAAGGGACACCTCAGAAATATGATAAAGAAATTGCCACAGAGTGAGTACTAGTAGACAAAGAGCAAAAGCTTCCTTTTTCCAGGTCTTCTTATGTAAGCTGCCACCAGAAAGTGTGTCCCATATATAGGGTTAGTCTTCGAGTCTCAAATGATTCAATCCCCAAAAATCCTGCCTGTCCAGCTCTTTAGATTTTAGTTTATTTGAGATGTAGTCAATTTGACAACCAAGATCAGCCATCATAACTACTATTAAAGCCCTTAGGTAATGGTTGATGCTGAAATTTTATGTCAAAGTTAATGATTTATTGAAAACCAGAGTGAAGAAAAGATTCATCATGTATTCCTAGTCACAGTCTCAATGTAAAGAGATGGATTTGTCTTTCAGCAGTTTGTGTGGATTTCTTATTTAAGCAATTAGCTTGGAAACATTTTTAAAAGCTATAAATAATTTCTGTCTTCAACCTGATCTACATTTTACTGTGATGTATGAGATATAATTAAACACTTGCCTATCAATGAGAATAAAAAAAGAGATGCTACTGATACACGATTAATAAAATTGTGAATAAAGCTGGAAAAATTGGGATAACAACTAATATAACATGTTACTAAGAAATTCATGAAATAAAGAATATACTAAATGCACACAAAGAGAAACATTCTGATCACCTTTAAAAACAAATATTCTGATCTAGGTGGTTTTGGCACATGCCCTAATCCCAGCACTCAGGAGGCAAAGATAGCAAGATCTTTGTGAGCTCAAGGCCTGTCTGGACCAGAGACATGTTCTAGGTCAGACTCCAAAGCTACAAAGAAACCCTGTCTCTGAAAAAAAAATAAAGATTCCAAGGTATGAATAGATAAATAAAGAAATGCACATATGTGTATCCAATATATATGCATATGAATACATATAGAATATGTGTAACTTATTTACCAACTGGTTGATTCACACTGGATTCTGCGTAAGGAAAGAATAGTCAGCCAGGAGAAAGAATGAGAGGTATGCTAGAAGTGAGTTAGCATAAACAGAACTACAGAGAACTGAGGCTTGAATTTTACTTGCAAATCAGCCTCAAGACCTTGAGCTTGCTATAAGATATTTAAGGATGAAACTAAGGTCCTGATATCAACTTAATGTCTTTGAAAATACTTCAGAGCAGAAATGTAAAGTACAGTGATTGTTGTTGACTTCATATAAGAACAGTTTTAGAATGGTTAGTCTTGTTGTTCAGGTTTACTACACAGATAGAAATGTTTGGAAACAAAGAAAATGAGTAAACACTGATTTCCAGCTAGTTTATTACAGTTTAGAATGTTCAAATAAAATATAATCCTGTTACTGAAGGTCTTTTTCTCTAACTGGTCATTTAGCAGCAGTGATGGAGAATAAGGCATATCACTAATGTTTCTGCAATATATATATAAAAACAAACGAGGTGAAGAATGTGAAAGTTATAAGACAATTAAGTATTGGTAATGTGAAGGATAAAAAGGTTCTTTCTCATAATTAGGCTTAAATAGGACTCAAAGTTGTTACATTTTGGTATTTCAAAAACACTTTTATAAAGTATTTACCTACTTTTGATGAATTTAATTAAACAAATGTGATTAATTGGGAGCTTAAATAGATTTTCTTTTATATTGTTATTCTATACACTTGGCTAAATGCTGTCAGACTCTAGGAATGATTAGTTCAAACCTGGGTCTGATAATGAAAGAGAGGAAAGAAAGATGGAGAATGTGGTAGGAAGAAAACCACATCTAGTTTCTCCTGTTATTTTCAGAGTCTTATTCATTCTGTTTCATGTCTGGATGTTAGGCCAGCTTTGCACAGCCATGTCTTGGAGACTCACATTGACTTTAATATATTTTCAAGTTTCAGTCTGCATAATGTTGTCATAAACCTTAATGTGCAGAGCAGTTATATTTCAAGGAGAGTTTTATACAACAGAGTAGCTCTTGTCTCTGTTTCAATTTATAGCAACTTCATGTCCTAATTCCTGCACAAGATATATCACTGACCCATGATTACTCTCCGCTGGCTCTTTGCCAATATGTTGGTATTGAAAAATAACTACAATGTGTCACCGAGACAGGAAGAAAGTAAGACCCTTTCATAAAAAGTACCCTTTAATGTGATCCTTCTATTACAGGTGACTATTTGACAGCAGGGATTAATATAGAAAAATCACCATTGTGTTGATTAAATTATATATTATTTTCCTGCCAATCATTAAACTCATATCAAAAATTTTGTGAGGGATTATTTAAATTTTCTTTATCAAATTGTCAGTCTTACTATTTGGATGGTGAAAGCTTTGATCATAGATAAAGTATGAAGAATAAGCTATTCAGCTTATGGTCAACACACACATTTTGTAATCATACCTCCAGCCACTATTTTTCTGTACATTCCTAGCCTTCTTTGAGTCCCTGATCATTTTGAATTAAAGGTAAGATTGTCATATATAAATGGTTTCCTAACATCTCAAATGGCTTCATTTTAAATGAATCTTTAATGTCTTCAGTGTACCTGCAATTTTCATACCATCTAACCCCTAGGTAGTGCTTATGTTTTCTGATCATTCTATAAATATTAATTTTTCATAAAGTCTGTTTGGTTCACACACTGAATTATTAAAGCATATTGAAGACTCTTAAAATCCCATGATTTTGTATTTTTTTGTTTATTCATTGTTGCTTTTGGTGCTCATTTTCTTGATGGATACCAATAAATAAAATAAAAACTAGCAAGTCCCCAACTCATCCATCCCTCCATCCATTTTTGAATACTTTTATTTGTTCTGAATGAAGGAGGGGAGAAGGAAGGAAGAGAGTGAAGGGGGAAGGAACAATGAGCTAGGGAGAGAGAGAATAAATATACACACTTTGACATATACCACAATGTATTTATTTCATTGCTAATAAAACAGTAACTGTAATTGTAAGTTAAAATTAAAAGTTTGTGTTTGAGTAAGTAAATCATAGAATAAATACTCTCAAAATGTCCTTAGTTTTATCAGCCATAGTGTTTGTATTTTGCAAATGTGACATTTTATTATTTTTCAACACAGATAAGATAGCCTCAAAAATTTAAGAGTAATATTTTCCATAGAGTATGTGTAAGAAATTTAAGACAGTAAAATACTGTATTTGTGTGTTAGTGTTCAAAACAAGTTTGCTCAAGTGATCTATCCTAGGCTCTAATATCAAGGATAAAATGTTGTAATACTGTGGTATATAGTGATTAAGTTGGGATCTTCAACAAATAATTTTTATGAGTGTTAAGAACATGTGTAATGTGAGCAAGAAATAAATATTTGGAGAAAATCATACTTGTGGGCATTCAGAATGCCATTTTTGAAATAAGATCTAAATATGAGTTTGTGGGATTTAAACAGAAACTTGAGATTATGTGAATTGAACAGGTGAGAAATCTGAATTTGCCACCATGCACTGAAGTTTCTTGAGATGACTCAAGGACCTAGGATGTAGAAGGTGACAGTAATCACAAGTGTAGGAATATATGAAAAAATGCTAAATATTTTGACTATAACATGCACTAGTTATTTGGAAATTGTCTCACTGAGAAATTTCTAATGATATAAATCACAGGAGAAAAAGGTTATGCTAACTAGTTTTTGAAAACAGGGGGAATCTAAAGAGAGGGTGTTTCTGCCTTTGTCCCACACCTCCTGAGGGAAGCTTAGTGTAGCCACTGTGGGTCCACTGTCCTCAACATTATAGTAGAGCCAGGTTTTCATTCACAAAGGCAGGATGTGATGAAGAGACCCAACAACAAGATCTAGTGTGTAATCCAACCTCTGGCAGAAAGTCTTCCCATTTTCCTCCCCACTGATGCCCACCCATCTGACATGCTATTCCAGTGATAACCTTCAACTGTGCACAGGTCACTGTGCTTGTATAAGGGTACATGTATTCTCTGTACCTTGCCATCAGATGAAGATGACTGACTTCTGTCCTAAGGTTCCTAAGGTAGGACATGTGTTCTCAGGGCTATTAAAGTAATGTATGGGTTCCTATCTTTATGATCACAATCTATATGTTCTTGTGAAGTGAGGATCCAGAGAAGATGGCCATAAAGCACTTCTGTAACACAACCCTATGATAGAAATTGGAGAGACTTCAAGTATCTCAGAACTCAGTCCTGAAGCAGTGATTTGGACTGAAATCTGAAGACTTCAGGAAACAAAGAATGTGAGGTGAGCATTTGAGATCAAATTTAAAGTCTTCTCTCAAGACTCTACTATCACAAAAGATACATTTTCATTTTTCCTACATACACATGTACAGTCAATTCATACATTCTGAGTTAGAGCATTCACTATCTGAGTAGCTTTCCTATTGGAGAAAAGAGGAGAGGCCCAAGGTAAACTGATCTCTTCATAGGAGACACTACTGCTGACAAGGGCAGGACTCTGTGAAAAGTGTGAGGATACGATATACACATAGAAAATGAGAATGAACTTTACACTGAGATGATCTAATTTAGAGTGAAATGATGTCAAATGTAGTTTCAACATGAAGGGTTTTCAGTTTTCTGGAAATTCAGGTTTCTGTATGAGGGGATTAGAGGTAACTAGTCTTTCACATCTTAAGGTCTGGAATTTGAAACAAAGTGGATTTTGTTACCATTCTCTTCTGCCACAGGAAGATTAGGGCAGTTTTCATAGTTTCTAGGATCCTGATTCATGTACAGCTCCTCACAACAGGTCTCAGTGTTCTTACTTTATATGCTAATTTTACATTTTTCTAGGGTCATGTTATGCAGCCCCAACTGGCCTGTAACTCTCTGTGTAGAGCAGGCTGGCCTCAAACTCAGGAATCTGCCTGCCTCTGTTTCCCTAGTGCTCTGATCAAAGATGTGTATTAAAATGAAATTTCATTGTGAGATCTTTTTATCCTTACATTATATGATGATGTATGTCTAACTACACTCTATAGAGAGTTCTTTGGGGATTGTCTTTTCTAGCTTCCTGGCCTCAGGTTTTGTTTTGTTTTAAATTCTTTAATTACTGCTCATATTTACATATCCTTCCTCCCCATTCCTTCCCCCTCCCATCCTCCCATGTTCTCCACCAACCACCCCAATCCATCCCCCAACTCCTCCCAAGGGATAGTGAGTACTTCCACCAGGGACCTTAAAAGTCTGTCATCATTTGGGGGGACCTCAGTTGTAAGCTTGTTAAAAATTACTTTAGCCAGGTGTGGTGACACTTGTCTATAACCCCAGCCTTCAGGAGGATGAGGAAGAGGGGTAAGCCTAAGCTTCATAGTGAGATCATGTTTCAAATAAACAAAATCAAACAAAACAAACAGGAACAACAAAACAGTAAGTGCATTTTTAGTCTGGTGTAATGTATTCTTACCCAGTGAGGATCCTATACGGTTTTTACTTTTTTTCCTGCTTTTACCTTTTTCACTTTGTGACTTACTTACATTGCATTGCTTTTTTTGATTTTTGTTGTTGTTGTTGTTTTTGTTTTGTTTTGTTTTGTTTTTTACTCACTCCAAGAGTTTGGAATTAAGTGCAAACTTAGTATTATTTCATAAGCAACTCCCCAGTAGTTTCTCAATTGCCTTCTTTTACAAAAATTCAATTTCCTGGTTCTGTTTTGATTCCATCTTGATTTCACATAGTTAATGATGTCTCTGAGATAGTATGTGTGAAGAAGCAGTTAATTTAATGTCAAAATAATGATGATAATGCTCAAAATGATTTAGTACAATGTCAAACCCTGAGGTGGGTGTTGTGGCAGTTCTCAGTAAATAGATTTTAAAATCTATTTTGCTTTTGTAGATGAAGATATTGTACTGACCCATCAGATTCCTCTGAGCAGCTGCAGAACTGTATGTTCTATTCTCAGTCAAATGAAGATAACACCATGCTTTTTTTTCTTCCCGGGGTTATACTAATTTAAGGTTTCCAGAGATATGCTACAAGGTTCAGGATACTTACCTGCTTCCTTCTTTTACTTAAGGCCTTTGTCAACCTGCTGATTTACATATGCTCATATTTCTAGAATGAACACCTTGTTTTTGTTCAATGATGATTTGGGAATGTCCTCATCATTTTTTATTGACTTGAATTTTTTCTTGGTATCAAAACATTATGCAAGCAAAAAGTAATCATTTCCTATTATATTGTCATTAAAGTTTATTTGTATGAAATATTATAAATAATTCCTAGATATTTGTAAGCAGAGACCCTTTGCTCTGAATGATACCTTGGTAGTGCAGAAAAGAATTGATCTACACTTATGGCTGATTCTTAGATTCAGTCATTATCCTGTCAAGAACCTTTTGAAATGACATTCTTTTAAAAGTCAGTGCATTATGAATTAGAATGTCTAATTTCATTTACATTACCAATTTCATGTAAACCTGAACTAGTTATCACAATATGACACAGAGGCAAACTTTACATAGAATTAAAACATCAGGCGCAAGTGATGTTTGGAGGACTATGTAGGAAAGAAAAAATATCTCATATCAACTATGATATTCCTTCACATGTTACTGAAGAGAAGTGTTTCTTTTTTAAAACAAGAAAATTATTACTAAAAAAAGAGTTCATGGAATCACCTGATAATTAATAAACAGAAAAATGTTAACTACTGAGTTTATGTTTGTCTTCTTAACTGGGTGATAATGAGTCTGTTCACTAGGATAGAGGATTCATGCTATTTCTCTTACAGTTTCCATTCTTGGTGGGTAAGATAGATTATCCATTATAAGACATAAAAAGTAAAAAATGGTAGCATGTATATTTCCATTTATTTATTTATTTATTTATTTATTTATTACTCTGTCATTACTACACAGGCTTACCCTTGTAAAAGAATGCTGATACAGGGAGGGTTGGTTCTGACAGCTATATGATAAATAGAATGACATGGAATGCCTCCCAGAAAACATTTCATCCTGTTGAGGAAAAATAAGGATTCCATAGGTGGTAATAGTTATAAGAGACATAAAGGATACTGTTATATTCTAGAAACTGAGTGTTTTGAATGCATGGCCTTTAAAGACAATGAAAAAGGAGTGACTGGATCAGGATGATATTACCACCTGATTTGTATAGTAAGGTCATTCAAACAACTTGTGGAACAGGGGGTATATTCTTCTGTGGTGTGGCCTTCATTAAGTAATCTCTCACCCCAATTCCCATTAAAATAAACACACACACACACACACACACACACTGAGAGAGAGAGAGAGAGAGAGAGAGAGAGAGAGAGAGAGAGGACAGAGAGAGAGAGGACAGAGAGAGAGAGGACAGAGAGAGAGAGAGTGAGAGAGAGAGAGAGAGATGCATGGCATGAACTAGGAATAGGAATTGAGAAGGCTTCCATCAGGAGAGGAAGGTTAGAGGGACAATAAAGGATGAAAATGACTGAGAATCTTTACAACTTGAACTGTTAAAAACTACAAGAATAATAAAGACATTGCACGTGAGGGTCACTAATTGTTGGCATGAACACAGGGAAAACACATAAGAAAATCAAGCAAGGAAATACTTAAATACCATACAGATAAGGAGGTTTGTCAAAACTCTGAAGTCACATAAAAGAGAAGCAGCCAACCACCAAATGAGTGAGAGAAAAATTGGAGGCCGAGAAGACATCAGAATTGCCAGGAATCATTAAAAGGAAGAATCATCAGACAAGCAAATCCATGTTATTTTCCACTAAAAATACTCAGACTAATTCGTTGTAATCCTAAAATACTGCTCTGTCGTTGGGGTTAGACAATGGGTAACATACTGTCTGGCCCTGGATTACTATTCACCTGACCCATAAAGACTCAAAAATGCCCTCACACATTTTTCTGAATATACAACTATCAGCACACAAATGATTTTCATGAAGAGTTGAAAAACGTTATAAATTAAGGAACTTAAAATGAATAGAGTAGATTTTAAAAATACTAAGTAGATCTATATAAATTAGGGTATTTTCTCCCATATAACAGGGAAAAGTGTACAATGCTTCATTTGAAATCTGTCCTAATTAAGTAAAACTTAACAGTAACATGATTGAACATTTCAGTTTTTCATTCTTATTATTTTAATATAATAAAAAACTTACATTTCATAACAGAGAGAGAGAGAGAGAGAGAGAGAGAGAGAGAGAGAGAGAGACTTAAATCTGTTTGGTTTTAATTTCTAGCAGATGTACCCTAATGGATCCTTGTGACCCCTGGTCCCGTGAGGTAGGAGGGTTCTGAATTCTAAGTTAGCCTAGACTACATAGCAGGACCCTCTCTCTACAATGACACTCATACACACAATCATACACACATCACTGCTAGGCTAAGTCTTTTAGACAGAGGATAGAGTATTCTGTGATCCAGATGAGGATGAGTCAGTTTAGGACAGTTCTGCTGTGTAGGAAAGGTAACCATGTAAAGACCATAACAGTCTTCACTAGGCCACATGCCATGCATTCATCCCCCTCTCTCACCTTGCTTTCATAACGCATCCTGTTCTCCATCCCTGCACACTCCCTTTCCTTTCTATCCTCCCTTCTGTCTTTTTTTTTTTGTGACACAAAAAGTAGTGTCAAATATAAGACAATGACTTTTTTTTAATTGGATTATCATTTGACTGTGGGAAAAATGAGATTTTTTTGTTTTTGTTTTTGTTTTTCATTACGAGTAAGTCTGTCAAACTGCAGTCATGGGAGTAATAGACTGCAAGCCCTCATCTATTTCACCATACTACTATTTTCTGATTGAGCTAACGGAAACTTGAGAGTGATGGCTTGTCAGGTGAGCATAATATTCCTGGCGTATGTCACATCATTTTTCTTCTCTAGAAATACTATGGATTAGCCAGGCAGTTTCATTTATAAAATCAGTGAGAAGAGGAATGGTAATAATTTTCATTCATATAAGGAAAGAAGACATAAATATTTAATGCACCACTCAGTAAAATCTTCCTAAAAAGACAAATATTGCGAATATGAAGAAGTCAGATTACAGATGAAAATAAATTAATTTCAGCTATCTCAAAACCATCACATATGTGGGTTTCTAAAATGGTTTCTAGGTTTCTCAGTTTCTAATATTTCCCAGAAAACAACGCTCTGATTCATTCCCTTTTAATGTAGCTAGTTTTTTAATATAGCAGATATTGAAACAACTTGGAATAACTATTCCTTCTCACGGAATGTCATTTTGGAAGAGTTCACTGTTTATTGCTCTAGAGGCAGAGGGACTTGGGACAATGAAGCTGAAAAACAAGGCAAAATAAAGACCCATGGAATCATCTACTTCATTCAGAACCTCAGACAATTTGTATTCTGAGGGTAAAAATGAGTCACATGAGAAAAAGTTATTTAATCACAAGAGCAAGACACAAGAGGCAAAAACATGTTTTTTCTATAGAGGCATCTAAACGAATAACAATAGCTAGCTGCAATGAATGATCTAACATAACTTTGTTCATTTCCACTACACCAGAGAGGGGCATGAAAGCATAATTCAAGAACAATTCTGTAGGCCGGGAATTGGTGGCACACGCCTTTAATCCCAGCACTCAGGAGGCAGAGGCAGGCAGAGATCAGCCTGGTCTACAAGAGCTAGTTCCAGGAAAGCCTCCAAAGACACAGAGAAACCCTGTCTCGAAAAACCAAGAAAAAAAAAAAAAAAAAAAAGAACAATTCCGTGTCTTTGAAAAAACTAAGGCCATAAAACCCTTGTCTTGGTTTCTTGCAGTTTTCTCACAAGCATTCAGAAATGACCTCACAGGACTCCATTCTTGGACATTGTTCTGACAGTTCACTTAAGACAATCAGGTGTAATGATTTGGAAGTTATATGACTGTGTATTTAATCCTGAATACAAAATAACATTACTTTATCCTGAGTCTTCAGTTCAAGCTTAAATGCAACCTTTTATTATACATCAGAATTGCAGAAATAACACACAGATGTGAATCATAGATGAGATCTGAGTGTGTGTGTGTGGAGGCCAGAGGTCAAGGAGATTTTTTTTAGCATGTAACGTAAGGTTTCTGTTTTTTTGAGACAGTTCTCTCATTGTCCTTAAACACATTGTTTGCACCAGGCTAACTGGCAGGAATTCCAAGGATTGTCCTATTTCTACCTCTCCAGTATGGAAATTATCAGTGTATACTACCATGCTTACTTTACTTTTTTCCTTGATTTTGAAATTAATATAAGTTCAATTCCCCTTCCTTTTTCACACTAATCCTGTATACCCTATACCTTCAATATACCCCTTCCTTCTCTTTCAAATTCATGGCCTCTTTTTTGTTAATTGTTGTTACATGCATAAATGTGCATATATAATTTTTCTATACTGTAACCTTCCCATTTTGTATAGCATTACTCATAGGTATTATCTCGGGGCTGACCATTTGGTATTGGATTAACAATGAGTCTTCTCTTCTCTGAAGAAGATTATTTCTTGCACTCTCAGTTAGAGGGCCAAGGAGTCATACCAGAGCCATGACAGGTTTCCAATAGCCCCTGCCAGGGACCTTTCCTTAGTTTCAATTTACTACAGATGGCTGGGATGAGCAAACTTTTTTGGGGGGGGAAGGGGGGAACCATAACTCAGAGCAACCAATCATTAGGTTTTCCACAGACTTCTGCTAGCTCAGCAAATGACCACAACCCTCTGGTGGCTCAGTGAATGATCACAGTCTCTTGATAGCTAAAGATGGTGCTCCCTACCCTGCCAATGGGAAGTCCCTAACTACTAAAGCTACTCACCAATCAGCCCCCAGACTAATCTCTCCTCCCTTGAATTCTCCTAATCCAGTTTAAAGGGGGACCTGTGAGCCTCCCAGGCTGTCACCCTGTATCACCCCAACTTTTTGGCAGGTTTTTAGTAATAAAATGCTCTTGCTGACTGCATCCATTACTGGTGGTCTTCTGTGGGACTTCTCACAGACCTTAACATCGGCACTCCTTGTTTGCCTGTAGTTCTTTGTGTTAAGTGTAGGCTCTTCCCTCTCATCCCCACTTATTTTCACGTATATATTTTTGTTGTCATTGTTCAGTTAATATTTGGCTGCTTATGTAGGAGATACTTTATTTGTTGTAACTTCTAAGATTAGGACACTACTTTAGAGTAAGTTACCTGATCCTCTGGTTTACAATCTTCTCACATTCTTTCCTACAGTGTTCCCTGTAGGAAACTTCAATGAGCCTTCAATGTGAGAGTGTTTTACAATTGTGTCCACTGGAACTAGCCTCCGCTTGTGCATTTTGATCAGCTGTGCATCTCTACAATGCTCTTAGTCTGTTGCAAAATGAAGTTTCTTTGATATGGAATAAGTACAACATTTACATGTGGGCATCAGTAAAATATTTTAGTGTGGTTAGGCATTATGGTGGAAGTCGCAGATACTGGTTCTCCTTCAAGTTCCATGCATTCACTTGTTGTGAGTAGTGGGCTGTGTTTCCAGTACCAGGCATGATTTACCTCTTGTTTAGCTGGTCTTAGTTCTGACTAGAGAGCAGTTGGCTACCACTGAGTTATATAAGGCATTTATAAATCCTTGGGGTTATTGTGTCAGCTGGAACTTGTTATGGTGCATATGTGGTATAGCTGGGTAAACCTCTTTGGAAGCTTGCATGGCAATTTCTTTTTTATCTTTTTTTATTAATTTATTTTTTACATTCTAATCCCATTCCCCCTCCCTCCTTTCCTCCCAATCCCTTTACTCCTGCCTCCTCCAGTCTGCTCCACAGATAAGGTAAGTCCTCTCATAGGAATTCTACTAAGTTTGTCCACTCATCTTGTTGAGGCAGGGCCAGATTCCTGTATCATGAAAGTTAGCCCTCAGGGAGAAGGCATTCAGGTCAGTTCCAAGTCAGTTGTCTCTGGGCCAGGTCTGAAATACATAGTGTCTTTAGCAATAGGTACTTATATGCCACATCTCTGGGGTAAACAAGGGCATTAAGCTTAGAATTTTTCATATGTCCCATGCCAGGCAACCCAAACATCTCCATGTTTGTATAAGTACTAGAAGTTTATCCTCAACTTAGAGTACTGGCATCAAGTTATTTCTTTTTTATATATTTTAAATTATTTTTATTACTTAAAATTAGAAAGAAGCCTGCTTCACATGACAATCCCTGCTCCCTCTCCCTCCCATCCTCCTCCAACCCCTACCAACCCCTCACCCACTCTCCCCTCAGGGAGGGAAAGGTCCTCCACATGGGATCCCCAGAATCTGTCATATCATCCTGGGTGGGGCATAGGCCCTCCCCCATGTGTCCAGGCTGAGAGAGAATCCACCAATGTGGAATGGGCTCCCAAAGCCTTTCTTACCCCAGGGATATATACTAATCTACTACCAGAGGCCCCATGGAGTGCCAAGGTGTCCTCACTGACATCCATATTCAGGGGTCTAGATCATTCCCATTCTGGCCTCACAGACATCAGTCTGGAGTCCATGTGCTTCCCCTTGTTCAGGTCAGCTGTTTCTGTGGGTTTCACCACCCTGGTCTTGATCTCTTTGATCATCATCCCTCCCTCACTGAAACTGAGTTCCAGAGTTCAGTTCATTGTTTAGTTGTAGGAGTCTACATCTGCTTCCATCAGCCACTGGATGAAGGCTCTAGGACAGCATATAAAGTTGTCATCAGTCTCATTATAGGGATAGGACATTTAGGATATTCCCTCCAATATTGCTTATATTGCCAGTTGGTGTCATTCTTGTATATCTCTGGAAATCTCACTAGTGCCAGATCTCTCTTCCAAGCTATAGTGACTCCCTCTCTTATGGTATCTCTCATCTGCTCTCCTCTATTTTTCCCTGGACTCAACTTTCCTGTTCCCCCATTTCTTCCTCTCTCCTCCTCTTCTCCCCCTCTCTCCCAGCTCCATCTCCCCTACCCCCATGCTTTAATCTAAAAGAGGATTAAAACATAAAAGTAACTATAGTTCTTACTTGATAACTCTTTTGTTATATATTTTATTATGTTAATGTTAAAACCCTTCTTTTTATTTAGTCAGAAAACAGTGGATGATGGGGGATACTTCTGTGTATATGTTTGTCTTATTGGTTGATAAATAAAATGCTGTTGGTCAATAGGGAAGCAAGTTGGGCAGGACTAGGAGTCGAGGAGTATTCTGGGAAATGTAGTAAAGACAAATCTTGTGATTCAGGCAGGAAGTGACATAGCAGGCAGACTCAGAATATAAGCAGGGACAAGCAGGAAATTCCTCCTCCTCTCTTCTCTGTGGAGCTACCATGTGATCCACTGGTAAGAAAGAGCTCATACAGCTGGCATCCTCCATATTATATGTTCTTATAAAATATAAAGATTAGTAGTTATGGTTGATAATTAAGAGTGAGCTAGCAGATAAGAAATTCTAGCCTTTGGTCAGCAGCATTCTACATAATATGACTCGCTATGTGTTACTTGGGACTCTAACGTGGAGGAGGGCAGAACTTGGGCAGGGGCAGAGAGATATATCGTTACAGATTGTAGACTGGTAATCATGTGCTCTATGTCTAAAATTCATATATGAATGAGTACATATCATGTTTGTCTTTTCGTGACTGGGTTACCTCACTCAGGATCATTTCTTCTAGTGCGATCCATTCGAATGCTAATTTCAAGACTCCATTGCTTTTTTACAGTGAGTAGTATCCAATTCTGTAAATGCACCTCATTTTGTCTATCCATTTTTCAGTTGAAAGGCACAGAGGCTGTTTCCAGGTTCTGGCTATTACAAACAACACTGCTATGAACATAGTTGAAAATATGTCCTTGATGTATGAATGTGCATTCTTTGGGAATATGCCCAAGAGAGGAATTGCTTGATCTTGAGGTAGACTACTTCCATTTTCCTGAGAAACTGCAATACTGATTTCCAAAGTGGTCTTACAAGTTTGCATTCCACCATCAATGGAAGGGAGTTCCTCTTTCTCCACATCCTCTCTAGCATAGATTGGCGTTTTTGATTTTGGCCATTCTGACCAGTGTAAGATGGTAACTCAGAGCTGTTTTTAGTTGCATTTCCCTGATGACTAAGGATGTTCAGCACTTTCTTAAGTGTCTTTCAGCCATTTTAGATTCCTCTACTGAGAATTCTCTATTTAGTTCTGCACCCTACTTTTTAATTTCATTGTTTGGTGTTTTGGTGACAAGCTTCTTGTGTTCATTGTATATTTTGGAAATCACCCTCTGTCAGATGTGGGTTTGGTAAAGAACTTTTCCAATAATGTGGGTTGCCATTTTATCTTGCTGACTGTGTCCTTTGCCTTATAGAAGCTTCTCAGTTTAAGGAGGTCCAATTTATTAATTGTCAATCTCAATGTCTGTGCTACTGGTGTTATATTCAGGAAGAGGTCTCCTGTACCAATTTGTTCAAGGGAATTTCCGACTTTCTCTTCTAAGAGGTTCAGTGTGGCTGGATTTATGTTGAGGTCATTGATCTATTTGGACTTAACTTTTGTGCATGACAATAGATATGGTTCTGTCTGTAATCTTCTACATGTTGGAATCCAGTTATGCCAGCATCATTTGTTGAAGATGCTTTTTTCCCCAGTGTATAAATTTAGCTTCTTTGTCATAAAACAGGTAGCCATTCATGTGTGGATTACTATCAGGGTTTTCAATTTGCTTCCATTCCTCTATCTTTCTACTTTTGTGCCAATACCTTGCTGTTTTCAGAACTATGGCTTTATAATAGAGCTTGAAGTCATGGATGCTGATGCCTCCAGAAGTTCCTTCATTACACAGGGTTGTTTTGGCTATCCTGGGTTTTTTGTTTTTCTATATGAAGTTGAGTATTGCTCTTTCAAGGTCAGTGAAGAATTGTGTTTTGATTTTGATAGGCATCACATTCAATCTGTAGATTGCTTTTGGTAAGATTGTCATTTTTACTATGTTGATTCTACCTATCCAAGAGTATGGGATATCTTTCCATTTTCTAGTATCTTCTTTAATTTCTTTCTTTAAAGACTCTAAGTTCTTACTGTACAGGACTTACACTTGTTTGGTGAGTGTTACCCAAAGATATTTTATGTTGTTTGTGGATATTGTAAAGGGTGATATTCCTCTGATTTCTTTCTCATTGCTTTATTATCTCTACATAGTAAGGCTACTGATTTTGGGGGGTTGATTTTGCATCCTGCCACTTTGCTGCAGGTGTTCTTCAATTGTAGGAGTTCCCTGCTTGAGTTTTTCATGTCACTTATGTAGACTATCATAAATCAAGAATAGACAAGCAATTTAAATAGACCTATAAACCCTAAATGAAATAGAAGCTGTCATCAAAAGTCTCCCAAGCAAAAAAAATAAAATAAAAAAGCCTATGACCAGATGGCTTTACTGCAGAATTCAACCAGGAATTCAATCAAGAGCTAATGCCAGTACTCCTCAAGTTGTTCCACAAAATAGAAGCAGAAGGTTCATTGCCAAACTCTTTTGCAAGGCCACAATTACATTGATACCCAAGCCACACAAAGACACATCTAAAAAGAGAACTACAGACCAATACCTCTCATGAACTTTGGTGCAAAAATCCTCAACTAAATACTGGTAGGTCAAATCCAAGAACACATCAGAAAAAATCATCGACAATGATCAAGTAGTGTTCATCCCAGGGATAAAAGGATGGTTCAACATATGAAAATCCATCAATGTAATCCACCATATAAACAAACTGAAAAAGAAAAACTACATGGTCATCTCACTGGATGCTAAAAAAGCCTTTGAAAAATCTTCATGACAAAGATCTTGGAGAGAACAGGAAAACATGAACATACCTAAACATGATAAAAGCAACATACAGCAAACCATCAGCCAACATCAAAATAAATGGAGAGAAACTCAAAGTGATTCCTCTAAAGTCAGGAACAAGAAAATGATGTCAAATCTCTCCATATCCCTTCAATATCATACTTGACGTTCTAGCTAGAGCAATAAGACAAGAAAAGGAGATGAAGGGCAAACAAATTGAAAAGGAAGAATTCAAGCTTTCACTATTTGCAGATCATATGATATTCAAGTTGTTTTTTTATGAAAAATAAAGAATTGATCTCCATCTCCCTTCAAGATTCACTCCTCAACTCTTTCTAAATGTTTAAATACACCTTTATAGTCATTGAAATAAATAAAAATCACCATCTTACAATCTCCAATGAAAATAGAATATATGGATTCTATATAACTTATCTGAAAGTTAATTATTAACTGGTATATTTTATTTAGATCTATTCAATAATATATATTGTACATATACCATAAATTAAATATTAGATCTATCCAATTATTCATATATATATATATGATATCCATATATTCATATATATATAATTTAGCCATATGTGTTAAAAAGAGATGTTTCTTTGGATTTTATTGTTTTTGTTTTTGTTGTTGCTTTTGGTGGGGCTTGGGGCAGGGTTTCTCTGTGGTTTTCGAAGATGTTCTCGAACTAGTTCTTGAAGACCAGGCTGGTCTAAAAGCTCACAGAGATTTGGCCTACCTCAGCCTTCTGAGTGCTAGGATTAAAGGTGTGAACCACCACAGACCAGATAGAAAGAGATGTTAAATCTATCTAACATATATTAAACCATTATAACACTATTTATCAAATATCATATATACTTAAGTAACATAAATAGATAGAGAGAGAGCTACAAAATAGTCCCTTTGTTAATCATTTGTTAAACATAGTGACTGGAATGACTATTGAACAAAATTCAAATTTGTCCTCTTAATTTGATCTGGAAATTAACAATACTTTGACTTTATTTCAATTTCATACAAAAGAAACATGAGGTAGAATACCAATAGATCTAAGTATGAATTGGGTTACCATATTTATTGTTTCATTGCTCTGTCTATTTTGAGACTTATAATAGCATCAACTCTTTTCTTTGTGTGATCTCTGATTTCTAGGTTAATATATGAGTTTTAGTTAGCTCTGATTTCTTAATTCCAGCTTCGTTTAAGAGGGTCTTATAACAAATTCTTCAATGATTCCTGTCTTTCAGATGTTGGTCTACATTGTTTTGTATCCATTACTGTTTAATCAAATGCCTGTTGATATAAGTCACTAATTCCAGGTACCGTATCTGATGGTGTTATTGTATAGAGATTAAATAACAACTTGGGATCTTTTCTTTCCACTTCTTATAAACATTGGAGAATTCTATCAGAAAGTAGTCATTAATTTCCTTTCTGTATCAAAACACACTTTTATAGATTATTCCACTTCCTTCTATGTCCTTCCTCTCAATTCCATAATAAAACAGGCAGTGTGCACAATGTTTGTGTCACTTCATTTGAAAACTCAGCTTTGTAAAACCCTTATTTTAAAATATTGTATACATCAGAAGTCTTCTACCATGCACATCAGATATCAATTTAAGCATTAAAAGTGAGGTGCACATAGAAACCCTTTACTGAGAGCAATGCCAACTTTATAATATGGATTATAATTATTGAAAAACTCAGAATAATAACTTTCTAAGTCAGTACTCAATAGTTGTCCCTTAAATCTTCCCCTTATACTGATTGTCTATTTTATGAAACTTGAGCCATTCAAGATCAAATAGTAAAGTTGTCCATGTGTGGGTGACTGGTTCAGAACATCTGAGGCAGATGGGTGAAACACAAGGAGAAGGAAGCTCTCAGATTAATAATGAGAATATAGATGATGAGTGACAGGGAAGGTGGCCAGCAGAATGAACAGCAGGGAATTTCTAATATTGAAAAAAAAGAAAAAAAAAGAAAAGAAATATTTGGAGTTTTCCAAATGTCAATTACTGAAAAGAATTTCAAATATTCATTATTTCACTCAGAAATTGAAATATTTTTAATATTTAAATAAATATTAGCTTTGCTTCATTTGAACTACTATTGGCTACTGCGTCTGTACAGATAATGCTGATTGGTTAATGCACTAGAGTAATTACGAAGTGTAAAGTATTTTATTCTGCAACTACCAAACTATTCCAGTAAGAGCCTTTATAAACATATCAAGACAATTATGGAAAGTGTTGAGGGAAATAGGTAATAATCAGGAGAATGTACCAAGTCTGGATGGGTCAGACACCTGTTTCACATACAAGTCAAGAGCCAGATGAAGTATGAAATGCACAGAACATGCCATTTTCTTCCCTTTCTACTTAAAATGAAACTCCATACATCTCTGAATGAATGTGCTTTCTTTAGGCCCATGAGTTTCAAAATGATCACTTCACCTACAAAATATGAACGTTTTGAGCATGGTGATGTATGCCCACAATGCTGGCAATCAATAGATTTAGGCAAGATATCACCAAACCCATACCAATCTAGACAAAATATTGAGAAATTGTCTCAAAATGTCATTCAAAATATAGTAAAAATGGGGTGACTGAATTCAATACTTCAATTTTGCTAATTAATTAATGACTTTAATTTAATTGACACCATGTCTGAGGTTTGTATTAGGGTTATTCTGAGAAAATCTAGGAAAAAAAGAGAAGGGGAAAAAAAGCATGCTTGTGCATATGCACAAATTCCAAACACTATTCTCTCCAACACCTATCACAAAAACAAATTAAACAAAGCCTTATTACTTGCCCAGCAGCAAAGATATTTGGTTCACATATTTGAGAGTTGTGGAGATGGCATTTAAGCCCACAGATACTGGATACAGAGAAGTGATTTAGAAAAATTACCATACAATTGAATTTTTCTATGGTTATAGAAAGGGATAACTGTGGCTCCTTTTCATTCAGTGGTCATTTGGTAGTTAGTCTGGTATTCAGATTACAGAGTCACCTCTGAAATTACTTAAATATAAAGAAATGGGAAAGTGCTGTATAAGTGGCTTCATCAAACAAATCCAACATGTGTGTAGACACCAGAGGATGATTTTGCGGTATCATTTCTTTATTTTCTACCTAAGACAGAGCCTCTTCCCAATTAAGTGAGCTGAGACAGCTGGTCATTGAGCAGCTTGTCTCTGTATCTCAATTACTGCCATATTCTTGCACACATCCTGCTCTTAAGGAGGTTCTGGTCATCCTGATTTAGGTTTCAGGATTGCATGTTAAGATCTTTTACCCACAAGCCTCTCTCTAACCCCTCAATAGTTTTCTGAGATCATAGTAAAGAAATATTCCAGTGTTAATAGTCCAGGATAAATGAATAAATTGTATTTGATATCAGATTTTAAGATATAGTAACTTATGTGGGACCATTTATTACTATACATCCTAATAAATTTAAGAAATTATTTAGCATATGAAAATAAAATAATTAACATCCAAAAACAAGGAAAGTAATTCAAATTAATAAATACATTTAACAAGTCTAGTGAATGCAAGTTTTTTTTAAAAAAATCATCTACAAGTCTACATTTCTACAATAAATAATTACAAAATATCACTTACAAATTATTATAAGACTCTTAAAAACATCACTGACAATAGTAAATTAAATACTTAGATGGGAAATATGTTGAAAAAATATATCAGGGATTAAAATGAACAAATATTATTAAGACTTTTCCCAAAAAGAAGTGAGATTTGTCCTCTAGTAACCCTCTTTGAAGCTCTTCTCAGCTGAAAAGTTAGAGCAAACAAGGCAAAATATGCCTGTATGTTCTAGGCTGAAGGCCATGGATATTTCTATTTTCTGTACTATGAAAAATTTGGATGTTATCCATTGTGCTGGGAGTGTGATACACACAGCTCCATAGAGGCCTAAACCCAACAGCTTCAGTCAAACTCACAGTCCAGAATCTTTACCATCCTGCCCTATTGTGATCCATCCATTTTGCTTTGTTCCACCTATGTCCAGAGAGGCAAAGAAACTGCATTCGCAATCACCTGCTCTGATTGAAGATTCATGGGTGGAAAAGGAAGAAATATGGATTTATTGGCTTAAGCCACTAAATTCCAGTGTAAGTTCTTAAGGAAACTAGATGTAATCATGGCTTAGAGGAGTAGACATTTCAACACATCAGTTTCCTCCACATTGTTCTGTAGACTTACAGAAATCTCAGATCAAGGTTACAGACAAGGAAACAAAGAATACATGTGATGGCAGTCCATACTTTCAGTGTTTAAAGCTGGTCAGAATAAATGTATGGGCTTATAATTACAGTGCTGGTTACTGGCATCATTGGTATGTGAGGGTCATTTTGGGAAAACCAAAACATATCTCCTTCCTGGGCAGAAATATTTGTTTGGTAATTTGGATGCTGTTTGCAATAATATATTTGCTGTTAGAAGATTAAACTGAATGTGAACAAATTGAATTTATTTATGTTTGTTTACTTAATATTTACTAAATGTTTGCTCAGTTTAAAAACCACAGAGAAGCATTCAAAACAAAAGAAAACATTATTTAACATGTCCCTGGTTCAATTGGACTGGGGAGGCAAATACCTTTAATCAAATCACTTAGGAGGCAAAGGCAGGCAGAACTCTGTAAATCCCAGGACAGCCAGGACTGCACAGAGAAACCTGTGTCAAAAAGAAAAAGGAAAAGAAAAGAATTTCAGGCATACTTCTACTGTGGAATATGCAGATATGCAATTAGTTATATATTTTTCCTGTCAACATACAAGAAGCAAATTTGAGTGAACAAGAAAATGCTGAGGTACTGTCCAAACCAAAATGGAGCTATGTAGGCAAATGAACGAATGTAGTGTGTTGCCAGATGTGGGGTTCTGGTATGCCAGAAGCATGGTAAGTGATCACTAAGAAAAGCAAAATGGACCGTCAGTGCTATAGGTGCCTACCACCATATTGACAACCTGTCAGTTCTGTCCCTGGGAATAACAAGATGGAGGGAAAGAACCTACTCCCACAAATTGTTCCATGACCTCTACACATGAGTTCCTACACTACATGAAGACTTAAACATACATTTAAAAACCATGGAATTTATCTACTTTATTTTTAAACTACTTTATTAAAATAAAATGTTACTATCATTATAGTAATTGCAGCAAATCCATCACATTAATCTAAGCTGTTCATAATAGAGACAATTTTCTGTAGTACAAATTGGAAATCTCTTGGAAACTAAAAAACAAACAAAAATTCAACAAACCATAACATTTATAAAGTTCTTTCAATTCT
Source organism: Cricetulus griseus (assembly GCF_003668045.3). NCBI lineage: Eukaryota > Metazoa > Chordata > Mammalia > Rodentia > Cricetidae > Cricetulus > Cricetulus griseus. The sequence goes on from NC_048597.1 coordinate 125,430,605, forward strand.
AGGTTTGACTTAGAAAACCCTAAAATGCACTCAAAGTACTTTCTTGAAAATTAAATGTTATAGTCTTCTATAATTTTCACAAATGGAGGAAATTGGCAATGCTGTGTGTTTTTGAGTAAGTGTCAGCCTGCTGATTAATGCTGGTTTGATTTTTTTCCCCACTGTCCAGAGAAGTCAGAATAATTATAAGTTTAGAACAAAATCATCAATTTTGAGATAAAGTTAAATTTCAAAACAATTGTTGCTGTGAAGGTAATTACATTCATCCTTACTTTGATGGTGAAATTCACCAGCATATGAATAATACACAGGAATGGACACATGAAGTTCAATTCAAACAGTCAAAATAAAACCTTCCTTCCAGAGCAGCGGAGGCAAGAACCAGGCTGCTGTTTTTAGCCACATCATGAACTCCAAGACTATAGAAAGACAGAGGTTGGATATTAGGTTTGAGATTAGATAAAGGATGCTAAGAGCATGCCTAGCTGGGGCTTTCATTTTCATGGCTAGAAAGCAGGGGGTGGGGAGCTGTGGGCAGGACATTGGGAACTAGCACATGTTGTGTGACTGGTCATTCAGAAAGAGCTGGGGAGTGAGATGCCGGTAAAACACCCCTTGTGAAGCTACCCTGAGAAGTCCGAGGAAGAGAAACCGTGATTCTAGGGGATATATCTTCCTGTTATTACCTTCCTCTTACTATCCTAATGTTGTCTTCATTTTTAGGTGACAACTAACAGTCGACCCCCTACATACACAGCCAACATAAAAACGCAAGCACAGGGAGTCTCCACCTCCTTCAACAATGAATCTGCTTTAAGTTGCAAACTCATACCCCTACCCCCAGTCCCACCATATGTGCTTATGCATAATTCATACAACATAGAATAAAGGCACTGCAAGTAAGTTATCCTTGTGTTCATTTCATGAACTTTATTTGAGTCATTTTCACTTCCTTCTAAAACATCTTATGGCAAAATTAAATATGGAGATTACAGTACACAGACATTAGTTTGAACTCATACTATTCTTACAGGGAAGAAATTTAACTCGCAAACAAGGCAGGGCTTGCAATTCACTTCCTTATTGTCAATAGAATATTTCTCTGTAATTGGGTTTTTCAAAAGGATTTTGAACAAATATCTACATCACATAAACGCTCAAAGAAGACCGTATCTTCAAGAGAAGAGGTATATGCATGATGTCACGTTGTCTGGAGAGACAAACTGGAGGGTGGTTAATCTTCAGGACTTGTGTTTCCCCTTAAAAACAGATATTATTCAAACAAGACAGTGTTTTGTTTTAAAAACTTTGAATTGTCAAGAATACTTTTTGTAGCATTTATTTAATATTCAAAGAAATCTCTGCCATATTCAAACCGTAAATTTTGATTATTTGACCATAAATATTTTGAAAATTCCTATAAATCGTCATGTAAAATTACTTTTAAATTTAAAACAAAAATCATTAATAGTTAGAAATTATATCATTGGTAGTACAAATTTGTACTTTTAAAAATACACTTTATTAAGATTAAAAATTTTGGATTACCAAAGCAATTATTAAATGCAGAAGGCAAGCACAACTTGCCATCTATTACTTTAGAAAAATAAACAGTGAAATATTCCAATGAAATTCTTCCCTAAGAATGATTTTTACACAGAAGATACTGAGTGCAAATGTTCTAGTGAGGAAACATACATAATTGTAGCTCTCAGGCTCATCATATAGTGCAATGTTTATGCCACTAAGCCTGCCTTTAATCTAGACTTCTGCATTCTTCCATTTGTGACCAAATGATATTGCTTTGTTCCCACATACAGTTAAATGTTTGCATAAAATGTAAAGAGAACTAAATATGGTAATTAAGAGTGAGTAGATGTAGTAAACAAATCTACTAATCACATATTCATGCATGGATTATAACCAAACACACAGCCATGAAACAATAGTAATGCCATCCATAGCAACTTCTCATGGATGGCCTCAAGCTGTTTCAACTGCTTCTGAAGTGTCTGAATTTTTGACATTTATCATTGAATTGTAAAGACCATCATACTTTTTACTATTGAGATCACACTTACATTCCACTTGTTCTCAGCATAATAACAAGGTATTGTAAAAAGTGATGAAATTTGGGGATTGATTTTTATCTTTTGAGCTGAATTACTCAAAAATTTGGCCAAATCTTGCAGGGTCTTTAAATGATATGCAATGTATTCTCTACTTATATATTGGAAATTACAAGGACATGGTTATCTGTTGTTTTAGTTATCTTCCTTTTAATTGTCATGTGATTGAAGTAATAGAGTGCACTTGTGAGACCCCAAAACATTTGTGGCCTAGCCATATATATTTAATAACTCCATTGACTATTATGCCATAATATTTTCATCTATAAAATGAGTAAATACTATACTACTATAACTAAAGAAAGTAACATAATCCAATGGTGTTAGAATGGAAGAAATGAAATTATCTTATTGAAGACATCCTTATCTAATGAGAATCCCTCTGACAATCTACAAAAAAAACTAAATACTGTAATAAAAGTTGAATTGGTAATATCACAATATCAATGAACTGATCCCAAATTTGTTTCTATAATCTAGTAACAAACAATTAAAATTATTGATTTTTATTAATAAATAATAGGTAGTGTAAAACAATGATGAAATTTACAAATAAAAGGACTACTATACCTGGGTGCCCAAAACAACAAAAACAAAATAATCATTTGTTAAAGAAGTCAAAGATGATCTAAACAGTGAATCTAAATATGGTTGTCATTGTTTAAAAAGACTATATTGCTCCTTCATTCCAAACATTCCATAAATGATATGAATTGAAGTAAATTACAAGGTTTACAATATGCAGATTTCAAACACAAGATTGTTTGCAGTTGTTTGGAAGGATATGAATTGGAAGCACCACACATTTTCCACATCTTCACAAATCTGAAATGAAGTGTAGAAATTTTCAGATGAAATCCAGAAATATTGAGGATAAATATGAGAAGCATACAATGAATATAAACATAAGGCATGAGCAAAAATATTAAGGAAAAGAGTGATGTATCTTCCAACCCAGCAGGACTTTTGATAAAAGAAAAGGGAAAGTACTGTTGGACTCACAGTTTTTCACCTTGGATACAGCAAACATAAAGCTCGGCATGGGGGACTTGTGATCTGTACAGCATGCTGACACTGGCTAGACAATCAGCTCTCCTCGAAAACTCTCTGATGCTGGGATCAGGAGTCATCTTAAAAGGAAGCCTTGCAGTAAAACTTGGAAATGAAAAAATAATCAGCCAAACATATGTTGCAACACATTGCCCATAGATAAGATCAAAGAGAAAAATATAATATTGGAGACTGAAGCAAGGATGAGATATTGGTTACATTTAAGGTATAGTAAACAAAGGCACAGACCAGGTGGTTCTGGTGTCCCATCAGACTGTCAGATGCAAGAATTCAGCTTTGACTACACAATGGATTTCAGATGAAGAGCACCTGATGCTACTCAAGGAAACTAGAAAATAAAGGATAAAAAAAATGAAAAGAACTGTCTTACCCATGTGGTGCACTGCAAAAGACCAAATCCAGCCACCCAAGGAGGTAGAATAAAATGGACTTGGATGGGAGATACCAAAAGAATTTTCTTACTAAATAATGTAGACAATTTCCCAAATTTAGAGAAAGATGCTGACATGCAATTGGAGGCAGGAAGTCTTTCAGACCCCCCACTCAGACATGACCAGAAAATAAATATTTCCTTATCACATTGAATTATAATTGAAATTCAAATAATTCAGAGGAGTAGGTATTTAAAGCTACAATCATGAAGCAGTAACTTAGGGGGGAAAATTCTCAAGTTTATAACAGATCTATCCACTGAAATGCTAAATTTGAGAAACCCAGGTAATCATCTCTAGAGATTATCTTTTGAAATGGACCACAAAATGAAGGCGTCCCAGCAACAGCCTTAAGTAAGTAATGCCTGGCCAGCAATTTAACATGATGGATCACACTTCAAGGAATCCTACGTGGATAATAAATATAACCAGAGAACATGGGAAGACCAATTTACATAAGAAAAATGGATAAACAATTGGTGGCTTTGGAGTAATGAAGTATGTTCAAATTGGTAGGCAAACAAACTCCTAATGTAGAAGGGAGAAGGAGAAGAAAACCTTACTCAAAATCATGGGAGAAGTGAAAGATAATTCCAGGAAGCAGCACATATCTCCAAGTATTAACAATAAATTCAACTCACCCTACATATCCAAATCAAACAACAGAGTGGAGAACTAGAATTAACAAAAAAAGCAAAGATCCACAGTCTAGAGAGATGGCATCTTATAAACCACTTGTTGCTCTTGCAAAGAACCTGGGTTCAGTTCTTAGCACCTACATGGAAGTTTAACAACCCCTGTAACTCTAGCCCCATATATTCAATGCACTTCTGGCATCAAAGACTCATGCATGTATATGGTATACATAAACGCATGCAAGCACTTTTGAATACTTTTATTTGAATAATAAAAATATCGAAAACAAGATGCATCTACTTGCTATCACTAAAAGACTTGACAGGATTTGATATATCAACATGCTTTGTCTTTTGTTCAGTGTACATCATGAAGTGAGGGAAGAAAGAAATGTAAAAACCAAAGTATAAAGATAACATTGCAGTGTGATAAAGGAACAGGATTCTAAGGCTCCCCATACGTAGCAGAGGAGGTATTGGCAGATGATGCCCACTGAGAAAGGGATAGTCATTTTTATTTGGAGATGAGGTTCATGACAGGGTGCCCAGGACCCAGTGGATGTCCTAAATCGATGCATAGCTGGGCAGCAGTAACTGAGCACAGGTAGATATTGATGATAAAGAGGAATGCATATAATCAAAATGCATTCTACACATTTATGCAATTTTCTATGAATAAGTAGAAATAGTATTATTCAAAATAATTACATGAGTCATAAAGTATAATTACTCACTATAATGTTTAAGTTTTTAAACATCGATCAGCTAAGTATTCACAAATGTTTGGTTTGCATCATCCACATTCTAGAAGATATCATACGCAACTTGCAAAAAAATTATCTCATCTGAACTGCATAGCAAACACACACAACAGTTTTAGTGAGAAATAGAGTATAATTGGAATATTGTAGAAACTTCTGCGGGAAAATGGAGAATGAGCTAAGAAAAGAGTGATAGATGAAACAGTTGACAACAGAAAACCATATTCAGGGAGAAACTGACAATTCATTTTCAAAGAGCAAGCAAATTCCAAGAAATAGCATGGTTATGGACACTCATCTTGATAAAACAATTGACATCAAGTGCCCTGTTAAGGGTCTTGCAGTCTTACTTCTTGAGGCAATTCCAGGAACTTAAGCCAGGGAACAGTCAGCATGGCTATTCACCATGAAAATGTGTTTGCGAAATTAGAAGTTGACTAAGCGTTTACAATTCATTTTTATAACCTTAAATAGCAAGAAAGAGTTTTATCTTATACAGGTTCTTGAAATGATCTTAGAGCATTTTCTCACAGTAAACATATTTGTTATGTATTTTGCAGAGAGTAAATCCATGGCTCAATCTTTAAAAGATTATAACATTAAATCTAATATTAACAAATGATTTCTCTGGTTAACCTCAAAGTGTTTCAGAAATCCTGGACAATCCCACAGTTTAACCTTCAAAGAACAAAGCTTCATCATTGGTGGCATTTTTTTATTATCCAAATTTGCTTTTATGACAAGTGTTTCCTAAAAACAGTCATTTCAAACACCAAATTAACACAAATGTTTACAATCTTGCAAAACCATGGATAGCTGTGTGCTTTGCCAAGAGTCCCACATGACAGTGGCCACTAAGTCTTGGGGAGATGGAGGTAATGTTTAGAGAAACTGGAGGAGTGCAGATAGAACAAATCCCACAAGGATAGAAATACTGCATCTATAAATCAACATAGTGGTCATGTTTCTCCATGGATATTTCCTGCACAATTTGTTTTTCTTCCCTATAGCTTCATTTCAAAAGTAACAGAGAAAAGTAACTTGACTTCTACACAAAACTATGAAGTAAAGAGAGGCCATGTATATCTAAGGCCTTCCCTGGCAGTGAACACATTTTTGAAGGAAGCTTTGCTGAGATTTGATGTGATATTTGTAGAGTTTCTGCTTAAATACCAACTGAAGTTCAAAAGTAGCTTTGAAAAATCAATATCTGTTGAAAGCATTAGTCATAACTTCTCATTTTCGTGGTTTTCTTCTGGAAAATAGTACCTCATTATTTCATATTTCACATGACAAATGTTTCGAAGGCATTTTCCTTAATCACTTGTGAAAAGAGTGTAACTGTATATTTTGTAATCCTACATATATTTAAGAAAAGAAATTAAAAATATATATTCAGAATAACTGTCATTTCCCTGTAATGATGCTGAAAATGATTTAGTGTGATTCATCACATCACAACTCAAGTCTGTTTAAAGATTACCACCGTACCTACACCACAAGTAGCCACCCAAATAGTATATAATGTATTACTTCATTTCATTTTCCCCTAAATATTGGTTTCCTCCTCCAGTACCAATCCATATTCCTTTTAATTCTTAGAGTCCTCATTAGTAAGCCAAACCCCATTCTAGCAGAGTTTAGTGTATTTTTATAAAACTATGCAAACTTGCTGCTAAATTACAAAGTTACTGAAGTTAGAAATCCAGTAGACATTTGTATATTAAACTATCTCAGTCTTTTGGGTCCATGTTGTTGGTTTAGGTTTGGCATCATGTTCCCATAAAACAGACATCTACCAACTTTAGGATTCTAATGTTACTCAGACTGCAGATTGCTTAGCAATATGTGCATATAATTACCCAGACACAAAAGCCAGTACCTTATGAGGCCCTTCAGGAATTATCTGTAATTCAACTTAGTTGTTAAACAGGGTTGCTTCTCCTTTACATGGAGGAGTAGCTAGTTCACCATAATTATAGACCCACCATAGACAAATACCAAACGTGTGACAGGAAACATAGCCTAAGATTTCTGTGTAGGCAGGTTGATACTTAAGTACAAACTAAATTCCTAGAACTCCATAGTGTGCTTAATACTTTTGTGGAGTATCAGTGAAAATGAGAGAAGCAAAGAAATGCCACATGAATGAAGTGTTTCAAGGTTCTACCATTTAGACTGCACAGATTTGTTCCTGGTACACATAATATGATTAGGGTAAATTTGACAAATTTAAAAATAATTTTTTACTGTTGGTAATTAGAACATTTATGAAATTTTGGTTGCATTTTAGGACTATCAAATGATCTTAATAGCTTATGCTCTTTTAAAAGTGCAATACTTGCTTTTAGTTTTTAATACAATTTTAAATTTATTTTACTAGTTTATTGAAAATTTCCCCTTTCCTCTGCTGCTGGACCAATGAGTTTAGTTATCATTATTTAAAGACTTATGGGCCAATTATAAGTAGGTTTGTATTTATTATGTAACGGAACTATGATTTAAGAGAAATAAACATCATAAATCTTAAGATAGCCAGTGTGGTATAACAGTTTTAGATGTGACTAAAATAGAAAAAACTAGGTTAAATCCACTTCCAGAGTTTGTAGTTATTACCTTGATCCCTCAGGGCACTGATCCACTAGGGACCTATATTCTACCTTTAGTATGTGGATTTCTCTTTTGTCTGTAATCTTGATGAAGACCCAGATAGATGTATGATAATTAAGTCAATGTGTTATTATAGAATAAATCCATGAGGTCATATTAATGTCTGTGGCCCATGCTGCCAGCAAGGATCATGTTTGGGTCTGTGGTCCTGATGCTACTGTGTGCCATGTTCATGTCATTGGCAGGTGTTATCACTGAAAGTTAGATAGATGTCCTTTGTCTATGCTGCTTCCTGAAGCCATGACGATATCAGTGGTTTGTGCTGCTCTGACAAACCTTATTGATGTCTCTGGCCTGTGATGCTACCGAAGAGCATGATGGTGTCTGTAGTCAATGTTGCATACAGGGTCCTTGTGGATTTGAATGAACCTGTGTTTGCCACCTGAGACCATGTTGATATTTATGGGCAGTTTGCCAGTGGGGACCATATTTGTGTCCATCTGCTTTGTTTCCCCAGAGGCCATGTGTATATCCTTGTCCTGTGCCAATGCCAACAGCTTTGATGGTGTCTATGGCCCTTCTGCAGTAGAGAAATGTATTAAGTGTTGATGTCCATGGTCTGTACCACCACCTGAGACCATGCTGGAATCTATAGCATGTGTTAATGCCACAGACCATATGGATGTCTACGGTCCCAGCTTTCACTGAAAACCATGTGGAAGTCTATGATCTGTGCTCCCACAGACTGTAAAGGGCAATGAAGCTACTTTTGCCATGTTATTGATGAGTGCAGACTCACATTTAGGAAAAAGTGACATGAAAGACTTCTGTGACAATCTATATTCCCTTATCACCAAAAGTAACAGTCTAGACAGGAAGCCATCAAAGAGAACTGTCAAAAATTGTGATGAGGATACTGAAGTGTATAACTCCACAACTGGGGGCATCTTGCAGGGTACAGGTGGGAGAGGACTCAGTTTTCTTTTAGAGACTGGCTACTGGCATTTTGATGATGTTTGAGTCAATATATGGGCAACAGAAATTGGACTTGTGTTTTGTTTTTTTTTCTTCTCCTTTTGAGGGCTATGTTATAAGGGTGAGGGTGGACCTTTGAGAACTGAGAAGTGAGCATGATCAGGGTGCATGGTGCAAATTTCCCAAGTAATCAATAAAAATATTAAATTAGAAAAAAATGAAAGTAAGTCCAACCAAATAAGGGGCCTTTTCTTTCCAAAGGGGGTAAAAGTTATGGATAGAACAGATTAATTTCACACAAATGAGCACTAACTTGTAGCATTTCACTGCCACACAAAATACACTACACATGTGCAAACACACATATATACACTCACATACATATTCACATACACATACATATTCACACACCTATAGGCTTACAAACATACCACACACTAAACACACACACACACACACACACACACACACACACACACACACACACACACACACACAAACACACACCACAAAGAACATTAAATAAACACATACTGTTGCACAGGTGTACATGCACTATACAGGAATGCATACATAGAATGAGAACCCCTGAATGAAGATTGTGAATTTAGGTTAACTATGTTGGGGGCAGGTTCTTTTGGCTTATTTACATTTTGTATATCCAATAAATCAGAGTATTTATTCCTACTTTTGAAATATTACTGATGGTTAAAATATTAACAAAACTTTAATACAAGAATATATAAATACACCCTAGAAATTGTAGTAAAGATGAAACCATCAATATTTTCTATAAAACATATGGATAATATATACTAATATGGCCCATTAAAAAGTGTTAACAGTTATGTATGAAAATACTATCCTAGAGATGACCATAAAAAAATCACTCTATACAAAATATCCAAGTATATGTGAATATTTTTAGTCTTGAAGCTGTAGCATTTGTAGACAAGAAAATTCATGGAGGTATAAAGAAAAATGTGATAATGAAATTTGCAGGTAAATGGATTAATGAGAACAGTATTATACTAAGTATGGTAAGCCCAACTCAGAAAGAAAAATGCAATACACTCTCTGTCCTATGCAGATCTTAGTTTTGAATATTTAAATATGTGTGCTGACACAAATCCAAGCTCTCACCTCAAATGGGATAAGAGATAATATATGACTATAGCCTTGGAACACAGATTCATGTTATCTCTAATTCCCTGTCCATAGGTGCCTTGGTTAGGGTTTCTATTGCTACCATGAAACACCATGACCAAAAAGCAAGTGTGGGAGGAAAGAGTTTATTTTTAGACTTTCACTTCACCATTACTTTTCATCACTGAAGAAAGTCAGGACATGGAAGTCAAACAGGGAAAGACCTGATGAAAAGACCCTGGAGGGGAGCTTTTGTTTGGTTTGTTTAACTCATCTTCTTATAGAACCCAGGACCATGGGCTGGGGCCTCTGTCATTAATCATTAAATGAGGAAATGCCTTACAACTGGATCTCATGAAGGTATTTCCTCTACTGAGGCTCCTTCTTCTGATGACTGTAGCTTGTGTCAAGTTGACACACAAAACCACCAAATACATGAGGTGAATCGAATTTGGTAAAGTTTTTAGTATAACAGATCAAAGAAATTAATGTAAAAATCACCCTCCAAATACTTCAGTGGGAAACCTCTGCCACTGCACTTTACTGGTAATATTCTTGGAGTTTCATTTCATAAGAATGTTAGACCAGGTACAAGGTAGACAAGCAAGGCTGTTAAATGGGGTACAGATAGCTCAAAATAAGACAATTAGGCTGTGGAGCTGCAACAATGCAACTTCTCCACAGTCACTGAAGCTCTAATCAGTGAGTCAGAAAGTAGAGTATAAGGTGATTTTTTTTTACAGTGTGTGTGTGTGTGTATGTATGAGAGAGAGAGAGAGAGAGGGAGAGAGGGAGAGAGAGAGAGAGAGAGAGAGAGAGAGAGAGAGAGAGAGAGAGAGATGTGATGTATGTATGTGTGTGTAAGCTTTGAAATTAAAAGAGATCACGAGAAGGAAGAATGAGATATTGAAAAGCCTGACACTTTCTTTGGTTGATTAAAAAATAAATAAATGCAGAATATTACTCAGACAAATAAAAGATCAGTAGGTTAGTAACATTTTTGTCAGTTCCTGCAATATGAGGAGGTGTCTCTTATCAACATATTATATTTAGCTTGATTTTTCCTTTGGCTTTTGATATTTAGGTATTTATATTTGATTTTTATAGTAAATAATTTCAACTCATGGAAAATGTCATCTACTAATCTTTCCACAGTAATTTTAGAGTACATTAAAGTTGAAAAGTATTTGTGAGACGTATTGCTTTTCCTTACAATTTACCTTATTTTAAATATTTGTTTTTCCAATTTTTGAATGTCACATGATATTGTACATATTTCTGAAATACTGAGGATTGCTTAATGCTTATCTAGTTTATATAATGACCAAATCAGAGTAATTCATATTTGCATCTTCTCACACATTTTACACTTCTCTCTTTAGGGACCTTCACACCCCTCCAGGTATTTCTATATGTACGCTAAGTCATAGCAGATTATGCTTCCTATTCTTCAGAATTGTAAACACCATTTTTTGTATAGAATTGTATTTTGGTAGCCATTATCCATCTTCCTCCTCTTCTCCTACTCTTTTCTGTACTGTATAAACACTATTTTATTATTTTATAATATGAGAACACTTTCTGTGCATCTACAAATCTTTAGAAACAGAAAGTACTCTGGTATGCTTCATGATATAGGAAATACCATTTATATTCTTTTTCATTTTTCTATGAGACTTGGGTGGATGTGCAGCTCAGAGGCAATGAACAAGGATGAACTTATGACTGTTATTTTCCAAGATGTATCTACTATCAAACGGCCTTCTGAATTCATACCCCTCTGCCTGAAGCTTAGCACAACTTTCAGACCTTATCAGAGACATTTCTTTGTGCAGTAAAGACTGGTTATTAGAAACTAACAACTGTTCCAAATGCAGAAAAGAAGTAAATGTGGAGTGTTTAGCAACAAATTAGACATTGACATCATTACACTCACACCAGAGGCTCAGGGTCCAATGCAGAAGAGGAGACAGGGAGATTGCAAAAGTCAGAAGTCATGGAGGAATGGAACAAAACAGTGTATTCTGCACTCATGAACTCTCAGCAGTTGTGGTTGCCTGCATAAGATCTGCACAAGGACAAGCCAATAAATGTTCTATTATGGAGTGGAAGGCATTCACCCCTAACTTAGAAGCAATGGAGAGTAGATGTCTTCTGGAGAGGGAGTCAGTTTTCTTACAGGATGTGACTCCTGAGAGGTGTACCATATGCTGGTACATGGCTCCATACCTATGAGTATATGAACAGCACAAATTGGAGTATATGGGTAAATGAAAAAGAAAGCACAAAGTTGAGGGGTAGGGTGATAAGGGCAGATATTACAGTGCTTAAAGGGGGAGTTAGCAGTGAATATGATCAAAACATATAGTATGAAATCCTCAAAGAATTAATAAAGCACAGTTTAAAACAAATCATCCTGTAAAAATTAATAAATATCTGACATAAAAGAAAACGGGAGTATTGGAATGATATTGCTCATGAGACTTCATTGTTACCAGTACATATTCTTGTACTTTTCCTCTATCACTTGTTTTTTGTTACTCTGTGTTGTTCCTCTGTCATTCCTCCAAATCAATTTAGAATTAGTGAACATAAAACCATCCATCTTCTTTGTAATACAAAGAGTGTAATTATTTGTCTATTGTACTTGTTTGACCAGTGACAACTTCATCCTTGCTACTATTTCCATGAATGGTTATCTGGCCATCTGTAACCTATGAAAAACCCAGGGACTCTTCACACTGCTTCTTATTGGTTTATACACTAAGGGTTTTATGTATGCATCAGAAAACAGCATTTTTTTTAAATTCTATGTAGTTAATCACCTTTTCTTTGATGAACTGCTGATTCTTTTCCTATTTTGCTCTGGTATTTACTTTAACACCATAATGCCAGCTCTCTTTTGAGGTTTAACTTTCCATGGGCTGAATCTGTTGTCTCCATTTCCTTCATGTTTATGGTAGCTATTATGCTAAGGATATCTACTCCTATAGGAAAGTGAAAGACTTTCATGAAAGCCATGTTCCATGAAAACAGTCACTATTTTCAAGGAACTCTCATCAGTCTGAACTTCAGGGGCCAGTAGATCTTAAGAACAGGAAATACAGCTTCTGTGTTCTATGCTGTTATGAGCCCCATGTTAAGCCCACTTAATTACTGCCTAAGAAACTAAGATGTGACTGATGCCCTAAAACCCACAGGAAACAAATATTTCTAGTGAAGTACTTGACCTTAATGTTAATGTGGTTCAACCAGAAAGACCAGTGAGTATTAGGAAATGTAGCAAGTGTTTAGGGCACACAAATGCATTACTTTTTCCAATAGCATTTTATAATAACACCAAATTATTAAAGAAATATCTTATTTTCTGATGTTCTGAATTAAAGTCAGGAACTCTCACACCCACATCTGTGCACTACCAGCAAACTAAAACCCAAGGTCAAGTAAACAGGCTTCTAATGTGTGTGTTGCTCAAAGACGAAAGACAAAAAAAAATCCAGAAATAGGTCAGTGTCCCTCATCATGGAGACATGGGTGTGGGGGCACTCCCTGCCAGTATGCTCTAGTCTGTTAGCAGTCCCAGAGTTGTCTGTGATGATTTTCCTCTGACTGCATTCTTTATCCCTCTGATGGAGAATATGCTCTTGAGTTCATTCATTCCTCACGGGAATGAATTTTTGTCAGATAAATGATCACTGTCACCAATGAAGCCTTCTTTCCTTACATTACCAATGAAACGTAAGCTCACTCTTACCTTAGGCTCATGACTAAGGATAGTTGTGTCAATATTAAAGACTTTAAAATATATTTTATTTAATAAATTATGAAAGGTGTCTTTAAGTTCATGGCTTGGGGACCCTTGAATTATGGTGGTGAAGAAATTACAACAGGGCCAGGAGTCCCTTGGTAACACTGCATCAGTAGTCAGGATGCAGAGGGAGGATAGCCAGTGCCCAGAGTAATTTCTTCATCTCATACAGCTGAGGAGAATATATCATAAAATAGAGCCACACAGGTAGATCCTTCAATTCTTCCATTTACCACATAAGCATGCCCAGAATTTTCCTGCAAGGTAATTCTAAATCCTATAAAGTCAGCAATTGATGGTAACAAATAATCAGTAGGACTAGTTGTTATTTATCAACTATTTCTACTCTGACCAACATTGTGCTGGGCCCTCAGTATTAAAAGTGTAAGCAATCTGACATTCCTTTTCCAGATAAACTTTCAACTCAGGAGAAGACAGAGACCACACATGAAACATACAAATAACTAAAATTGGCTTTGGCTTACCTATAAATAATGAGCGTTAGAGATTTGGTTTGAAAATCATAACATCTGCTCAATGGATAAACATGCTTTTATTGTAAGAGTCTTACATGGAAAGTATCTTATTTGCCCATGTTTTCTTGAAGAAAGAGTTCATGTTTTCTGCACAATGTGTGATTTTCCATTATATTGATATGGTTTAATTTAAAAAAAAAGTATTCTCTCTAACACAGTTTAATACCTAGTCACATTTTAAAAATAATGGCTTTAATAAGTTAGCACTATTTTCATTGAAGGTGATTCCCTTAATTTACTTTTCCTTTAAAAAGATTATGGAGATCTTCTCCCTTTCCCCTTCTCCCGGCGACCATGTATGTCTGTCTCTCTTAGGGTCCTCCTTGTTTCCTAGCTTTTCTGGTGGTGTGGATTGTAGGCTGGTAATCCTTTGCTCTATGTCTAAAATTCATATATGAGTAAGTACATACCATATCTGTCCTTTTGAGATTGATGACTACCTTATATTTCATCCTAGAGCCTTCATCCAGTAGCTGATGGAAGCAGAAGCAGTCACCCACAGCTAAACACTGATCCAGACTCCTATAAACTAGTTGCAGAGATGGAGGAATGATGAGCAAAGGGGTCAAGATCAGGATGGAGAAACCCACAGAAACAGCTGACCTGAACAAGGGGGAGCTCATGGACCCCAGACTGATACCTGGGAAACCAGCATAGGACCGACCCAGACCCCCAGATCATGGGTATCAGTTAGGAGGCCTGGGCAATCTATGGGCCCTCTGGCAGTGGATCAGTATTTATCCCTAGTATACAAATGAACTTTGGGATCCCATTCCACATATAGGGATAGTCTCTCAGCGTAGACACATGGGGGAGGACCAGGGCCCTGCTCCAAATATGACAGAATTTAAAGATCCCCCATGGAAGTCCACACCCTCCCTGTAGAGCAGAGAGGGGATGGGATAGAGGGTTGGTGAGGCTTGGGGGAGGAGGCGAGTGAGATTGACCTGGGATTAAAATGTAAAACAAACTTGTTTCTAATTTAAATAAAAAAAATCTGAAAAAAATTATGGAGAAATCACTCCGACTTCTCTGAATACATCTTTTTATGTTTGACTCAGATGGATACTATTGTTTATTGGGAATTGAGTATCTACTTGGTAAAGGACAATCACAGAGATTCTCCCTACCAATGTAAATTTAATTTGCTGTTCCTACTGTTTATGCCAACCCTTCCATAGACTCTCAGTTCTCAAAAAAGCATTAAATGATAACACCAAGGATGTGGTGAAGATAGAGCTTCTTCCACATTGGTTAGATCGCAGGAAATGGGTTCTGGACACCCTGTGGAGGCTCCTGAGTGTTGCACATTAAGGTCTCATCTAAGCACAGCATCAGGTCCCATCATCACAATCATTTTCAAGAGGAGAGATATCAAATGTCGCAAGTAGCATTTAGCTGCAGAAGCAGAGGGATATTAGGGAAGATCATCAACATTAACACATGTCAGGAATGTAACGGGATTCACAGGAGTCATGAACCAGAGATAATTGCCCCCAAATTACATTTCTTATGTGCATGAGGCAGTAACAATGGGAAAACAACTAGAAATTCAGATAGCATGACTAATCTTGCACCTGTCCACCATAGAAATAAACAGACTGAAAGATCTCAGAAGTCACAGAGAAAAAAGAAAGCTGACAAAAAAATTAAACTGGTATTTTTGTAAAGAAAAAAAAAGAACATGTGTATATTTCCTTACTGTGATCTGAAGTTGAATGTTAATATATGTCTTCATCCATATATATTCTCCAGCACAGACATATGTAGATAGATAATATCTGACAACACTAAGGAAAACAAGAGACACATATAATTAAATGCATTCCTAATTATCAATCAAACAAAATATAATATTGTAAACTGTTTTAAAGGATTTCAATCAGGACAACAGTGGCATACACCTTTAGTCCCAGCACTTGAGAGACAGGCAGGTGGATCTCTGAGTTCCAGGCCATTCTGGTCTATAGAGCAAGTTCCATGATAGCCAAGGCTACACATAGAGGAACCTGTTTTGAAAAACAAATGAACAAAGAATAAATAATTTAATATGAAGCTTAAAGATGTTGAGAATAAATTGAATTGACTGTTGTAATTACTTCACAGGCATAACTCCCATTCTGAAATAAACAAATAGAATGGCCATGTTATTTAGCGACTACCCTATAATTTATTGTTTACTTATGAATGTACTGTGACACTTGTGGTTTCAAAATGCAAAATTCCTAATTGAGAGAAATTTTATCTTATTTAGTGAATACTGTGATTATGTTTTAAAAGAACCTAGTGAGAGCATATGGACCCCAGTCATAAAGCTGGGGAACCAGCATTGGACTGAACCAAACCCTCTGAATGCAGGTACCAGCTAAGAGGCCTGGGCAGGCTATGGGACCTCTAACATTGGAACCAGTATTTATCCCTAGTGCAAAAATGGACACCAGGAGCCCATTCCCTATAGAGGGAAAATATTTCAACCCAGACACAAGAAGGAGGGCCTATGCCTTCCCCCAAATGATGTGACTTACTTTAATGATCCCCCATGAAAGTCCTCACCATCCTGGGTGAGTGAGTTGGGGGTGGGCTGTGGGGGTTGGTAGCAGGCATGGGAGGATGGGTGGGAGAGGGAATGGGGGATTGATATGTGAAATGATTGTTTCTAAATTAAAAAAGAATTTAGTATGTTCTGAATTTATAAACTTCAATATCCCTTTGGAGAAACACACATATGTATGCAGGCATAAGTATACACACATACACACACATACACACACACACACACACACACACACACACACACACACACACACAATAAAACAAGTATTTCATATGACACATTGAGTGAATGGTTTCAGGCTTACAATTTTGTTTAAATAATTGATATTTTGTGGGTTGCTTTTTATTTCTAACTTAAGAAATTTAATTCTCCAACATTATTAATGAATAGGTGTTTTTTAGTGTTTTAAGAAACAGAATGTAGGATGGTTTGTTAGGTAATAAAAAGATGTACTATGATTTGGAATAATTTTTGCATATAAATATAAAAGTGATGACAAGGAACACAAAAGATTGGATATGATAGTAGCTCAATAAATGAAGTGCTCATGAGGACCAGAGTTTGATCCCAGGTCCCATGTGAATAACCAATTATGGCAAAGTGCTTGTTATCCCTGAATTGGGGAAGGAGAGAGAATAACCCCTCAGGCTTACTGCCTATCCTGGAATACTGGGTGAGCTTCTATCTTATAGGAATGTTTGTCAAAGTAAACAATTAAGCAAATATACATAAAGTTGACATAGATTAACTTGTGTGAAATACAAATACATATTGAAATGTGGCATTCTAGTTATTTCCTTGAAATAGTTTTGCAGAGACTAATTGAAGCCACAATCTTGTCAAGTAGAACTACATTTTCAATATGAAACATCATGGAAAACAGGTTCTTGCCATATAATTTACATTTTAAGAATTTACTTCACAATCACAGGACAAATTAATAAATTCATTGTATTGTCAAAAAAATTCCAAAATATTTACAACCAGTGTCTACACATTGCAGTTTAGAGAAACTAAGAATGGATAAAGTTTGTTACGATAAATATTTCTGCCAAAAGCCGCCGAGCCCCACTGCCACATGTACTCTTTACGCAAGCTGCGTAAATGAATACACAGAAAGACTTGTATTAGTTCTTGTTCAAAGCTGCTTGGCCAATGACTAGGATTCCTCATCTGTTAGCTCAGTCTTAATTATCATAAATCGATATATTTTATAAGACTTATCTTATTGGATGCTTTATTGGCGTCCCTCCTTCCCAGTGGCTCACATCCTGCCTCTGGAGGAGGCAAAGGGGAAAAGGGACCCTTCCTGTGTCTTCTTCACTTAAATATGAGTATCCTTGCTATGTCACTTCCTGCCTGGATCACCACTTCTCTACTGCATTTCCCAGAATCCTCTTTGACTCCTAGTCCTGTCTAACTTGCGATCTCATTGGCCAAACAGTATTTTATTTAACAATCAATAAGATAAACATAAACAGAAGTACTTCCCCCATCAAAAGTTGTCTTATGGCACTATAACAAGATTACCTAAACTGAGATTATTGTGTCTACACTGTTTGCTCCGAGCCATTCATGCTTAACCACTATGCTGCAGAGGTTTTTTCAAAGTATGCTTGAAATTACCAAGCAGAATGACGTACATGCATACACATAGAAGCTGTTATTCTGGATTTTCAGAAACCTCTATCTAATGAATGCAGTATCAAATATTTATGAAGTTCTTGAACTGATGAATTGTCTGTGGTGAAGCACTCAGATAGGATCAGGGATGCGAGATTAACCATTCTTTCAGGGATTTTCTTGTGTAAGGCATTCAGTTACCTTTGGCCTCACTTAGCACAAGGAAAGAGGTTGCAAAATGACAGGGAGTTATTGTAGAAACACCCTTAGAATGCTGATTATGATAAAATAGCTTTATGTACAGGATAACATAATGAAGGTTCATTCCTTCCCTTGGTTTCAGGATAGGGACTCAAGATCTTACCACCTTGCTGTGGGAACTTGGTTGGCATTTATCTTGCTGCCATGCATGTGCATATGAAAAATTTTAGCTCTGTGCACCATGGTAAGTGTTTTTCCTAAAGTAACTTTCTAAGACACAGAACACAGAATAGGGTACTTTCTTAAACTTCTAAAGCTGACTCTATGCCATGTTTAAGCTAATCTGTGAATAAAGACCAGCAAGACTTCTGCTATAATCTGATCTCAGAGAAGGCAGCAAGTTCACCCAGCTATATATTGAAGATCCTAAACCCACCAGCAGCTCTGGTTTGAGTTGGATTTGCATTTTTTCAGGAAATTAACATGAGGCAAGCCCTTGTCTTTGATCTCAATACCTCTAATGTGCCATTTACCACAGGACATTCAGCAGTGTTTACAATGACCTACAAAGTTTGTCTAAATTTCACCCCAATGTATACCTTGAGACTAATTTCTCCTGATGCACACACCAAAGTAAAATTATATTGAGTCACCTAAATTAGAATTTTTTTATTCACTCTATTTCTCCACATCATTTCTTCCACTTGAGGAGTCCCTCCTTTCGTAAAGTATGAGAAGGAAACATCCTCACCATTTAAATTGGGGTTGAGGTGTTCCTTGACTGCTTGATGTACCCACTGAGAAGGATGAGGCAGGTCTTTCACACTCCTGTCTTATTACTTGTGATCTACACCAGATTCCATATAGCACATACTTGTATGCATTTTAATTTCAACAATTCTGTAAGATGCTATTCATTTTGTGGGGCATATAAAAGGTGACATCAAAATATGCATCATCATAAGAAGTTCAGACAGTTCAGTTTGTTGGTCAAAACTAATTAATTAAACAAAAATCAAAATTGATCCTTAAGGTAACAATTAGGCTTTGCTTAACAGATCTCTTTAGAATTCTCAATGGTGGAATCTCAAATGGTTGAAAGACACATAAGAAAGTGTGAAACATCCTTAGCCATCAAGGAAATGCAAATCAAAACAACTCTGAGATACCATCTTACTCCTGTCAGAATGGCTAAAATAATAAACACCAATGACAGTTAATGCTGGAAAGGATGTGCAGAAAGGGGAACACTCCTCCATTGCTGGTGGGAATGCCAACTCATGAAACCATTTTGGAAATCAGTATGGCAGTTCCTCAAGAAAATGGGAATCAGTCTACCAAAAGATCCAGCAATTCCACTCTTAGGCATATACCCAAAAAATGCACATTTATACAACAAGGACATCAGTTCAACCTTGTTCATAGCAGCATTATTTGTAATAGCCAGAACCTGGAAGCAACCTAGATGCCCCCCAACTGAAGAATGGATGGAGAAATTGTGGTACATTTACACATTGGAGTACTACTCAGTGGGGAAAAAAAAAAAAACAATAAATCTTGAAACTCTAAGGCAAATGGATGGAACTTGAAGAAACCATCCTGATTGAGGTAACCCAGTCACCAAAAGACAAAAATAGTATGTACTCACTCATATATGGATTTTAGACATACAGCAAAGGAGTACCAGCTTACAATACACATCGCCAGAGAAGCTAGGAAACAAGATGGACCCTTAACGTGACATGGATGGTCCCCCAGTTGAGACTAAAGGGACAAGATCAGCTAAGCTAATTGGGACCATGGGGGAGGGGAGAGGGAGCTAGAAGAAAGAGAGGGGGAGAAGAGAAGTGGAGAGGAGGACATGAAAGAGGAAGATTTAGTCAGGGGAAGGATTGAGGAGAACAAGAAAAAAGATACAACAATAGAGGAAGCCATTATAAGTTTAAAGAGAATTCTGGCACTAGGGAAATGTCCAGAGATCTATGAGTTTGACACCAACTAACAATCTAAGCATTGGTTGAGAGGCTACCTTAAGTGCCCTTCTCCGATGAGATTGATGACAACCTTATACACCATCCTAAAGCCTTCCTTCATTAGCTGATGGAAGCAGAGGCAGACACCCACAGCTAAACACTGAGCTGAACTCTTTAATCCAGTTGCAGAGAGGGAGGAGTGATGAGAAAAATTGGTCAGAACCAGACTGAAAAAAAAACCACAGGGACAGCTGACCTGAACAAGGGGTTGCTCATGGACCCCAGACTGATCCAGAGGCCCTGAACATGGATGTCAGTGAGGAGGCCTCAGCAATTTATGGGGCCTCTGGTAGTAAACAAGTATTTATCCATAGTATACAAATGGACTTTGGGCACCCATTCCACATAGAGGGACACTCTCTCAACCTAGACACATGGGGAGGGCCTAGGCCCTTCTTCAAATGATGTGACAGAATTTGAAGATTCCCCCATGGAAGGCCTCTACCTCCTTGGGGAACAGAAAGGGGTTGGGATAGGGGGTAGGGAGAGGGAACTGGGATTGACATGTAAAAGAAGGTTGTTTCTAATAAAAATAATTCTCTTTAATATAAATTACTTATAGACTGCAAGGTTTTTCTTTTTCTCATTGTTCCTAGGTACAAAATAATGACAAAGTAGACAAAGCAACCACCCAATTGAAACAAAATACATTAGCAAGTGCATTGTAGAATCTAGAAAATCCTTTTAAATGTAGTATACTTGGAAAAGTATTTTTGGATTGATATAAATATAATAGCAGAATATTGAATAACAACCTTCATTATTTAGATTCTTTTTAGGAAATTCTCTTAAGAGTTACCTTAAGTAATCTTATAGCCCATATTTCTTACTAATTTTAATAGTTTATATTGCTTTATCATGCCTTCATATTGTTTTAATACTTATTTTCTCACACTTATATTAGACTTAATTTTAAATGTCCATTATCAAGTTGAATTGTTCATGGGAATATTCCATTGACTACTATGACTATGATGTGTACTAATACAAACATCATAACACCCTCATTTAACAGTTTGATTTATATGACCACAGGATACTGCTAATACCAGAGTTTTCCCAATGAGAATAGTAGAGTTATTACAGATTTTTGCAATGTAGACAAAAGAGTCTGTAACAGAGGTGTATGCTCTGGAACAGTTTTATAAGTCTTCATTTAAACTCTGATAAGGCATTATATCTTCAACGGAGAAAGAAAAGAAGTGCAACAAAGAACTTCAGAGAGAGATCAGACATTCTGTCTTGGTCACTTGGTCACGGGGAATTTAATGTGATAGGGAGACATTTAAGTAGAGATGTCTAGCAGACAGAAAAAGATAAGAGACCAGACAGAAATAAAGAGGCCAGAAACAAGATATACCTCACTATCAGCACAGACAGAGAGCTGTGGGGAAATGAGACATCTGTGATTATAGTGAGTTCAAAAAGCTGTGAAAAGTCCAAGGAACATAAATGACCATTGGCATCCATGAAACAGGCATTTGTGGTCCTAATATCTATTTATGCAAAGCCTTCACCTGCATTATGCAAGGGTGGTAATGTAGGAAGAGAGATGATCATTGTTATTTGGCAGAACTCAGTAGTCTGGCCGATTGATTGAATTGCTGTGTGTTTAATAGGATGGAAACATCTCCTAAAACACCCCAGACCACTAATCAAGAGACATAATAGAAATGAATAAATTGGAATAAAGGTTCTACTGCAATTTTCTTTATTGATGCATTCTACTTCCCCAGCAAAAATAAGGCTTCTTCAGGTTGTCTGTCCATTGGAGTCTGCTTCTCTAAGCATGTACAATGTAAGCAATTGGCAGGACTCTATATTTCTGAGAACATCCTGTGTCAAGTCATCTAAACTTCTCAACTATAATAGTTACACAAAAACTGATATGACAATTAAATGCTCTAGAAAAAGAAATTATTACCATTCACATCAATTCATTAGTAAGTACCAATATCATTTGCATTTGGTAGATGAGAAATGGGGAGAACAGTTAAAGCCAATAATAAATCCCAGAAATGGCATTTGAACCTAAATTGCATGTTTTCGTGTGTCTGTGTCTGCTACTGAATAGCAGTTTTCTGAAAGGGAGAATAAGTACTGGTAAATAGTGCAGTGTTTAATTTGCAATGAGGATTCATCTTTTATAAAAGTAAATACTAAATAGGCTTTGTATAATAATTATATAGAATAGGCATAAAAGTACATAGAACAAAGGCTTATCTATTAGAACTACGTGCATCTGCAGGAAGCATCTGCCTTGAAAATCAACATTTATGTATGCATACAGTGTTTGTATATAGTTAACATTTCAGTTAAGATGGCCCACATATGGTGATTTGATAAGACATTTATAATGTAAATGAAATTTTTATCACCTAGTGACATTTTGGCCATCTCAAAATTGTGTGATTCATTACAGATTTAAACATACTTATTTCATTTCCAGTTTGTTGTGAGCCTTTTTCTGGGAAAATGTGAGAAATGTATGTTTTCTCTAGATAGGGTACTAAATCTAGAAGAAATAAGTGCTTCTAGCCAAGTGTAGTTTAGTGAACCTGTGGTGATTTTATCATGGTTTTAACAGGAGAATGGGGGAGAAGTTTACTCATAGGGCCATGATAACTGACAGGTATTTGCACTACTCACAGTTCCACCACACCAAAGATGAGAGGTGCATTGCTGGAGCTTCCTACATGACCTACATGCAGCTGTGCTGGTGAGTGGGTCTCCTCTCCCTAGTAATTATTACTACTGCTATAATCTGGTTGGCAGGTGGAAAGAGCTTATGATTATTACATGTTTTAAGTACTTCCTGAAGCTTACAAGATGCTTCCCTCCTAAACCTTGTTTCATTTTCTTCCTGTGTCTGAATGAGAAACTCTCCAGAATAGAATATTTTCTTCAGAGAAAATTGCTGCAAAAATATTTCAGTGAAGATAGCAAAATAATGTACATTTTTTGTGCAGCTCACCTCTCCATTGAGTTTGGGTCAATACATCCTGAGATGTGCGCAAACCTGCCCAGCTGCACATTCTGAGCAGATGTCTGTGTACATTGTTATGAAACAAACAATGCTTATCAATGTTATCATCTATACAATGTATAGGTGGGAAAGTTACAGACCATCATGGACATATCAAGGCAAATTATAGAGTCCTTTCTCTTTCAACAAGATGAAGAAACACACACACACACACACACACACACACACACACACACACACACGCACACACACACAAACACACACACACACACACACACACACACACACACACACACACACACACACACACACACAAATCCCACTTATATCAATCTTAACTGAGGGTCAGAGTAACCTTGCAGCAGTATCTTTTTTGGTAGAACAAGGTAGTTATTTCAGATACAACATGACAATTATTTTTTATTTATCAGTTATTTTAGTTTATGTTTTATGTGTACAAACATTAATTACTGCTTAAAACATCTGGACCCTGGTCAGGGTCATGGAAAAAATCCCAAATATGTTGACAAAGCAAAGATGTTGAGGGGGTTAGGATGCTGAGGAGTGTAAAGCAAACACAAAATGGAATCAGGACAACATGGGGTTACCCTTGTCATTTCAATGATACAGTTGATGGTGAAGAATGTTATAAGAGCTGTGCATGATCAAAAGTCTAGGACACTGAATACTCACAGTCACTAATGATTGACATGTACTTGTAGGTGGAGTCCATTGTCTTGCTCCAATGGGTACGTATTAAAAATGCAGACTATCTTGGGAATATACAAAATGGAATGAAGCTTTATCAAAGTGATTTATAGAAAACAGTGAGATTGAGAAAATATTGGCACTTAAAGAAAATAAAACCTAAAAAAATAAAAAAAGAAAATAAAACCTGAGTGTATGCAGGATTTGTATACTGTGATGGAAGAAACTGAACAAAGGCTAAGGTAATTGCTAAGATAATTATTATTTCTCTAGGCAATCACAGACTGACCAATGGAGACCAACATGTTGTATGAATATCCCCATGGCCCAAACAGGGAAATGATCATAGACTGTTTATGTGGTGTCTATATACTGAGTGGTCAAAGCCCTTTGTTAGCCATCTTTGATTTGTCCTTTGTAAACTTTGTTTGACCTTACTTGCCTGTTAGCTATTACCTCTGGCTGCTGTTGTTATCACTGACCTTGCAGGTGTCTCAATGGTGTGTACTAGGCAGTGTGTTCTTTGTGCTTATATTTACATTATCAGGGATAATTTTATCATAGCAACACAATTATGAAGCCAAATATTAAATTACTAACATGGTAATTTCCCCCAATTTATTGTATAGTTTTCATGCAATTCCATTAAAAACCCATGAGTGTCTGTGTATATTTACAGGATTATATATGTGTGTATGAATACATATAAACCAATGCTAAAATTTTGTATGGCATTACAGAGTTCTCCCTTTACTTCATGATATAGCCCCATCCTTTTGAACTCTCAAAGGGGTGAGAATGCAGGAGACCTGCATGAGACTGACATCATTAATCTACCACCATGGAAAGTGGAAGAAGCCAACACAGACTCTAGATTTAAAGTGGTAAAGGAAGCTACTGGGAAGAGTCACCTTCATTGTTCCCTTTCTGTAAGTAATCTCAAGAAAGTCACTATTTCACAAATGAGACTTCTGTGGAAGTGTTGTTTTGGTCTGTTTGGTTGTCCCATCTGTGGTACATAGGCATTTCTCTTTCTCCAGGAAAAAACTCATAAATCTTTTAAAATACAGAAGTCCAAGTGCTTGTCTTTTACAGTCAAACATGGTTAAAGTTGTTCTTCTCAAGATCAATAACTTGCAAAAGCTTTATCAGTGAAGGGTTAGGGTTAGGGGTTAGGTTTTGTGCTTATGGGTTAGAGTTTAGGATTAGGGTTTGATTTAGCATTCCATTTAGTATTAGAGTTAGGGTTTAGGCTTAGAGCTTAGCTTTAAGGCTACATCTAGTATTTAGATTTAGGGTTATGATTAGAGTTGGTTATGGTTAGTTTTTGAATTATTTGAGAATTAGGGTTAGGGTCATAATTATGATTTGAGTTATAGTTAAGTCAGCAGCTTACTGTTGCAGTTTGAAGCTTAAAACAAGAGTGGAGTTGTCCCAACATGCAGGATGCCAACCTGGGGCAAGAGAGTCAGGGATAGGGAATGGGGACAAGAGTTGCAGAAACAACGACAACGAGACAGAATTCTGATCAAGTGGCAAACTTTACTTTTCTCAGACTAGGTTATATAGTCAGGATATTGGGAGGAGCAGAATGGCTTTTTTGTGTACCAGGTGTTAGTATAGGCAGGATATTAGGAAGCCACAAAGAGGATGTTTGGTAAAGAGTTCATGAGTAAGAGGTCCAGGAAGGGTTGCCTAGGTGACTGATCCTGTGGGTGGAGGACTGGGTCAAGTTGTTTCTTTTCTTGAGCTGAAGTTCTAAATAGCTGCTATGTAAAAGTTAACTATGTGGCCTGCCAAGCATGGCCTAGGATCTCATGCCAAGCCCTGAGATTTGGCTCCCAGCATGGAGTTAATATAAAAACTACTCACAAGTATACTCCTATCTGGAAACTCTTGCAAATGTAAGTTGATAAAATATTTTTTAATGAATGAAATAATAGAAAACAGTTGAATGCTTTTTTAAAAGTGAAGGAAAACATGACATGATCAAGAATATGAGAAATACAAGCATCAAGTATGAATTGCACTAAAAATAAGCAAATGAGGCCAGGTGTTGGTGGCACAAGCCTTTAATCCCAGCACTTGGGAGGCAGAGACATGCAGGTCTCTGTGAGTTTGAGGCCAGCAAACTCTCGTCTACAGAGTGAGTTCCAGGACAGGTTCCAAAGCTACAGAGAAACCCTGTCTCAAAAAATTAAATAAGCAAATATTAAAAATAATTTGGATTAAAGCACAGTGTACAATATATAGAAAAATACTTTTGCCCTTAGAATGGAGAAAGCCTTTTTATCACAGAATCCATTAAACTAAAACCAAAAACTTATAGCTGGCTAGGAAACATCTTTCATTGTCCTCATATTTCAGGAGAATACATAACAGGAGAAAAGCATGCTAACTAAAAATTTGGTTGAAAGAGTTTTGAAGAATATAATATGCAAAGACCCATTTTATAATATTTTGAAGAAATAAAAAAAATAAAGTGGGACAGTGGAGTAAGCACAGGAAATACAGTGGCCAATAATCCCTCAAGAAATTCTGAATTTTAATTCTATGACATAACAGTAAATTAAAATGGAAATGTGAGAAGACTACACTAAATAGACTAAATGGCATTCACATTTTCCAGATTCCAGTTGTTGAATATTATTTGGGAGAATGAGAATTGATATGCTGTTGGAAGTTTTATGAATAAGGATGAATTATCAAATAATAATAATAATAATAATAATAATAATAATAATAATAATAATAATAAGCCATCCATAACTTGGAAGCTACCTCCAATTGACAACCACTCCCAAATGAAAAATTAGTTTTCTCCAAGGGAGTCTCACTGGGGAAACAGAACACTCTGGAGGGAAGGTGTCATTCCTACAAGTAGATGGACAAAACCAATAAACTCAGTGTTATTTTTGGAGGTTCTTAGTCTCATACTATTTTGTCAGGTTTCTATTGTTATTGTTTGTTTGTTTTGAACTTTACATGTCCCATACAAATGTATCATTATTTCCATAGTTCATTCTTTTGGTTTTTTGAGGCGCCCACCATACAGCACGCAAAAAAATACAGAGGCATATTCTTAGTTATGAGTGACCCACCTGATCTCTGCTTGTTTCTAGCCAGCTTTTCTCATCTTTAATTAATTCATTTCCCTTTTCCCTCTGGGCTTCTATCATTCGTAACTCTGTATACTTACTTTAACTCTTACTCTATGGCTGGCTGGGTAACTGGGTGATTAGCCCCCAATATCCTCTTCTCTTGCTCCATTCCTCCTCCTCCTCCTCCCTTGTTTCTCCTGCTATTTATACTCTCTGCCTTCCAGCCCCACCTATCCTTGCACCTGCCCATTCAGCTCTTTATTAGACTGTCAGTTATTTCATATAGGCAATGAATTACAGCTTCAAAAAGTTAAACAAATGCAGCATAAACAAAAATCACACATCTTAAAATAATATTCAACCTTAGTTTCCACTTTTATGATTTTATGGGATTTTTGTGTGTGCAAATATGTGTGTCTCCATGTCTGTGTATTTGACACTTTTCTAGGTTTTTTTCTTGTTTTTGTGCTATGTATGTTTGTTTTTATCTTATCCTGTTATTCTTATTATTTTTATATGCCTGTTTGTATTCTAATGAGAGAGAAAAGGAAAGGGTAGATTTGCATGGGTGGAGAAGTGAGGCAGACCTGGGTGGAGTTGGAGAAAGGAAAATCATAATCAGAATACATAGCATGAAAAATATCTATTTTGAACAAAATTAAGTGCCACTATCACTATAAGTGTTAAATATTATATTAATATAAATGTCATAAAATACTAGTTTACTCTAATACTTATCAGAATAATTGAGTTACATATTAATGGCATATGCATATTGTAAAATCTGCATTATTGACATTGTGCTTGATTAATAAGTTCAGAGGTAAATGGCAAAGAAATTGGTCTAGCAATACAATATTATTGATGTTTAAATCTACCAACTGAAAGTCTCTTTTGGAGCCCATAAAAATGGCATCACTTCAACTTGGCTTGAGATCAGGGAGTTCAAAACTATCCTTACTCTTCCAAGGTTAAAGTCATAAGACCTAAAGATCTAAGGCATGGCAACTGTAGGATGCTTGGTCTTAGAGGTGGATGTCTTATCTAAATAAGAGACTTTGTCGGAGGTATGGTTATTCTTAACACTCAAGGCCAGATAACGTGAGATTTGGCCTATGGTGTTAATATTTGGAGAATTAAAGAAGAAAGTCTGTTTCTTCTCTGTATCATGATAAAAAAAGTCCTTTGCCATTTCTCCCATTTTAGTTTGGGTATATAAGAAAGTTAAGAACAAACTTGATACATTCAATATTCACTGGGTTTCCCTTCTGAGTCTATTCTGTGTCTCTGTCTTTTCCTTAGTATCATTACCTGCATTTTCTTAATCCCTACTCCCTGTATCACATATGAACTGGGAAAGTTGGCTAGATCTGACTGAAGCCTCACAAAGTCGGGTGTCTAGTACTAACAGAAAGAAGGGTTACTATAAGTCATAGCAATATAGTAGTCAGTGTGGCAAGAGAATAAAGGCACTGTTCAAAATCCAGTTCTCTTGCAATTGCATCTATGATTTCCTATGAGATTCATATTAAATTTTCTTTAAATGAAAATTATTATCTGCAGGGTAATCCAGTTGGCAAGATCTATGGTGTCATTTTATTTTGCCAACTCCTCTTTATCATCGTAGAAATAAACATCGGCTTCATAACATCTAAGATGTTGTACTTGGGTCACACACTCAAAATTTTCTAGGCTAATTAATAAAATGTACAGTGTGGCAGGATATAGCTGTAATATTTATAAATTTAGTATTTTATGAATTACAATGAAAATTCTAGTCTTCAGGTTTTGGTTCCAAGATAACACAAAACAGAAGAAACAATGCTAGTGACAAAAAATATAAAAAAGCTGGGGCCATCTGCAAGCAATTCTGTGCTTTGAACTATATCCAGTAAGTCCCCATGATAAAAGCCACTAAAAACCCTGTAGAGGCTGATGCTCTCAGGGACATATCCAAAGCAAGTGTTTTTGATGCTTATGTGTTTGACAAATTCTGTCAAGCTGCATTACTGCATGAGCTGTACAATTTATAGCATGGAAGTAAGGAATTGATATTGTTGGCTGAGTGATGGAAACCCCCACCATGACTTAAAACAGTGGTTCTCAGCCTGTGGGTCATGAACTCTTGGGGGTCTCATATCAGATATCCATCTTATCAGATATTTACATTATGATTCATAACAGTAGCTAAATTACAGTTCTGAAAAAACAATAAATAATATCATGGTTGTGGTTCACGACAACATGAGTCATGTTTTACTCATGTTTTACAACATGTATTACTGGGTCATGGCATTACGAAGGTTCAAAGCCACTCACTTGGATGCTGGTACTACACTACAACCTACACAAAAGCAACATAAATATTTGACAACATGAGGAAAGAAGAAATAAAAACATGTTGGAAGGATAAAATGGATGTTATGCTTAAAAAGAAAAAGAATGAAATTCTATAAATAGAGCGAATTAAGAACAAAATTATATTTCCAATAATGTCAGAAAGAATATATTTCTGACTAATGTAATAAAAAGTGTGTAGACATACATATTGAAAATTATAGAATATTATTGGAAAAATCAATAAAGATGTGCATATATAGTTAGTAATTTTCACATATAGGCTGACATAATATCGTGGGCAGGGGAAAATACTCCTCAAATAAATCTACATCATTGATGAAATCCTTATCAAAGTTTCAAAGTATTGTGGTAAAAAGAAAACGCTGACACTAAATGTATAAATGCAAAAAATACCAGTCAAAACTACCTTAAATAAAAAACAGTAGCTACATTTATCCATTTTAAGTTGTTTTACACATTACAGTTATCTATATAAATTTTAACTTGTATAGGGGACAATAGAATTGAGTAAATACAATCTTGTCCAAAAGTAACTGAGACACTTAAACAATATGTTCCTGGCAAGACTGATGATGCCTATCAATGGGTCAATACCAATGGTCTTGGGACAACTTGACCTGTTTTTACAAAAGGATAATATCAGATTTCTGTTCTGTATTGTTTACACAATTACTTAAAATGCATCAAGGAACTACATAGAATTTATTGCCATAAAACTTGTCTCATAAGAATGTGAACCTTCTAATACAGCATAAAAAATCATTATAATGGGAGGCCGGGTGTTGGTGGCTCATGCTTTTAATCCCTGCACTTGGGAGGCAGAGGCAGAGGCAGGCGGATCTCTGTGAGTTCAAGGCCAGCCTGGTCTCCAGAGCAAGTGCCAGGATAGGCTCCAAAGCTATACAGAGAAACCCTGTCTCGAAAAACCAAAAAAAAAAATCATTATAATGGAATAAAAAGTTCTTAAATTGATAAAAATCAACACCACTTGTTTGTCAAAAGATGCTATAAGAGAGTAGAAAACTCCCTACACAATGAGAAAAAAGTCTGAAAATAAAATATCAGCTACACAGCATGTAGCCATCAAAAAAGGATCTGTGGGTAAAAGTGTTTGCCACCAAATTGTTGACCTAATGTGGATCTCCAGATCCACATTGCTGAAGAAGAAAATAGAGTGCTTCAAGCTGTCTTCTGACCTTCACATGTGCTCTCAATACATTTATACATGAATAACACTTGCAGAATAAATGCATGCAGTAAAGTTAAAAAAATAGATAGGTATCTAATCCTTTCAATATGTGGAGAACTGTAGAAAGTCTACTAAAAATTAGTATTAATGCACTTTTTTTTTATACAGGTTTCTCTTTGTAGCTTTGTAGACCAGGCTGACCTCCAACTCAAGAAATCTGCCTGCCTCTGCCTCCCAAGTGCTGGGATTAAAGGCATGTGCCACCAACACCTGACTTACTAACACACTCTTAAAAGAGATATAAGTTGAATAAACATTTATCTGAAGGAAATATACTCATATTTAACACATCCAAGCAAAGTTGCTCAGTGTGATTAGCCATTAGATACAAGCAAAGCTGTCTTAATTTGTTGGTGAAAATGGAAAATGCTTTATCAACTTTAAAGACAACATTGTGGCATTTTTGTAGAAGAGTCAATCAGGGATTATCAAATGACCTAGCAAGTTCACTCACACATATATGATCAACATAACTGATAATATATGTACAGCTACATTTCATTAGTGTATATATTATTAATAAGAATGCAAAATCAGGAGACCATCAAATGCTTATTAAGAAGCTTCATGACAATGTATTATTTAATCATGGAAAATGTCTACAGCTGACAAAGATTACACACTAGATAATGCTACTGATAAATGTCATCCACAGATGGAACTTCAAAAGAGAGAAAACACATCAGTGTTTAAAATTGGTAGGTCTCAATATCCATGGGGGAAAGTGATCGACTGCTGTTAAAGACAAAAATTGTGTTAGGGCTGATGGGAATTTCTGAAAGCAGGCAATTGTGATATGTAAAGAGCATTTTTATTTTCTAAGAAACAGTTAAATGTTATATTCAAAATGAGGAATTTTTATGTTACAGCTATTGTATTATGTGAGTTGTATATAATAAAAATTATTTAGCTGAAACAATAGCTAAGTGACTCTAAAGTATATCTACCATAGGTACTCAATGTTATAAAAAACATACGAGCCCATTTTTTTTGTGAGGAACATCATATCATGTAGCCTGGAATGGTCTTAAAATCACTATGCCCTAGAACAATTGTTCTCACCCTTCCTAATGCTGTGACCCTTTATATTACAGTTTCTTTGTGCTGTGGTGAGCCCCAACCATAAAGATGTTTTCATTGCTACTTCATGACTGTAATTTTGCTATTATTATGAATCATACTGTAAATATCTCCTGCTGGTCTTAGGTGACCCTGTGAAATGGTCATGAGCTACAGGTTGAAAACCACTGTCCTAAGAATGACTATGGACTTTGATCCTCTTTCCTCCTTTATCTCCCAAGTCCTGGAACTACAAATTTATGTTGCCATTCCTAGTCATATTTCTAATTTTACATTCTAGTTTGTGAAACTGAACAGTTTTTCCCTCATATAAAGTTGTTTCCATCAACCATCACTTTTATTCTAAATTTGTCAGTAATGTCTGCCCTTGTTTGTTTATGAAAATGTAGCCTAAGGCCAAGCTGTTGGCTGCCTATTAAATGCTTAGTTTCTGTGAAGCATAGCCTCGACTCTTTCTGCATGTACTGTATTCACTTGATAGCACCCCTCCTGTTAAGAGTTTACAAGTAAAAATGAGAGGCAATGGTACCCCAAGCTCGACAAAAAAAGGTATCAAAACCAACCCTCATTACAGTAAGGAGTAAGCACAAATCATAGCCATATACATTGATAGTCTTACTGACCATCATTCTATGAAAGATAAGTTCAATTATGAAAAATTAAAACTAAGCCTTTGAAACTGAGGTTCAGGTTGCTTCTTTTATCAAAGCTCAACAATGACTTTTAGTTTCATAATGATATACAAAGCTCTAGAAATCCAAGGTCAACTTTTCCTCATCTACTCATTTATTCTTGAACAGGTATGATTCTCTTTCCATCCCCTAAACATCTAAGATTAGAGTTATCTTGGAGCAGTGTTTCGTACTTCCTAACAAGCAACTTCATAATCCTATTGTGTTAATAACTCTACCAAGATAGTATATGTGTTTAATCCCTGCACTCTGGAGGCAGAGGCAGGTGGATCTCTGTGAGTTCAAGGCAAGCCTGATCTACAGTGCTAGTTAGAGAACAGCCAAGGATGTTACATGGTAAACTCTATCTCAGAAAAAAATCAACAAGAGATAGAGAGACAGATGAAGAGAGAGATTATTTTCTGATAAGTTTTACTTCTAGCTATGATATATAAGGGGGCAGATTTCATCAAGATAAGTCAACTAGAAACATTTGAAATATTTAACGAGAAACGTTTCACACACACAAAAATTTCACATCAGCAAATATGTAGTTTTTTTTTTTAAAAAAGAGCATGTTGTAGGAAATTTTCTGATATTTTCATAAATATCTTGAACGTGGAAGCCATAAAGAAAATGATGACTTTTGTAAGTAAAATCAAGGACTCCTCTTAAACAAAAAAATTAACAGCTCAAAGGTATTGTTTTACAAGGTGAAAAATTATGAGGCATCTTTTATAAAGACACTTTCCAAAATGTGATGAGAATCAGAAATATAAATGAGAGCAAGTTTTAAAATTTTTGAAGGGTCCATTAGCAAAATGGGGAACAAGGAGGCAAATAATCCAGAGGGTAAGTGTAGAACGCTAATAAATCTTTACTAATCAGAAAATGTCAATTGTAGTAATAAGCTGTTACCTTATATCTACTATATTCTCTGTGAGCAAGAGGAGTTTTCAATGGCCATCATTTCCAGGTATAAGACAGAATCCTGACATTGGTGGAATTTTAAAGAAGGATTTGACTAATATGAGACGTGACATTTATTATAATAAATGAAAGTTCTAGGTAGGCACCAGCTATACATCTCCATGTAGTAATATGCTTTTACCATCAGTTTTTGGAGAGCAATCCATAGACTTGGCAACTCCCAAGGTTATTAGAGGGTTCCCATGAGCTCCCTTAGGCCAATGATTTCATTAGATATAACCCATTCATGGCACTGAAAGCTTTATTTGGTGATGAGAGATGTCTAGTTGGAGGTTTGTCTCCTCCATTATTTAGTGATTATATTTAAGTCACCTCCACAAAGGTGCATATTTTAGGAATCTCCTACTGTATAATTATTCCAAACACCCACTCAAATATTTCTTAGTTTTAGTTGTTCCTCCCCATATTCCCTTCTCCAATATGCCATCTATCCATAGTTATCTATTATATTTCCCTTTCTTAGGTTGATCCAATCCTCCCTTCAATTATTTTCTTTATGTCTATCCTCTATGGTTCTGTGAATTATATCCTACTTATTGAATACTTAACAGCTGGCATTCACATATGAGTGAAACCATACCTTTCCTGTCTTTTTAGGTCTGGGTTATCTCATTCAGAGTGATTATTTATACCTCTATACATTTACATCTACATTTTACTTCAGTTTTAAAAAGTTTGGCAATATTTTGTTTTTCAAATGCACCACAAGTTCTTTATCTGTTCATCCAATGATGGATTGGACATCTAGGTTATTATGAATAAAACATATGTGAACATGTTTGAGCCAAGTGTCTCTGCAGTAGTGTGTAGAGGCCTTTGGTTATATGGTCAAGAGTAGTATAATGATACATTGAGGTAAATCCATTCACAGCTTCCTGAGGAAGAGTCACAATGATTTTCATAGTGGCTTTGCAAGTTTTCACAACCACTATTAATAAATAAGAGTTTCACTTACTCTACATACTCACTAGCATGAGCTGTCATTTGTTTAATGGATCTTAGAATTCTTAACTGTTGTAAGATGAAATTTCAAAGTGGTTTTGATATGAATTCCCCTGGTGACTAAAGATTTCAAACATTTCCTTAAGTGCTTCTTGGCCACATGTGTTTTCTTATTTGGGAATTCTGTGATGGGGGATGTCCTTCTGTATGTTCTGAATATGTTTCCTTTACTAGTTTATGAATAAAACTGTTTTGGCCAATGGGCAGGCAGGATGTAGCCAGGTAGGAAGTATAGCAGGACTACCAGACTAGGAGAATGCTGGGAACAGGAACAGAGAGAGAGTCATGAGAGAGATGAGAGGATGCTATATAGTTGCCAAGGCAGAGGGAGACGATCACTGGAAAGCCAAGACTATGTGGAGATACATAGATTAATAGACATGGGTTAATATTTAAGGACAAACTACCCAATAAGAATCGTGAGCCATCAGCTAAACATTTTATAATTAATATTAGCCTCTGGGTGTTTATTTGGGACTAAGCAGCTGTGAGACCAGGCAGGACAGAAATTTCTATCTACAATTCTGTATCTAAATCTGCCCCATGTTTTAATTGAGATATTTGTTATCTTTTTGTCCGTTACAACTGATTAGTGTTCATTGTAAAGAAGAAACTCTTCATGCTATTGAATGAGAAAGGTAAATACCAATCCATATACGAAACCTTAAATCTACAATGATGACCTATATACAAGTTATGCTAGTGCAATTGTGGCACAAAACTTGTTGAACTACACAACCAATATCTGATCAGATTTAAGGCACACTCCATGAGATGGAATCCATCCCTGAAACAGCTTGGGTGGCCATGAACCTGTTAGCAGATAGGCCAGGGACCTAGGGGAATATGATATATTACTGTTCTGCCAAAGGAATATAGTAATCAATGGCTCATTAAAATAGTCTGTTATACTCATAGATCAAGGCCTTGCTAAGCCGTCATCAGAGAAGATTCCTTATGCACTGGATGGGAGGAAATACAGAAACCCACAGGTGGACAATATGCAGAGAGTAGCAGAGTACTTGGACTACTCACTTCTTAATGTGATGTCTCTGTTACATCAGTGTTTTGGAGTCAGGGAACCCTGTGACAGCTGAGGCTGAAATATTGCAAGAGCCAAAGGGCATGAAGGACACCAAGGAAACAAGGCCTTATAAATATATCAGGATCATTGTACATACAAATTCACAGAAATTGTGCCAACATGCACAGGGCTATCAAAGGCAGGTGCCAGATAGTGTCCAAGCACTGGGAATGGAATTGGACAGAAGCTCATATTCTATTACAAAAACTCTCTCCCCTAACTGATAATGACCCCAAAATGAAAAATTAGTTTTCTCAAATGAAGTATCACTGGGTATACCAACCACACTTAAACCCTAGGCCTGATGCCATGTGGTACATGCCCAACAGAAAATGAAGAGCTCAATGAAGCTTTTTCTAATTCTTTCTTTCCTTCTTTCCATTCTCTTCTTTTTTTCTCATAATGCTTTCTCTAAGCATTTTTTTCTTTTCTTACTTTATAACCCTAGAGTCCTTTCTCTTACATATTACAATTCACAATTGTGTGTTTTTAGGGGATTTCTGTGTACATCAATATGTATGTTACATCTGTATGAGTATCTTATGTTTTTTGCTAGGCTATTTGTTTTTCTATTCATTAATTTTGTCCTAAAGAGGCTTGTTTCTTTTTTACTTTATCATATTATTTTTCTTCTTTGTTTAGATTTTCAGATGTATTCTTATTTTCTAATGGGATAAAAAAACAAGAACATGTATTTGTGAAGGTAAACAGATGGAAAGGATTTGAGAAACTTTGTCAGAGGAGGGATCACAAATAGAATATACTGTTTGAAAAAAATCTATTTTCAATGAAATGAAAAAGAAAGTAGGATTGTATTTTCTGACACAAATTGATGTAAATAAATATCTACTCTTACATCACATAGAGAATTAATAAAAGGCCAAAAAAGAACTCTACAAAAGTCCTACATTGTGAACCAACATGTTTATTTTCATACTTCCAGGATTATGGATGAGGGTTACTTGAAGGTACAGAGAAATTATTCTAAGACAGCTGCATCACCAAAACAGTCACTCCAGCTTGACTAACAGCTCATGAGAAACTGGAACTCTGGAGCTTGGTGCACAGTTTGCAGGCAGCAAGAAAGTTCACCTTGTCTCCTCTGGCTGATGAACTGGCCTGGATCTCCTCCTCAGTTCTTACTGCTTACAGAATCTTAAGAAGGGAGGGGTCTGTGCATCTTACCAGTTTTAAGGAACTTTCTGAATTTTCTGAGTTGTTGACTTCTTGAATGTGGAACATTCCTCTCTCTCTCTCTAGATCTCTCTCTCTCTAGCTCTCTCTCTCTCTCTCTCTCTCTCTCTCTCTCTCTCTCTCTCTCTCTCTCTCTCTCTCTCTCTCTCTCTCATTCCTATATATATCCACCTGTCTTTGACTCCTGAGTTCTGGGATTAAAGGTATGTGTGGCCACTGCACTGCAAACGCTATTTTATTGGAAACAAAAATTTATTTGTTACAGAAGAGTAAAATATTTTCAGCTGGAATATGTAGAATGAAAAACAAAAGACCCAGAGAGAGATATTGAGACTCAACCTGAAGATCAGGGAAGTAAATCTGTCAAGCAACCTGAAAGTTCTTACCTCTAAAAGGGCCAGAGTATTTCTATTCTCAAAATGACTGGAGAATGACTGTCTGATACTGAGACTTTGCTCCTTTCTTATATGCCTTCCTAATACTGGGATTAAAGGTGTGTGGTCACGGGTGCTGAGATCATCTTTGTGTGAGCTGGTTTTCTTTAGGACTGGATCAATCTTTCATAGATCTGGGTTGCCTTGGACTCACAGAGATCTGTCTACCTCTTAACCTGAGTCCTAGGATTAAAGGTTTGTACCACCACCTCTAAGCTTCTGGCTGCTGGGATCAAAGGTGTGTGTCTTGATTCTGTAGCTTGTGGCTAACTGCTTTCTGAATCCTCAGGCAAAATTTACTGAATCACAAATAATGTATCACAATAGGAATATTTATTAGATTGTAGAGATAAGCCTTCATTCTATGTCATCCATAAAAGAAATGTTTATTTCTCATTGAATCTTCAAACATCCATATGTGACATTATCTAAAAAGCTATAGCCAGTTAAAAGATTAGTGTGAGGTAGATTCTTTAATTCCTTAAGCCTGTCAGCTGTACAATGATGTGTTGATTGTAAAATTAACCTTCACCAGTGATAGGTGTCAAGGTCACAATAAAGAAAGAATAGACACTTGCCATCAAGAGGATGCTGCTGCTAAGCCTGTGCTACTGGAGTGGTTCCTTTGTTTAGCTTTTTAATGAAGATAGAAATTTCAGAGTTCAGAACTCTTGCTTTTTAACAGGACTCTGCATATTATGCATCCTGAAACCCAAATAACAACTAAAATAATAATAAAAAAGAACCTACAACAACAAAATAACTCCTAGAAACAATGATATGGGTTTTGACCTCAATTCCATAAGTGCTTTCCCCTTATTTCTGAAAGCATCCCATGACTACAAGGGCAGGCACATGTAGTGCAGCTGAATTCCCCAGCAGGTGCTTTGTGGTGAGCAACAGCCAGGCTGCAAAGTCAGAGGAGCAGTTAAGGACTTAAATCAGAAATGAAAATGGCATGGCACCATGTCTAGTCTGTGGGGAAATAAGAGAGTAGCAGATAGATTAGAGGAATCACAAAGAGTCAAAACTATGTGGCAATCAGAAATCCAGGGAAGCACTCACACAAAACAAGAAGGAAAACAAACCCTCACAGGCTGTGGAAAACTCACTGTATAACAGTGCCCAATTCTCATGGACATTTGTGTATAGAATTCCTTCATTGGTTGTGATGGCGTACCACTGAAAATAAATGGACATAGGTTATAGTGTATTTTTAATGTTTTAAGTGCAGGTGACCTCTTTCTCAATTTGGGGGAAGGCAAATAGGAGCAGACAGCGTGCTCCAGCACACACCAATAGTGATGACACAGCTTTCACATGATGATATTATATAGATATGGGCATTAACTTTAGCTATGTAGTTAGACCAGTACTGTTGGAAAAACTCTCATGGTAACATATCATAGCCATGGGGACAATCTATCTATCTACCTACCTACCTATCTGAAGTATATGATTGGCTGTGATTGAATATTTCCTTATTTGATGTTATTGTGTAGATTTTTCCTCAGTTCATGACATAGCTATCAATCTCATAACCATACAATGTGATGATGTCATTTAACACCAAAGAAATAAGCAAAGCAATGAAGTGGAGCAGGCAGTTTGGAGAATGACAGAGCCTGCTCTTCTTGACAACTCCTTATTGTTTATACAACACTGGGCTATAATATTAACTTTATACCTCCAGTCTTCCTGAGTTCTATGAGCTACACAATGAATAGCATTTCAAAATAATGGTAAAATAATTACAAGTATATTTGTAACTTGATAATTACATTTGGTGATATTTGAAATGTTTTCTGATCTTGACAAAACAGTTTAATAAGAACTGAGAAAAATATCTATTTTCAAACACATTCTTAATAAATTATATTTAAGTGAAGCTAACGTTCATAAATGAAGAATAAAATTGGGAATTGTCATAATTTGAGGATGTATTTTTAAATATTAGTTTTACTTTTGTCACTTTTGTGCTAAAAACTCCCTATGATAAACATATTCACATGCATAGTAGACTCAAAAGAGATAATAGATATGGTCATTAAATTTTATTTTAATTTATGAATGAAATATAAATTCAATTGTAATTAAAATTTTAAGTTTTACTAAAACGATTTTCTTCAGAATGTAATAATCAAAATATCAATGGTGCTTAATGCTCAACCTTTCCCACATGAGGGATGGACTACGTCATAAGAGCCTGTATAACCCCAGATAATCACAACTTTCTAGGGTGAAACAGAGCTTGTGTATTTCTAAAACTCTGGTTACAAATGAGACCCTTCCCCTTCTAATATGGAAGGAAAGTTAATATCCAGAGTTTTCTCAGGTGTCTTTTACGGCCAAAAGTTCACTTCTTATTATGAAATGTGAGAAATGTTGATATTTAATTGAACAATAAAGTTTTCACTTAGGTGTTGTAATGAGCTGGCCATTTGCCCTGTCTCTGCCCTCACTCTGAAGTGTTCATTTTCAACTCTTTTCACACTGTGCATAATGTGATACAATTGCAATTATAATATTTTTAGCAGGGACTATTGAAATAAGCTATGAGGGAGAAAGATGTACTTCTGAGTATGAGGTGTAGCAAGCCATAACTGTAAGATATCTGGATGAGGAACTTAAACCTCAAGTATGTTTATACTTAACTGTATCAGCTTTGTCACAGCTTTACTGTAGCTTGCTATTTTATCTTAGTTTAGTTTACTGCATACAAGCATTTTGCAAATAAAAAGGAAAGTGTGTAGTAATTATTCCATGTGATATTATGATGAAGATTTAGACACCGAATAACCTCCCGTGTAATGAATGTATCATTTAGAACAAGGAATATGTGTTCAGTATCATACAGTAGTAGACACCCAGGGAATTGAGTGGTTTTCCCTTTAAGCCTGCTGTTAAGGGGAATAATAGAAAAAATGCTGGAGCTTGAGTAATCAAATAGTTGTTTATTTACAGAAAGTGGATTTTTTCAGCAATGGCACAAATACACTTAAATATAAGGTAGCAAAAGTATGAAAACTGCAGTTGAAAATAAAATGTGAGCACAAATATCCAAAAACTACACTTAAGAACATTGAGGAAGTGGAGGGAAGCTGGAAGTATGGTCACCCTGGAACATAGAATGAAGGGATCAAAAAATCATCCTCTATACTGAGGGCAATCATGGT
This sequence comes from Cricetulus griseus, assembly GCF_003668045.3. NCBI lineage: Eukaryota > Metazoa > Chordata > Mammalia > Rodentia > Cricetidae > Cricetulus > Cricetulus griseus. Next base: position 125,471,154 of record NC_048597.1, read on the forward strand.
AACAATAACTCCAATCACCTGCAGTTTCATGCATTTGACAGATACAAGACCAGCTCTGCAGGCAGTCAATCTGGATGGGGAGAAAGCTGGTCCTTTTGCTTGTGAAGTTACTAACATTTTTCAGAACACCAATTTTGCTAAAGCTTGCAAATAAGGTTTAGAAGGAACTTCTTTAAACTGATTCTGTGAGACCAGGACCAGGACCAGGCCAAGACCAGAAATTTTAGCAAAACACCAGAGAACCATATGCATCATATACCATGGTTAGGTAGATTTCTCCAAGGAAGACTAAGGACATGTGAACCAATGCATGAAACACAGGAACACAATAATGAGGAGCATGACCATTTGTGCAGGTGAAGGGGATGTCTGATAGCATGCAATACCCCTACATCACTAAATCTCTCCACATATTAGCTACAGAAGCAATGTCTTAACACTATGTGGCTGTACAGCAAGGACTAAGGACAGAGAATGTTCAGTTTCATAGAAATTAAGAACAAATTCTGGAAATCCATAGAACATCATACTGAGAAGTGATATCATGCTGCACACTTAAAATTCATTGAGTATATTCCTCATTATGTGTGCTTTATAATATAATCAAACATACAACTGTAATAATTATTAGATAGTCTTACAAATAATTTTGTTATCTACTAAATCTCTCTTGTAGAGGTTTAGAGACATAAAAGATAACACACATTAGATGTCCATTAATTTCCAGTTTGGAAAATAATGGCAATTGTTATAAATCCCTGGGATGAAACCTACTTGATCATGGTGGATGATTTTTCTGATGTGTTCATGGTTTCAATTCGTCAATATTTTATTGAATATTTTTGCATCAATGTTCATAAGGGATATTGGTCTGTAGTTCCCTTTTTTAGTTGTATCTTTGTGTGGCTTGGGTATCAAAGTGATTGTTGCCTTGTAAAAAGAGTTTGGCAATGTCCCTTCTGCCTCTAATGTGCGGAATAGTTTGAAGAGGACTGGAATTAGCTCTTGTTTGAATTTCTGTTAGAATTCTGCAGTGAAGACATCTGGCCCTGGGCTTTTTTGGTTTGGAGGTTTTTGATGACTGCTTCTATTTCATTAGTGGTTATAGGTCAATTTAAACTGCTTATCTCTTCTTGGTTTAATTTTGGTAACTGATACCTATCCAGAAAACTCTCCATTTTCTATAGATTTTCGAATTTTGTGGAATACAGCTTTTCAAAGTAGGACTTGAAGATTCTCTGGATTTCCTCAGTGTCCATTGTTATATCACCCTTTTCATTTCTGATTTTGTTAATTAGCATGTTCTCTCTGTGTCTTTGGTTAGTTTGGATACAGGTTTGTCTATCTTGTTGATTTTCTCAAAAAACCAACTCTTTGTTTCATTGATTCTTTGTAATGTTTTCCTACTTTCTACTTTATTGATTTTAGCCCTGAGTTTGATTATTTCCTGTCATCTACTCCTCCTTGGTGAGTTTGCTTCTTTTTGCTGTAAAGCTTTCAGTTGTTCTGTCAATTCTCTAGTGTGAATTTTCTAAAGTTTCTTCATGTGGGCACTTAGTGCTATGAGCTTGAAAGACCCCCAAGGGAGACCCTCACTCAAATCTTGGGAATAGCGCGCACCCAGTGAGGCACTGAGACTGGACTTGCTGCAATCACATGAGGAAGTTTATTGAAAAAGGAATTTAATGAGATCTCAAGCCAGCATGCTGGGGTCGAGGTTTAGTTATGGACTGCTCCAATGCTCCCAGGTCTGCATCCATAGCCGCTCTAAGCTCATTATAGTAGTACGGTTGTTGGACAAGGGCAGCTACCCCAGTTCCAACCCCTGCCGCTACTCCTAGTCCTAGCAAGACCGCTAAGGTCAGGGTAACAGGTTCCCTCTTGTAACGAGTACAGTGATCAAATTCATCTATAAATGAACTATCATCATGATAAATGACTCTAGGCACCAGCTGGACCAAAATACAAAAGTCCCTAGTACTGTTAAAAAGTGAAGTTTGCAAGCAGGGGGTAAGGCCGGTGCCACAGGCCCACCAAGTATCTGGGGGGGGGTACTAGATATTGATTTTGGCCATCTGTCAGGGTGTCAATAGTTATGTTACAGAGGGGCTGGTGTCTAGTAGGCACTTTGCCTATGCATAGTCCAGTGCCTGATACCGCTGACAGGGTCAGCTTCCGTTGACTCCCCCAGGGGAAGTGAATGGTCAGAAGTAACGTTATAGCTCCGCATTTGAGCTATTCCTTCATAATAAGGGGGATTAGAAGCAAAGCACAGCCAGCAAGATTGGGTAGCAGTGGGGTTTGTGCGGTTTAAAACGACGAACGCACTAGCGAGCAGATTTACAGGCGATCCTCAGTTCTCATAGGGTGGAGGAGGGACGTAATTGGATTAGGGCTGGAAGGGGCCTTTGGTGATGGGGTGAGACTAGGAAGTCTCTCAGGCCTGGGTGGGGGGTTACCAAGTGCCGGATTAGGTCCTACGGGTCATGCGGGTGGATTTTCTATCTTTATCCTGATAGCAAAAAGGAACCCAGGGTCTCCCGTTCCAGTATAGTCTCTCCAACCCCAGCAGTTGCCTTTTACCCATTGGCGATCTTGTTTTCCCCGTGCTGTGAAACTAATATTCAGAGGGTTACATTAGCTGCCTTTGCATGGCCCCTGAGGGCCACCCGAGGCTCCAGGAGCACATCCAGTCTTATTAGCCGGGTATTTAGATGTGTCTCTCTCTCCTTTTTCTGGCTCTTGCGGCGTACGACCCTTTTTTACTATAATCAGATCCCAGGAAGAGGAGGGATTCCAGTAGGCTTCTCCTGTGGTCTCACATCCCCATTTACCACAGAAATAACCTGATGCCCCCCCCCCACATTGTCTCTTCATTTCTCTGCTATGTCCCTGCCCGGGGCAGACGTAAAAGTCTGCTGCCTGGAGGTTGGCTCAAAAAAATTGTCCAGAACATCCCAATGTGCTCCCTATACCATGAGGGACACATTGTTCCTCCGGGAGTGGTTTATCTAAATTGTCATAATTAGAAAGATCCCAGGCCAGGGAACCGGCAGCTAACTTACAGATATCAGGTGCAAGATCAGGCCACCAAGTCCAAGGGGGGTGCACTGCGGTTTTTGACCACACGATGTCGCCTTCTTCATTAAGCATTTCCCATGCGGGGAACATGCGGGTTATTCCCCAAGGTTGGGGCTACGGCGAAGGCGCAACTTAAGAGGATTATCACTGGCGGCCACTGTCCAATTATTTTCTCGGTTGTTTTCATTTTGACTGGGTGCCTTTTTTATGTGGGAAGCATGGATCCAGGCAACAATCCCATCTACCTTTACTGCCGTGGGTGTAGTCAACAGCACTAGATAGGGTCCTTTCCACCGAGGCTCAAGTGTGCCAGCGCGATGTCATCTGACCAAGACTGAGTCTCCGACCTGGAATCGCTGGGGCACCTCGGTGGTCCCTGGAGTGTAGGCTTCTTTGATCTAATCCCAGATCTGTGTTTTGACAACTTCTTAGGCCTTTAAGTGGGTAAACAGAGCAGAGGAGGAGGGAGAGTGAGTGCAAGGATCCAATATCCGCCTGACTCAGTCAAGGGGGGCTGTCCCCCATGTAGGATTTTGTAAGGGGTAAGGCCGAAACGTCCAGGTGTGAATCGGACACTAAGGAGCGCAAAGGGGAGAAGGGTCACCCAGTCTTTGCCGCCGGTCTCAATAGCCAATTTAGTAAGTGTCTCTTTTAGGGTTCTATTCATTCTTTCTACCTGTCCTGAGCTCTGGGGTCTGTAAGCACAATGTAATTTCCAATTAGTCCCCAGTTGGGTGGCCAACTCCTGACTTACCTGGGCAACAAAAGCCGGCCCGTTGTCTGAACCAATTACCTTGGGGATCCCAAACCTGTGCAGGATTTCTTCCAGTTATCTTCCTGGTTACCATTTGAGCAGTTTCAGACTTCGTGGGAAAGGCTTCCACCCATCCTGAAAAAGTGTCTATAAAAACTACAAGGTACTTATTACCATATTTTCCTGGCTTAATTTCAGTGAAGTCTACCTCCCAATAAATTCCCGGCCGATCTCTCCTCATTCTTTTTCCAGGTTCTTTGAACGGTCGGGCAGCATTGGTCAAGGTGCAGGCTTGACATGACTCTATTACCTCTTTTATTATTGTATTTAATCCTAGAACATAATATTTAGAACCTTTGATTAATTGCTTAAGTTTTTCGTTTCCAAGATGAGTCAGCTGGTGAATTCATCTCACATAGACTTGTCCTTCTTTAGAGGGTAGAATGATTCTTCCATCTTTGGTTTTTGCCAGTCCACCGAAACTGAACATCTGAGCTTTTCCTGCACAGGTCATATCTTTGATTAAATCATAATCTTTATAGGGATAGACGAAGCTGGGATGGATGACGCTGGCTTGTGGGGTTCTGGCGGGGTTCCAGTTTCTTCTGCCAGCACTACCGCTCCCTGGGCAACTTACTTTGCTGTTAGATCAGCCATCTGGTTCCCCTTTGTGACTGGGTCAGCCCCCTTCTGGTGTCCCAGGCAGTGGACGATGGCTAATTTTTGTGGAAGATGTATGGCTTCTAGGAGGGCCAGGATTTCTTCTTTGTTTTTAACTTCCCTTCCTGCTGAGGTAAGCCCCTCTGTCTGTAAATGGCTCCATGAATGTGAGCCGTGGCGAAGGCATAACGGCTGTTGGTGTAAATGTTGAGAGCCTTACCTTCTGCCAGACGCAGAGCTTGAGTCAATGCCAGGAGCTCAGCTTTTTGAGCCGAGGTTCCTTCTGGGAGACTGCTAGCCCAAATTACCTGCTTTCCATCCACCACCGCTGCTCCCACCCTTCTTTTACCTTCTACCACAAAGCTGCTGCCGTCTGTATACCAGTTTGGCACACCCGGCCAAGGTTGTGCGGTCAGGTCCTTCCTGGTCCCGGTCTCTTCAGCCAGGACGTCAGTGCACCGGTGCACTGGGGTAGAGTCCTTCGCTTCGGGGAGCAGGGTGGCTGGGTTAAGAATAGCAGGAGGAGCAAAGGTTATCTGATCATTTAACAACAAGCTCTGGTAATGTGTCATCCGGGCATTTGTCATCCAGCAGTCAGGCGGCTGCCACACAATACTTTCTAAAGCATGAGGGGCGATTACAGTCATATGCTGACCCAGGGTAAGCTTATCGGCGTCTTTTACAAGTAAGGCTACTGCAGCAATGGCTTTCAAGCAAGAGGGCCACCCGCTGGCAACGGGGTCTAGCTTTTTAGAAGGGTAGGCCACCGGCCGCTTCCAGGGCCCCAGGGTCTGAGTCAGAACTCCACGGGCCACTCCAGCCCGCTCATCAACATATAGAGTGAAAGGCTTAGTCAGGTCTGGCAGGGTCAACGCGGGAGCTGTGAGCAGGGCAGTCTTTATTTTATCGAAGGCCCTTTGGTGTTCCTCCGTCCAGGTGAATGGGACTTTTTCTTTAGTGAGTGGGTACAGAGGGGCTGCCAGCATGGCGAACCCCGGTATCCAGAGTCTACAGAAACCCACAGTTCCCAAAAACTCGTGTATTTGTCTCGGAGTGGTGGGGGTCGGGATCTGCATCACTGTCTTTTTCCGTGCTTCAGTGAGCCACCGCTTCCCTTCTCGGAGAGTGTATCCTAGGTAGGTCACTTCCGAGCGGCATAACTGGGCTTTCTTGGTGGACACCCGGTACCCCAATTCACCCAATTACTTTAGGAGCTTTCTGGTCCCGTCGAGGCACAGTTCCTGGGTCAAGGCTGCGAGCAGTAAATCATCTACGTACTGCAAGAGAGAAATCTGGGAGTTTCGTGCCCTGAAGGGTGCAAGGTCATGGTGGAGCGCTTCATCGAAAAGAGTCTGTGAATTTTTGAACCCCTGTGGCAACCTAGTCCAGGTCAGTTGATCCGTATGTCCTCCTTTGGGATCTTGGCATTCAAAAGCGAATAGGGGTTGGCTATTCGGATGTAACCTGAGACAGAAAAAGGCATCTTTCAAATCCAGAACGGTGTATCAGGATCATTCAGGTCGTAAGGAACTCAGCAAGTTGTAAGGGTTGGGCACGGTTGGGTGAATGTCCTGTACTCGTTAATTGACTTCTCTCAAGTCCTGGACAGGTCGATAATCATTGGTTCCAGGCTTACGTACCAGCAGGAGGGGGGTATTCCAAGGGGACCTGCAGGGAATCAGTATACCTTGTTGTAACAGTCTCTGGATATGTGGTTGAATGCCTTCTTTAGCCCCTTGAGTCATGGGGTACTGTCTGACTGAGATGGGGGTGGCAGCCGCTTTAAGCTCCACTATAACCGGTGGTATTTGCTTAGCCAGCCCCATTCCAGTCTGCTCTGCCCAAACCTCTGGAAAAGCTGTCAGCCATTCTTTAGGGGGCAAAACCCCAGTTTTGGGTTGATGGAGGCGATATTCTTCTTCTAGACTTAGAACTAAGCATGTTATAGGGGCTTCCCCCCAGGTGACTTCTGGTCCCTTTGGGGTGAACTGGACCTGAGCCTTTAATTTGGTCAACAAGTCCCTTCCCAGAAGGGGCACAGGGCACTCAGGAATCACAAGGAAAGAGTGAGTTACTTGGCCTTTTCCAATTTCTAAACTTCTTTCGGTTGTCCAAGGGTAAAGTTTGCTCCCAGTTGCTCCTATGACCAGGGTTCTTTTCGATCCTAACTGCCCTAACGGTTTAGTCAAAACTGAGTGTTCCGCCCCTGTATCTACTAAGAAATTAATGGAGTTCCCCTCCACAGAGAGAGTTACTCTAGGCTCGGGGAGGGGGACCGAGCCCCGACTCCCCTAATCTTCCTCGAGGGCCAACATCTTGGGGCCCTTTTGTTTCTTTTGGGAGAAATCTCTAGCCCAGTGTCCTTTTTCTTTACAGTATGCACATTGGTCTTTTTCAAGTTGCAGTCTCTGTCCTCCTGGGGGTTTTCTTGCCCTGTTGCCCAGGTAACCTGACTGTCCTCTTTCTGACCGTTCTCTGCCTACTACTGTGGCCAAAATCTTAGTAAAATTCCTCTCCTGGCGGCGATCCCGCCGATTCTCCCTCTCTTCTGCCTCCATTTTTTTTCTTTCTTGTTTTTCTTCCTCAGTCTCTCTCTTGTGATACACTTTCTCTGCCTCTTTTACTAAATCCTGCAATGTATAATCCTGGAGCCCCTCTAATCTTTGCAACTTTTTCTTGATATCAGAGGCTGAGTGTCCTATAAAAGCCATGGCTACAGCCACCTGCTGTCCATCCGAGGAGGGATCAAATGGAGTATATCTCCTATATGCCTCCATCAGTCATTGTAAGAAGACAGAGGGTGACTCTACTGGACCCTGTAAGATTTCTCTTACCTTTGCCAAATTGGTGGGTCGCTGAGAGGCCCCCTTGAGACCTGCCACTAGAGCCTGGTGGTAGACCGTGAGACGCCCCCTATCTCCTGCAGAGTTGTAATCCCAGTCACGGGGGAGCAAGGGAAAAGCGGCATCTATAAGATTAGGGAGATTGGTGGGGGTCCCATCTGGTCCTGGAACATTCTTTCTGGCCTCTAGAAGGATCCTCTCTCTTTCTTCAGTCGTAAAGAGGACCTGCAAGAGTTGTTGACAGTCGTCCCAAGTGGGCTGATGAGAATATATCAGGGACTTGAGGAGTCCCGTCAAGCCTGAGGGGTTCTCTGAAAAGGAGGGGTGGTTAGTTTTCCAGTTGTACATATCCGCTGATGAAAACAGCCAATACTGCAGTGGAACTAATTCCCCTGGAGCTGGGTCGGGTCCATAAGCTCATAATGGTAGCACAACGGTGGAATCAGGTCCCGCACCAGATCCCTCTGGGCTGCGGCCCCGGCGGCTTCGAGTCCTGGCCACTGGCCCTATTTTGGAGGCCAGCCGGGAGTCCGTTGGGACCTGTGGGGCTGCATGAGAAACAGGTTGAGGATATGGGGGAGGAGGGTGGTCAAGGAGGGAGACATCATAAATTTCAGGATAGATCCGCGAAGGAGCTGTTGGATCAGGCGCTGGCGAATCTGAAGGAGGCACTTTCCTTGCAGCCACCGCAACAGTTGCAGTCCCTATTCCCGATGTCCAAGGCTTCATCCAGGGTGGCGGGTTTTGGACTAGGTCCTGCCACATGATAATGTATGGAACCTGATCAGGGTATCCCCCTGTGGCCTGAAAAATAATTCGCTTGACAGCGGAAATAACAGATGGATTAAAAGTTCCCCCCGAAGGACATCCTACACCGAAACTTGGCCATTCGGAAGAACAAAAAGTCCGCCAAGGTACTTTTCTGACCTTGACAGAAAGATTATGAGCCCGAGTCTTAATGACTGTCCAATGGTCCAGGGTCAGTGTTAGTGGGGTCGTCACAGTCTGTCCCATGTCTACCTCTGTTACACACACGATAAAAACAATCACCATGACAGAAAGACAAGGAAGCAAAGCGAGCTGTCGACCTCTAGTCCACCAGTAATTCTGAAAGGAATCAGGCGGCCGGGAAATGGCCCTTTGACACAGATCATCAAGGAGAAAACTTACCTCCCGACCTTCTCCGTGGAGGTCCACCAGGCATCCCTGGTCCTTCTCCTGTCCTCCCGGGACGTCTCCCAGGGTGACCAAACGCTGGACACCTGGACACATCTATCCCCGTCCACTCCGCTCCTCCTCCTGGCGAGCGGCCTCTAAAGAGCGTTTGCGAAAACGAAACTGCGATCGCACCAGATTTTTGAACAGGCCACAAACAAAGAGTCACAACAGAACAAAAATTCTTACCTCCAAGTGGGTCTAGGACCCCTGGGTGGTCACGCAAATCCTGGACGAGCCCCGAAATGAAAGACCCCCGAAGGGAGACCCTCACTCAAATCTTGGGAATAGCGCACACCCAGTGAGGAACCGAGACCAGACTTGCTGCAATCACATGAGGAAGTTTATTGAAAAAGGAATTTAATGAGATCTCAAGCCAGCATGCTGGGGTCGAGGCTCAGAGTAGTTCGACCCCGACCCAAACTTGTGACAAGCTTATAAAGGCAAAAACCATAAAGGAGGGGAGGGGGACTAGGGAGGAAATAGAGGAAGCCCAAAGTTACACATTCAGTCATAAAGGCAAAAACCACAAAGGAGGGGGGAGGACTAGGGAGGAAATAGGGGAAGCCCAAGGTTACACATTTACTCATCAGTTAAACTATGTGGACACACCTGGGGTGTTTGAACTTTTCACAGAGGTCGTTGGGACATCCTGTGGTTATTCCAGGAGTGGTTTTTTTCTTTCTTTTTTTTATGAGAATTCCGGGAGTGGCCACCTGCAGGGGAGGGAGCCCCCAAGGTGACAAGCCCATGTTCTTATAGCCAGCTAGTAATTTTTACTCTTCAAGCGTTCCTCTTAGCAATACTTTCAGAGTGTCCTATAAGTTTGGGGATATTGTGTCTACATTCTCATTAAATTTCTTTTTTTATTTGTTCCTCAATGCAGGAATGGTGCAACTATGTGTTATTCAACTTCCACGAATATGTAGGTTTTCTGCAATTTGTATTGCTGTTGAATTCTAGCTTTAAAGTATGGTAATCTGATAAGATACAAGGGGTTATTTCAATTCTTTTGTAACTGTGGAGGTTTGCTTTGCTGCCAACTATGTGATAAATTTTAGAGAAGGTGAATGTGGTGCTGAGAAGAAAGTATATTCTTTTGTGTTTGGATGCAATGTTCTTTAGATATCTGTTAAACCCAGTTGGGTTATAACATCTGTCAGATCCTTTGTTTCTTTTGTTAAGGTTTCTGTCTGCTGGTCCTGTCTAGTGGTGAAATGGGGTGTTGAATTCCCCTACTGTAAGTGTCTGTGGTTTTATGTGTGGTTTGTACTTTAGCAATGTTTCTTTTACAAATGTGGGTGCCTTCATATTTGTGGCATAGATGTTCAGGATTGAGACTTCATCTTGATGGACTTTTCCTGTGATGAGTATGAAATGGCCTTTTCATCTCATTTGATTACTTTTAGTTTGAAGTCTAATTTGTTAGATATTAGGATTGCTATACCAGCTTGTTTCTTGGTCCCATTTGATTGGAAAATCTCTTCCCAACCTTTTACTCTGAGGTAATACCTGTTTTTGAATTTGAGGTGTATTTCTTGTAAATAGCAGAAGGATAGATTCTGACTTTGTATCCATTCTGTTAGCCTCTATCTTTTTATGGGTAAGTTAAGACCATTGACATTTAGGGATATTAATATCCATTGATTATTGGTTCTTGTTTGTTTTGGATTTATTGTTGGTAGTGTCATTGTGTGTGAATTTTGCCCTCCTGTTTCTTTTCGTGTTTGGTAAAATTGGATTATCTATTGCCTATGTTTTTGTGAGTGTAGTTGTGTTTGTTAGGTTGGAGGTTTCTTTCCAGAACCTTCTGTAGTGCTGAATTTGTGGATATGTATTGTTTAAATCTGTTTTTGTCATGGAATATCTTGTTTTCTCCATCTATAGTGATTGAAAATTTTGCTGAGTGCAGTAGTCTGCGTTGACATCCATGCTCCCTTAGTGCTTGTAGGATATCTATCCAAGACCTTCTGGCTTTCAGAGTTTCCATTGAGAAGTTGGGTGTGATTCTCATAGGTCTGCCTTTATATGTTACTTGGCCTTTTTCCATTGCTGGTCTTAATATTTTCTCTTTATTCTGTAGATTTGGTGTTTTGATTATTATGTGTCGGAGGGAATTCTTTTTGTGATCCAGTCTGTTTGGTGTTCTGTAAGCTTCTTGTACTTTCATAGGCATATCCTTTTGTAGGTTGGGGAAGTTTTCTTCTATGATTTTGTTGAATATGTTTTCTGTACCTTTGAGCAGTGTTTCTTTACCTTCTTCTATACCTATTATTATTACGTCTTTTCACGGTGTCCCATATTTCCTGGATATTTTGTGTTAGGGATTTGTTGGACTTGAGATTTTCCTTGGTTGATGAATGCATATCCTCTAGCAAGTCATCAACAACTGAGATTCTCTCTTCTATCTCTTGAATTCTATTGGTTATACTCACATCTTTATTTCCTGGTCATTTATCCAGGCTTTCCATTTCCAGCATCACCTCATTCTGTGTTTTCTTTATTGTGTCTATTTCAGCTTCCATGCCTTGAAATGTTTCGAGTGTTTCCTTTGCTTGTTTGGTTGTTTTCTCTTGGGTTTCTTTAGATTCTTTAAGAGATTTGTTTATTTCTTAAATTTTTTTGGTTTGTCTTTTCTTCCATTTCGTGTAAATTTTCCTTGCTTTTCCTTCAATTTCTTTAAGTGATTATCTTGTTTCTTCTTTAAAGGTCTCTATCATCTTCCCGAGATAATTTTTGAGCTCAATCACTTCTTCATTTTTTTGTGTCGAGCTTTTCGGTTCTTGTGTTCCATTCCGATGTCTTCAGGACTGTGGACATAGCCAGCCATACAGTCCTGGGTCTGATTCTGAGTGGAGATTTGTGGACTAGGGAAGTTTAATTACCCAATGATGGTAAAGATGAGACAGCAAACACTATATCATCTTATGAGGGTTCCCAGCTGTTGCTGAGAAGCCACAGCTTATTGAGAACTCCATTTAAATAGTCATCCAAGGGCAGAGACAGCATCAGGAAGCATCTATTATGATGTATATAGCTACCATCAAGTGATTCTATTGACTCAAGCATTACCTAAATAACTCTTGGTCTTGTAGGCAGAGTCCTCAGCCCAGTCATGGACCTACTCAAATCTCAAGCCATACAGATGCAAATTAGGAGGTATATTACCCTGAGGCCATAGTAAACAATAGTAGCCATACTGGCAATTAACAATACAATGGTGAGCTGGAGCTTTCTGGTGCTCCATTTTACTGAAGCTGGAGGCTGAGACACAAAATATTCCATAACAGAATTATTTGTTCTCCCACAGTCTTGTTGGTGTGGAGTCCCTAGATTCTGGTGGTTTCATATTGGTCTTTCTGTTCTTGAGTGAGTTCTTATTCTGTCTTCTTCCCATATCTTCTGTCTGGTGCAGGTGGGGTCTCTCTATCTCCTCTTGTGACCTGGTGGTGTGTGTGGGCTAGGACTTCACTGTCCACAGCTCTGGATTTTCTTGCCTCTCCTGCTACTCACCTCACTCTGAAGGGGTTAGGCCTCTCGGTATGGGATAGGTCGGTGGAGTGGGAATCAAAAGAGTTGTTTTTATATAAGAAAAACCTCCTTTAATAGTTTGTCCTTGGAAAGCTTTTTTTGTTGTTGTTATTCATTCCTTGGTGTTCTTTAATATGATACCAATTTCCCCTTTATTAGTATCATAAAGAATGGCATGGAAATGTTTTCAGATCTGACAGACTTGGTCACATCTTCATACTAATCTTAAATAGATAGATTTATAAGAATAATGACTTGTGAGTTAGAATTTTCTTTCCATCAAAAGTTTGAAACTCTTGCTACATTTTATTCTATATTGTAGCATAAAATTTAAGGTACATTTAATTTACACTGAAAGAGGATTTGTTTATTGTGAAATTTCTACTCTTATAGAAGATAAAGCAATATGTTACTTACAAAAGTCAATGATGCTAATGTATGCACCTAATAACAAAATCAAATGCTATAAGCATCATGATGTCTAATTTCACACATTAATTTTGATGTGTCTGCTAAAATTTTGACAAGACAGTCTACTAAGGGCACAATTCTGCAAATGGCTATATTTTGAACTGTTTCTTTTGGTAACTCTATATTATATTCAATTTATTAATTGATTTTCCATGTTTTATGTTTGGGTGCTATAAATTTAAGTGAGTATTTTGCCATTATTAATTAGCTTTGATAGTCATGAGTTTAATGAGTTAGGTTCTAAAATATTACATCCCTTTTTAACAATATCTACATATTAACTTTACATATTAAGAGATGGTTGGAAGATGAAAAAGAAGAAAGACAGACTATGAAGGAGTTTTTAAATAAGCCCCCCAAACCTAATGTGTCTGCAGATTCTGTATGACCACTGTTTTCTGAATAGAGCTTTCTTTCTGTTAGAGTGTCCTTCATGCTGTCTTGGGATGAGTATTTCCTTTGTGTTTCTACTACAGTCAGTAGTTGCTCAGTACATGCTGTCACATGTGACAGTCCCTAAAGTCTAATGCAATTCATATTCTCTAGGGGAAAATCAAATAAGCCTTCAAGTTTCATGATGTCTCAGGAAACTTGTGCCTCACATTTAGAAATTAGTTTCACTGTCTCTTTTAATAGTAGTCACATCATACATTCTCCTGTTGAAGAAAGTTGGGGTGTGTATTGACATTTTCCACTCTAATGATCACTATAATTCTTTTGTTGGTAGTTGACCAGTTTCCAATCACTTATGTGTTTTATTTCTCATCCATGAACCTACCAGACTTAATTTCATCACTCCTCCATTTATTCAAGGTTCTATAACACTTGTGAAGTACAGAATCCTCATGCCTTAGAACCATTTAGTCCCACTTTGATCAAAGTCTTTAGTCAGCATATACTGTGTCTGAAAGGTTCAGGCATTATGCTGGCCTGCCCCTGTTACCTGGTGGAACAGGCAGTACCCTGGTCAGCCCAAGGTTCCATGGGAACTAAGTCTGCACGAAGGTGCAGAGGACCCCTTTAAAAGACAGATCCCTGCCCATTTATGCTCTCTCTTCCTCTCTAGTCTTCTCTCTGCTCTTCTCTCACCTACATTCTCTCTGTCTCTATGGCGACTGGCCACGGCAGTCAGCCATTACCCCTGCTCCTCTTTGAAGGGACCAGTTGCCCCTTTCGGCAGCCATGACAGTAATACGTGCTCGCCATGACCTTGCCTTGGTCACTAAGAGGTCAGATGCCTGCCTCATTGCAAGGAACCAATCAGAAGTTAACTGCTGGCGCTATCCTTTACAGCTTTGAGTGTGCTTGACGGACAAGTGCACAGCAATGACACCCAGAGCATAGCAACCACCCTGGTAGGGCCTATGGGCCATAACAGCCAATTGCTCAACAAACAGGGGGCAAGCCCTCCAAGCCTGGAGGCACACCAATCCCTAGCCTGTGCGTAGCCCTAGACACTCCACTTAAGCTGCCCTACAAGATCTCTATGCAGCTGGTTCAAAGTGTTTTTGCTAGCCATCCGCCATGGTGGGTGGGCGAAAGACCCAAGCTAACATGGGGTTAGCTCATTAAACAACAATAAAGCCTCATGCAGTTTGCAGGAAGTTTTCAAATCTGCCTGGTGATTGGGGTGACTGAGGACCTGGGCAGGGACCCCGGAGGCCTGAGTTTTCCAGGGGTCTAACATCTTCTCTCTTAGTCTCCCTACTCTGCCGGGCCCATATAATAAACTAGCCAACATGTCTCATCTTAAAGCTTTCTCTTTTCCCCTTTTTAAATAAAAACATAACATTGGCTCCTGACTTGGTTTAGGCTCTCTCTGTAAGCTCTCCCGAAGCTTGCTGATGGGATAGGCTTTCTCTATAACTTCTCCTGCCATGGGCACAGGAAATTTCGGGGATCCTAAAATCTGAACTCATAATCCACTTCCATCTCGGCTTTTTCTGCCTGCAGCAGACTGAGATGCCAGAACTCTGTACACTTCAACTCTCCACATTTCCAACTAAGGATCTCTGGAACTCACTCATCTGCTTGTTCACTGCAATCGGGTAAGATACCCATAACTTTTCCCATGGGGCAGAACCAGCACTGCATTTTTGAGATCACTCTGGGTACATTTTTTTGGTTTCGGACTGCTGAGCCTCTCTCAGGCTTTCTGCTGGGTGATCTCAGACAGAGCAATCAGTGCCATTTTTGGCCTTGCCCACGGGATATACATTTTATGGGATTTTTTGGTTATTGCCAGGGAGTAGGTAAATGAGAGGAGTTCTGCCTCCCAGTGGGAACTTTCTTTCACCTGGAAATGTCCTTCATTTTTCTGTTTGTTCTCTCTCTGACTGTGTTTCTTCTTAGTTGGCAATGTCTGCTTGAAACACTCTGAGAGTTTTTGCTTGTTTGTTTGTTTGTTTGCTGTTTTTTATTTTTCCACACCAATGAGGTTTGACTCATGGAGAAAAACTTCTTCTGGCAATTAGGAATGTGCTTACAGGGGTCGCCATCTCGGCCATGTGCACTAACCTGGGGGCAGCCATCTTGGTCATGTGCCATCCTAACCACCTGACCTAGCTTAGGCCTGCCCACTCAGTTCAGTCACTTGCATAGGCAAACACTGCGACCAGACATCTTGCTTTTTATTTCTTCTTTCACTTGTTGGATGCATTTCCTGAGGGTCAGGCATAGGATCCCGCTCCAGGAGCAGTGCTTTTTGCTTTTTCAATTCAGACCACTGTGTCCTTTTTTGCTTTTGGGGACAGCTGTGTCCCCTTCAGGACCAGGCCCCATGGCAACTCCCACAGGCAGATGTGCATCAGGAGGGGAGCTTTTTGCCAGTTTTCCACTTGACTCACCCATGGGAAATGCATAGAGGAACCTTTCTGGTTGCAGCCAACAAGCAGATAAACAGACAAAACATTGGCTTATGGTTGTCACCATCTTTGTCATGTAACCTACCTGTAGGCATGCCCACTCCAGTGGCCTATGCCAGCAAACCTGTCTGCTCGATTTTTTATTTCTGCCAGATCTTTTTTGCTTTTTGTTTTATTTTATTTTTTTCTGTGATTTCTTTTTTCACTGGCTCTGTTGTCCATGGCTTGTTTACTAAATATTGTGCCTTTCCAGGGCGCTCTGTTTAAGTCTACTCTGTCCCTTTAAATCTCCTGTCTTTTTGCTACAATGTATGGATCAGAGATTACATTCTAGTTCCCCCTTTACTGTTATCCAGTCCTGCTTGTCTCTGTACCTGTAATTTAACTTTATACTTATCTAGCTCTATATGCAACTTAAATTAAACTATGCTAAGTCTCATATTTCTAAATTGCTATGTATCTTTAAATGATGGTAAACATTTAGAGTCATAAAGGTCTAATTTAACTGTACTTAAAATATAAGCAAAGTCTATACAACTTAAATTTAACTCATGTATCTTTAAATGATGATGAAAGTTTAAAATCATAAAGGTCTATTTCAAACTAACAAAATATTTATACCACTCAATCTATCCTGTAAACCATTTACAAAGGTACAGCTTTTATTACAAAAAGGCATTTTTCTCTAACTAAAGGCAAACTTTTAACTGCTGAGATACTGAACAGACAGCCCTCAAATGCTCAGAGATCTAGAGAATATGGCATTTAAAATGTTTTGTTAAAAAGCTTTTTATAACAGAGAGATAGGCCAGCTGCTGGCCCCACCCCATTTCCTCCAAGAAGACTGCTGGGCACTGAAGAAACTTCATCTCGAGTCAGTGACAACACTAGTCACTGAACAACCCTGCCCTTTACCTCAACTGCTGCAAAGTACTCTAGACCTTTGACAAGTTGACAGTGGAATCGATTTTCCCCGAGTTGCTTGGGCCAACAGTAGGCGAGGCTTCCTATAGTCTGTAATCCACAGGTCACATGCTAAAAGCAAGAAGGCAGGTGTCCTACAGCCCGCTGTTATGGATGGAGGACCTTGGGGATGGCTGTCCATGCAGCCTGCTGGCAAGTCTCTGTTATTCTTTAATCATTAATTCAGGTAAAATCTTATCCTTCTCAAGAACTCTGATGCTTTTGACGACTGTAGTCTTGCCAGCTTAAAGCAAAAACAGATTCCAGGAACAGTTATTTTGGGGTTTATCTATGTGAAGATAGGAAAGTCTAAGATGTATGAAGGTCTGAGAATGTAGTTACGAAGGTATGAGGCTGAAAAGGTCTAAGCAAGTTATGAAGGTCTGAGAATGGAAGGTCTCTGATGGTAATGTAAAGTGCATGAATTAAAGTTATAAAGGTCTGAGCATAAAAAGTCTTAAGTGATGATAAAGTGAGTTGAGACATTAAAAAGAATGAAATATGTTCCTGATTTCTCTATTTCTCATGCTACTGCTCATAGTAAAGTTCAACAATACCACTGTACAGTCATAACTACAAGGTCAAGATTAAGATGCTTTTCATTGTCCTAAAAAAAATCTGTCTATTTTTAAAATGGTAATGCTTTTAGCCAAGTTGCTTCTATAGTGAATATGCTGCTAATGTGTCTAATACTTATGTTTCCACAAGCTCTAAGGATTCTTGTAAGTTTCAGGGACCTGAATTGTATCCAAACAAACAGGTCTAGGAGCCATCAGGAAGTTTTGTACAGCCTGGACTGCAATGAAACAACCAGCTACCCCAGGATGTGGCAGCACCCCAACCTTCTTGGGTCCCCCAAAGATGGTCAATGTCCCCCACGTCAGCAGGAAGCAGTCTTGAGAATTCAATGCCCTTATTCCTTAACCTGCCATGTCTAACATCCCACCTTTTTTTTTAATAATAAGTAGAGGTGGGAATGAAAGGTTCAGGCATTATGCTTGCCTGCCCCTGTTACCTGGTGGAACAGACAGTACCCTGGTCAGCCCAAGGTTCCATGGGAACTAAGTCTGCACGCAGGTGCAGAGGACCCCTTTGAAAGACAGATCCATGCCCATTTACCCTCTCTCTTACTCTCTACTCTTCTCTCTGCTTTTCTCTTCTCCCACCTACACTCTCTTTGTCTCTATGGTGACTGGCCATGGTGGTCAGCCATTACCCCTGTTCCTCTTCTCTCTTAGTCTCCCTACTCTGCCAGGCCCATATAATAAACTAGTCAACATGTCTCATATTAATACTTTCTCTTTTCCTTTTTTTAAAAATAAAAACCTAACAGTGTCTATCTGTAATTTTCTGGAAAATGTCATATTATTACATGAAAGAAATTTCTGTCTGTAAGGCGACACTTGTATGAGATTAGCAAACAATATCATCTACAAATACAGGTGCTACACACACACACACACACACACACACACACACACACACAGAGAGAGAGAGAGAGAGAGAGACAGACAGACAGACAGACAGACAGA
Organism: Cricetulus griseus; assembly: GCF_003668045.3. NCBI lineage: Eukaryota > Metazoa > Chordata > Mammalia > Rodentia > Cricetidae > Cricetulus > Cricetulus griseus. The sequence goes on from NC_048597.1 coordinate 125,489,068, forward strand.
CAGACAGATACAGAGATGCACTCACACACAGGGGAGCAGGAGAAGGGCACACAACTTTCCAGCACTCACTGAGTTGAAATTTTTAATTCTGTTATCCAGTTCCTGCTCAGACTACAAATGTAAGATAATTATTAAATTGGCCAAAAATTCTGATATACATAGTAAGAATTTTGTCATTAAATTAACCTATTAACCTTACATTATCTTATTTGTGTTCATGATAATCAGTGTGGTTGGTGACCACATTTACCGGACATTTGTTTTCCACATATTATCTGATTAAATCTTTGAATCAAAATATCAAATTGACTTCCAAATTTTTATACAATGATGTTAAATACTAGTAAGTAAGATTAATAATATTCATTGATTTGCCAATAATAAGATATGCCAACACATTATTATTAAAATATAATTTTAATAAGGGGAAATCCCCAAACTTGAAAAATTTTGGGTACAAAACACTTGAGATACTGTTGTAAAAAACTTAAGATGTGAAATGTCAGTATAATCTGGTAAATATTTTAGGAAGATAATTCCTAAAAATTTAAACTATTTTTGCTACATATGTAGTTATATTGGGATAGAGATGTTAAAAATTAAAAAACCATGATAGAAATAAAGGAAGAACTTTTAAATAAGTGACCAAATCCAACTACACTACACTCATGTATATTTTTTAATACATGCACCTCAATTTTAAAGAATGGTAAATGGTCAGTTTAGTATTACAGAGAACATTTTTAAGAACATAGGAGCCTTTACAATGAACACTGATGTTTGGAGTGTAGCTGTGTGGATGTAGAATTAACTTACAAGCCCACATTCTAGGAAGGAAAAATTTTCCTTTTCAGTTTCTAGTGAATTCCAAGTTTATTTCTAGCAACTTGTTTAACATCTCTCAGTGCAGACTATAAATTATTCATCTGTTACACTGGACTGGACTAAAGGAGTAGAGGAAATAACTCCTGGAATCAGTCAATACTCTTGCATTCAGTACAATGAAAATTAATCTAAATGGTCATTTTGTGAAAGGCTATATCCTGAGACATTTAGCAGCTACCCCTGAATGAAGGTTTTGAGGAATTATTTGGATACTGAGCATCACTATTATGTTTAAATATTTTATTTATGCATATACGTATTTTGTCTTAATGAGTGTATGTACCAAATGTGTGCCTCTTCCCCACTGAGGCTAGAAGAGGGCCTTAGATAATCTGGAATGAGATATTTGTATCATCCACTGCCCACAAATTAAAGATCTACTTTTAAGAATCCATTTTCCATTTCAATGCTTTATCATGAGGCCTGCTGATTAAGAGGAAGAAGGGTTTTCTATGTATTTTAATTATAAAATAGATTTTTCTAAACATAGAAAAATACTAAAAATAAAACCAATAATAAATATTACCTGTCTAGGGATGGAAGAGATGGCTCAGTGGGTGAGACAAGTGGCTGTTCTTACAGAGGATTCTGGCCTCTGTTCCCACACCTACAGGGTGGCTCAAGGTTCTGTAACTAATGTTCCAAGGGGTCTAATGCCCTCTTCTGGCCCTCTTGAACACTACAACAAGGTGGCAGAAAAATAAAAATAAATATTTCAGTAAAAACACTTATACACATAGTTACTTGTCTGTTTCTTTCACCTCTTCTTCTGGAAATAATTTTTTAAACTCGGTTTTGTCAAATTTAGAAAATGGGTTTCTGAAAGTTTAAGATTGAATACAAGCTCTAATATTGGTTTTAAATGTATTAATATTGTCTGTTTCTTCCATCTAAGATTATACCAGGCTTGAGTCAAATGATACTTTTCCAAATGCTTCCCAAATCAAATGCTCTTAAGGCTTGCTAAGAATTTGACCAGAATGAAATATTAAAATAATAGATGAAATTGTTGGGTTGACTCTGGTCTCTGTGTGCGCACACTAATACTTCCAGAAGCCTCTAGTTTTCAGTACCATTTTCTCCAGTCTCAGAACTGTATACTTTCTGGCACAGTGCATTATTTACTTTTAAATTACATCCTCAGATTACTTTGGTGCCTTCTAGTATTGCCAAAACTATATATTACACTTGTTCTTTACTGTAAGTTGTAGAGTGCCCTTGCCATAGCAACTTATCAATACAGCATGAGATTTGAGTATTGATTTATGATGAAAGTTTACTAAGAACATAAAAGTTTGAAGTGGGTGGACTGAGTGACAGCAGGATAGTCATTATTCTTGAATACAACCTGGGTAGGGATGGTGTAAACCACGAACTTTTCACAACAATATTAATAAACAATTATAGGCCCATCAGTGATATTTGGTACAGATATTTGAGATACACTGTATTAAGCAATTAAATGTCTATTCTACCTAGTGATCCTTTGTTAAATAAATAAGCAAACATGACTGATCATGAGTTAATATTCAAGAGCCTAGTTCATGAGCATTGGGAATAATCTCTTTGTAAGTGTACAATTTTACATAAACATTAGTTTGTTTTTAATTACAAATGTATGCTTGTCATTATATGTTCTCATATAATTTGTTATCTCACACTCTTGGTGCGAGAGGCCTAACTAGATTTTTAAAATTATTTTACTGTTTGAAATTAAACTTCAGCTGTACCAAATTAGAGGTATAATAAAAGAATTAAATAATTGAATGAGAAACAAAATACTTGCTATCATGGATATACTCAGACAGTCTTTTCATTTGTAAATACTTGTTCTGTATAAATTTACAACTAGTATACCAAGATAAGTGGAATGAATAATTCTAAATGACCATCTTTGGATCATTAGTTAACAACAGTTAATTTCTAATTTTCTAGATATGTCTCAGTGATCTAGCTGAAGGAATGATCAGATAGATAGACGGACAGATAGATGATAGATAATTTTAGTTAAGTATGATCACTACGTTAAGCTCTCTTTTAAGAGTAACTTATTTTAAATTAAACTATAAAATTAAAATTATTTATGTATAACTATCACCATGAATTGTCCAAAATATATGTACATGTTATACTAATTTATTTAATGAAATTCTTCTTAAATAGCTATGATAAAATAATATAAAGTACTTAGATGTACTGATGTATCATGGGATGAAAAATTTAAAGTAAACCTTGACCATAAATAGAATTACTAATGAATTCACTTGAGTTCTAGCAAAAAATAAAGGATATAAAAATTTGGCAACTTAAAAGATGGCTCATCTATTAAGAGCACATACTGCCTTTTCAGAGGACCTGATTTCAATTCTCAGTACCACTTTGGGAACTCACAATTGCCTGTCACATTCACAGTCCCTCACACAGACAAATGCATGCACATTTAATTAAATTATAAGCCAAAGTATTTCAAATATGATGATCATCAAGTGCAAAAGGAATGTAAACTAGTAAAGAATATTAACAAAGGAAATCTTATTCGTTTCTTCTTACATATAATATGTTAGGAACAGGTTCTAATTTGCTTTTATCTAGACATGGAAAAAATAATTAGACATAGTAATCCTTCTTGGAAAACTTCTAATGAAATGAAATCTTATTATAGAAAATTTCTGACACACTTAAATTACATGTCAATAAGAGTATGTATGGAAATAGTTAAGATTACAGGGCAAGGACAAATCCACATTTAAGAAGATATTGTTCATACACATATTCAAAACATTAAATACAACCTTTTTAAAATAAATATTTCTTCTGCGTTTGCAATTATTTTTATTTAAATTAAAAACAATCTCATTTTATAAACCAATCTTATCCTCCCATGGAACTCCACTCCACGGGGAGGGTGAGGCCACCCATGGGGGATCATCAAAATTTGTCACATCATTTGAGGGAGGGCCTAGATGCCTCCCTATGTATCTAGGCTGAAAGAGTATCCCTCAATATGGAATGTGCTCAAAAATTTCATGCACTAGGGATAAATACTGGTTCCATTGGCAGAGGCCCTATAGACTTCCCTGGCCTCCCAATTGATAACCACATTCAAGGGGCATGGCTGGGTACTATGATGGTTCACAGGCTGTCAGACTACCATGTAATATCACTTACTCAGGTCAGCAGTTGTTGTGGCTTTACCCAGCATGGTCTTCTCCCCTTTGCTCATAACTCATCTGTCTCTACAACTGGGTACCAGGAGTTTGGCTCAGTGATTAGCTATGGATCTCTGCTTCTGCTTCCATCAGCTATTGGGTGAAGGCTCTAGGGTGGCATTTCAGGTAGTCATAAATTTCATTATAGGAGAACGGCATTTAAGGTAGACTCTCCACTGTTGCTGAGACTCTTAGTGGGGGGACATCCTTGTAGATCTCTGGATATTTCACTAGTGACAGATTTCTCTTTAAATCTATAATGGCTCCCTCAATTAAGGTATTTCTTTTTTTGCTCTCATTCTCTATTCTTCCCTCTACTCAATATTCCCGATCCCTCATGTTCTCTTCCACCCTCTTCTTTATCCTGCCTGCCTCTCTGCTCCTCCTGTGCCCCCAATTTGCTGAGGAGATCTTGTCCATTTCCCTTTCTGTGGGTGTCTATATAGTTCTCTCTTAGGTTCCTACTTGCTTCCTATCATCTCTGGAGATGTGGATTATAGGCAGAATATTGACATCCTCTCCAGCATTAACTGTAGATGGTATTTTTTGTTTTTAGCCATTCTGACAGGTGAAAGATGGTATCTCAGAGATGTTTTGATTCACATTTCCCTGATGACTTAAGGATGTTGAGCACTTTCTTCTGTGTCTTTCAGCCATTTTAGATTCCTCTGTTGAGAATTCTCTATTTAGTTCTGCACCCCACTTTATAATTTCCTTGTTTGCCATTTTGGTGGCTAGCTTCTTGAGTTCATTGCACATTTTAGATATTAGACCTCTGTCAGATGTGGGGTTGATGATGATCTTTTCTGATTCTGTGGACTACCATTTGGTCTTGTTGAATGTTTCCTTTGCCTTATAGAAGCTTCTCAGCTTCAGGAAGTCCCATTTATTAATTTTTAACCTTAATGTCTGTGCTGTTAGTGGTATGTTCAATAATTGGTCACCTATACCAATTTGTTCAAGGGAACATCCACCTTCATGTCTAAGAGGTTCAGTGTGTCTGAATTTATGTTTAGGTCTTTGATCCATTTGGACTTAAATTTTGGTAAGATTGCCATCTTTATTTTGTTGATTCTACCTATCTAAGTGCATGGGAGATCTTTCCATTTTCTGGTATCTTCTTTAATTTCTTTCTTTAAAGACTCAAAGTTCTTGTCATACAGGTCTTTCACTTGTTTGGTTAGCGATACCCCCAAGATATTTTGTGTTATTTGTGGCTATTGTGAAGGGTGGTATATCTCTGATTTCTGATTTCTTTCTTTCTTTTTTATTTGGAGACAGGTTTTCTCTGTGTAGCTTTGGAGCATATCTTGGCAATTGCTCTGGAGACCAGGCTGGCCTTGAACTCACAGAAATCTGCTTGTCTCTGCCTCCCAAGTGCTGGGATTTAAGGGGTATGTCACCAACACCCGGTTTTCTCTGATTTCTTTCTCAGCCCATTTATTGCCATTTATTGTCTATACAAAGGAAGGACTTTTTTTTTTTTTTACTTAATTTTGTATCGTGCCACTTTGCTAATGGTGTTTAGCTTTAGGATTTCCCTGGTAGAATTTTTTGGGTCACCATGTAAACCATCCTATCATCTGCAAATAGTGAAAGTTTGATTTCTTCCTTTCCAATTTGTGTTCTCTTGATCTCCTTTTGTTGTCTTATTGTTCTGGCTAGAACTTCAAGTACAATTTTGAAGAGATATTGACAGAGTGGACAGCCATGTCTTGTTCCTGATTTAGAGGAATAACATTGATTTCTTATCTCCATTTAGTTTGGTGCTGGCTGTTGGCTACTACATATTGCCTTTATTAGGGTTATGTGTTCGATTTTTTCAATGGTTTTTTAACATGTAATGAGATGATCATGTGTTTTTTTCTTTTTCAGTTTGTATATATGGTGGATTACATTGATACATTTTTGCATGCTGAAGCATCCCTGCATCCCTGGGATGAAGCCTACTTAATTGTGATGAATGATTTTTCTATTGAAATTTTTTATTCAATTTGCCACTATTTTATTATTTTTCACTGATGTACATGAGGGAGATTATTCTCAATTTCTCTTTCTTAGTTGTATCTTGTGTGGTTTGGGTACCAGGGTAATTGTAACAGCCTAATAAAAAGAGTTTGTTGATGACCCTTCTGCTTCTATTGTGTGGAACAATTTGAGGAGTATTGGTCTTATCTCTTTTCTGAATTTCTGGTAGAATTCTGCACTTATACCATGTGGCACAGGGCTTCTTTTTGTTGGAAGATTTTTGAGGACTGCTTCTATTTCATTAGGGTTTATATTTCTCTTTAAATTGGTTATCTGTTCTTGATTTAATTTTTGTAAGCCATATCTATCAAGAAAATTGTCCATTTCATTTAAATTTTCCAGTTTTGTGGAGTACTGGTTTTCAAAGTATGACCTGAAATTTCTCTGGATTTCCTTAGTGTCCATTGATATGTCCCCTTTTTCATTTCTGATTTTGTTAATTTGCATGTTTTCTCTCTGCCTTTTGGTTAGTTTGGATAAAGGTTTGTCTATGTTTTCGATTTCTCTAAGAACCAACTATGTGTTTTATTGATTCTTTGTTTTGTTTTGTTTGTTTCTAATTTATTGATTTCAGCCTTTAATTTGATTATTTCCTGGCATCTATTCCTGCTTGCTGACTTTGCTTCTTTTTGTTCAGAACTATCAGGTATGCAGTTAAGTCTCTAATGTAGGTGGTATTCTCCAGTTTCTTTATGTGGGCACTTAGTGCTATGAGCTTTCCTTTTAGCACTGTTTTCATTGTGTCCCATAAGTTTGGATATGTTTTGTCTTCATTTTCATTGAATTCTAGGAAATCTTTAGTTTCTTTCTTTCTTCCTTCCTTGACCTAGGAGTGACGCAATTGAGCATTGTTCAGTTTCCATGAGTTTGAAGACTTTCTTCAATTTTTGCTGTGGTTGAATTCCAACTTTTAACCAGGCTGATTTGATAAGACACAGGTGGTTATTCAATTTTTTTCTGTACCTGTTAGAGTTTGCTTTGTTGCTGAGTATATGGCCAATTTTAAAGAAGGTTCCATGAGGTGCTGAGAAGAAGGTATATTTATTTGTGTTTGGATGGAATGTTGTATAGATGTCTTTTAAAACCAAATGGGTTATCACCTCTTTATTTATTTGTTAAGTTTCTGTCTCCTAGTCTTATCCAGTAGTGAGAATGGGGTGTTGAAGAATCCCACTATAAGTTTTTAGAGTTTTATTTGTTATTTAAGTTTTAGTAATATTTCTTTTACGAATATGGATGCCTTTGTATTTGGGGCATAGATGTTCAGAATTGGGAGTTCATCTTGTTATACTTTTCCTGTGATAAATATGAAATGTCATTCCTCATCTATTTTGATTAATTTTAGTTTGTAGTCTAATTTGTTAGATATTAGGATAGGTACACCAGCTTGTTTCTTAGATTTATTTGATTGGAAAATCTTTTCCCAACCCTTTACTCTGAGATAACATCTGTCTTTGACTTTGAGATGTGTTTTTGTATGCAGGAGAAGGATGGTTTCTGTCATGGTATCCAATATGTTAGCCTGTGTCTTTTTATAGGAGAGTTAAGAACATTGATATTGAGGGATATTAATGACCATTGATTGTTGATTCTTGTTTGTTTTTTATTTGTTTTTGGTGGTGGTATTGTGAATGGATTTCCAACCCTTTTTTTTCTGTTGCCTTTTGGTAAACTGGGATTATCTATTGCCTATGTTTTTGTGAGTATAATTAACTTCCTTGGTTTGGAGTTTTCCTTCCAGAACTTTCTGGAGGGATGGATTGGGGGTTATGTGTTATTTAAATCTGATTTTGTGATGTAATATCTTGTTTTCTCAATCTATAGTGATTAAAAGCTTTGCTGGGTATAGTAGGCTTGGCTGACATCTGTGGTTTCTTTGTGTTTGTAGAAAATCTATCCACAAACTTTTGGATTTCAGAGTTTCCATTGAGAAGCCAGGTGTAATTCTGATAGGTTTGCCTTTATATGTTACTTGGCCTTTTTCCTTTGGCACTCTTAATATTCTTTCTTTATCTGTATGTTCAGGGTTTTGATAAATATGTGGTCAGGGGACTTTTTGGTGGTCCAGTCTATTTGGTGTTCTGTAAGCTTCATGTAGTTTCATAGGAATGTCTTTCTTTAGGTAGGGACAGTTTTCTTCTACATGGTGCCATACTCACCTCTCATGGTGGGTGCAGGCAGGTCTAACACTCCAATGGAAGAAGAGACTTGATGGTTTGGTCTGTCCCCGGTTCTCTGGGGGATTTCTTGGGCAGGATGGGACTACCGTGTTCAGTTCTAGAGGGAGGAGAATTCAAGAAGAGGGAAAGGTTGGCAGGAGAAATTCTGTACTCACCTCTCCTAGTAGGTAAAGGCTGATCAAGTCAATAATGGTGGTAGACGCCAAATGGTTTGGTCTGCCCCCAGGTCTCTGGGTGATTCATTGGGCAGGATTCGACTACTATGTGCAGACCTCATTGAGGAGACATCAAGGAGAGTGAGAACACAGGCAGGAGAAGGCCCCACACTAACCTCTCCAGGTTGGTGAAGGTGGGTCCAAGGCTCCAATCACTAAATTATTAAGTGACTAATTTTTTGGTTTTTAATTAAAAAAATCTTATTTTACAGACTAATCACAGTTAGCTATTTTTAACTACATTAGGATAGATTGGAGAAGTAAAGAAAACAGAACTGCTCTTCTTGCATAACCAGATATGTGGAGAGAAGCTAGTTTTGGATAATAAGGAATATTCATCACAATTTTTGTAGTAATCTGTTAAGATTTATAATTTACTTATCTTTCTTTTCAACATCAAATTATTTCTTTTTGATACAGTTTGGTTTTGTTATCTGTATTTAGATAAAGAACTGTTACAATAAAACTTTCCGCCAAAAGCCACCTGAGCCCCACCACCACGTGTGAGCTTTACGCCAGCCACCAGCCCTAGTTAGTCCCAAATGAATACACAGAATCTTGTATTAGGTACAAAGCTGTTTGGCCAATGACTAGGATTCTTTATCTGTTAGCTCAGTCTTAATTATCATACATCTATATATTTTATAAGACTTATCTTATCGAAATGCTTATTGGCATCCCTCCTTGCCGGTGGCTCACATCCTGCTACTGGAGGAGGCAAACGGGGGAAAAAAGGGCCACTTCCTATTTCCTCGCTTAGATATGAGTCTCGTTGCTATGTCACTTCCTGCCTGGATCACCACTTATCTACTACATTTCCCAGAATCCTTTTTGACTAATAGTCCTGTCTAACTTGCTGTCTCACTCACCAAACAATCAATTTTTATTTAACAATTTTATTTAACAATCAATAAGATAAACATACACAGTACATTCCCCATCAAAGAACATGCTATGAAAAGTTTTCAAATCCTTACTTATTTCAATCATGTTAGTACATCAAATATTTGAATTTTTTCCAACTTTTTTTATTTGAATTAGAAACAGGATTGTTTTACATGACAAACCCAGTTCCCTTTTCTCACCCATCCTCCCGTACCACCACCCTCAACTAAAACCCTATATACCACATATCCTTTCTGCTCCCCCTGGATGGCGAGGCCTTCCATAGGGTGTCATCAGTGTCTATTGTATCCTTTGAGATATGGATGTCTTTGTATGTTCTATGTGTTCCAATACAAGTCTGTGTATATATGCATACACACACATTTTAATCTCTAAGTATCATGGTTGATTAGCTCCAAGACATGAAGGTGTAAATATATTTTATAAATAAGCCTCATATTAGCAAGTAATTTAGTCATAATCTCCCAATATTGCTTTGCATACATTATCTGGTAGAATGTAAATACATTACAAGTCACTCTTAAAGAGTCTATTCATGTTTTATATGGATGTGTTACTTCCAAATAGTTTCAATATTTCAAATAATTAATTGAGCTATAGAGAATAAACTGGATTGTGTACAAAAGCAAAATAACAACTGAGTTTGACTTTAATTATAGGTAGACTCAAAACTCAAATAAAAGAATAAAATTTATCTTATAATTCATAAATTTCATGATGTTTGTAAAATTACATTATTATTTTAATATATTTATAATGTAACTCTTGACTAAAAATGTGATGCAGTATAATTTATTTGGTCATGTATACATGGTACTTACTGTAAAGCAAGTGTCTTTACATAAGATATATGCCTCACATTTGCTCAGTAACTCCAGCTTTGAGCTAACAATCATACTTTGCATAAATATGTTTCTATGGAAGGCTGAAAGGTATGCTACTAGCTTTAAAAAGTGGTGTTATGGGTAAGTCCATTTTATTTGTTATTTAAAAATATCATGTAAAATTTCAATACCCATTAATGTGGCAAAGCAGTTTAACAATTCTCTTTGGTATCACCAAAATTCATGTTTAAAATGCAAGAATGGATGGCTTCTTTTCCTCTTGTATCTGAGTAAAACACTCAGATTTACAGAATCTACTTGGGTCTCTATGGAAACTGTCCTGCCTTCCAAGTCAATAGCATTTTTGTTGTGTGACTTTTACACAATCCTCTTTATGAAACAATTCAAGGACAAAAATCATGTGATATATCTCAAGTAGTACTTTAAAATTCTTCAAGTGTATGAATTTTGTAATAAATATATACAGAGATAAACTGTTTTTGCAATGAATGTGGTTCAAAAGTCAAAGTAAAATTAAATCTATTTAGAATATATAAAATATGATGCATTGATACTTAAAACTTCATTTGCATTTAAATTGATATTGTTAATGTATAAATTAGATTACCTTGTATATTGTAAAGAGTTAAAAAATCAGAACAAATCATTTAAGAGAATGTAACATTGAAGTAGAAGTCACTTTACTGTAAAAAATATATTTTATATTTTATGGAAAAGTAGGATAATTTATACTGATGTGTTTTCATTGTTTACTGAAAATAAAAGTGATATTGAAATATGTTGACACTTTGATATTGTGTCATATTAACACATTGCTTTCTTGGAATTAACTGGAATCTTATTTTCCTACACATTCTTATTTAATTCTTCTCTCTTGTTTTTGTGTTAAAGTTGCCAAAAGTGCTTTTGCATAATTTACCTTGAAATTAAAAGTTCACTTAATAATTAGTGTTTACTAAATTAAATATCACTATTTCATTTGGATGTGTTCTTTGAATTACCTACAACTAATCTGCTTAAATAATTTTTAATATGTTTCAAAAATATATAAAGAAAGGTTTTAAAGCATTTAGGCCTTGAAAATAGACAAATACCCTGATACACTCAGTAGTCCTCTGGCTGCAAACAAAAAAGGAACATGGCTGAAAGGATTCCTGAAAACTATATTTTCAATAACATCTAATGAATGGACACACATTCACTTAAGAATGAAAATATTATTAATGAGACCATGAATTTGGGGTTATTAGTATAATTAAACAGATTCCTATTCACTAAAATAGCACATAATGTGAGAAGTTAGAATTTCAGAAATTTGTCAATAAGACAGAATGTAGAGTTCAACATTCCTCATATGTGGAATAACCTTGTGAAAGCTGTAAGTTTTTATTTTGTTTCTGTGAAGTCCTCAGATAACATGGAATTTAAAAAGGGAAGAAGATAAGTCAGATGGGCAATCTCTAGGAATATTAAATGCAGTCAAATAATTTACAGTCATTGGTATGCTAATTTAAGAATACAATAAGCTGAAAAAGGATTATGAAAAGGCTTCATACCTACTTATCATGCATACATCCCCAGAAAAATAAAAATACAGATATTTATTCAACTTTGTGTTACTATATTATTTATGATTTATTAAAGCTTAATTGAGGATTCAAAAAGCAAAGCCAGCCTCAAACTCTAGAGGTAAGGCAGTGGTGGTATACACCTTTAATCCCAGGATCCAGGATTAAGATGTAAAAGGCCACTTTGACTACACAATCCAGTCCTAAAAGAAACATCTCACACAAAGGCTATCTTAGTACCTGGGATCACAGTCCTTTAATCGAAGCATTGGGAAGTTATAGAAGACAGGAGCAGGGTCTCAGAGCTGGCATTCACTCTGAGAGTTAGTCTCTGTCACATTGAAGACAAAATAGCAGTCTGAGTGAATATGAGGAGCAGTTCAAGGATAGGCCCTTTAGTCTGAACATAGAGGTAAGAACTAGTGACCAGCTCTTTTGTTATTCTGATCTTCAGCTTGAAGCTTGAACCCTAATATAAGTCTCTGGATTTTTTATTTATCATGTTTCACAATTTGAATACTTCTTCAAGAGTATTGAAGCTGATATGATGGGGGCTGTCCTTCTGTATATATGTTTCTCTCATTGGCTGATGAATAAAACACTGTTTGGCCAATAGAGGCAGGAAGATAGGCAGGACTAGAAGATGAGGAGAATCCTGGGAATGGTAGGCAGAAAGAGACCAAGGAAAGGTTTCACATTGCCAAAAGGAGTAACAGGTCCAGGCATTTTCTGGTAAGATAAGACCACTTGGAAATAATTAGATTGATAGAAATGGATTGATAATTAGGAGAGAGCTAGACAGTAAGAAGCCCTAGCCATTGGCAAACAGTTTATAATTAATATGGCATCTCTGTGTGTTCATTTGTGGCAAGGCAGCTGCAGGAGCAGGCAGGACAAGAAATTCTCCAGTTACACTGCGATTGTTTTAAATGGTAAAACATTTAATGTGTCTTTTCCAACTTGTAGAAAAAAGTCAAAGATACCTGTTCTTACCACTTACTCTCAGTAGTTGGATATTCTTGACATTATAAATGGCCAATGGGGGGACATAAAGCACATATGGTTCATGAAGAAGAAATAAATGTAACCCAGTTTCCAAATGACATGATTACTAACACATGTAATTTAAAGGATTTAAATTAACTCTCTGAGAGGTAGTAAAATACTATGGTAAAGTTACAAACCTCAGACAAGTGTGCAAAACTAAATCATGTATCTATGCACTAGCAGAAGATGCAGAAAAAATAATAAATAAGGAAAAATTTAAAGTGTAATGCCACTTAGAATTTTTCAGAAGGTAAATATGCAAGAACAAATGTAAGTAAAAAGATAAAACATTTATAAGCAGATTATAGGGTCACAGTGAAAGATAAAAGATTTCTACAAAAGGAGAGACATAAGGTGTGAATGTCAGACAATTTCAATATGTCAGTGATCACAATTTGATGAATAGGTTTATTGCAGGGCTTATAAAATTTCAAGTAAGAATTTTTGTAGTCTTACACAAAATTATTGCAAAAGTTTTATAGAAGGATTAAATAAGTAATATTATGAAGCACTCTCCAAAACCATACCAAAGTTTAGCCCAATGAATCTATAATATTCAAGATATCCTATCAAACTTGAATCCACAAAGCTTTGTGGTATTCAAGAAGAGGTGAAGGCCTGCACAAATGGAATTGCAGGAGGAACCCAGGACTGGACTCACACAGTTCATCCATCACATTTTACAGAAAGATATAGAAGAGTTTAGTGTATAAGAGACAACATTCTGGGCAAACGAACCTACAGCAAGTAATCGGTCATAGATACAAAGATGAACTTTGATCTGCTCTACACTTCATACAAATTTTAACTAAAAATAATCAAAGCAAAAAATGTATAATGTGAAATTTTAAATTTTCACACTAGTGAGGAAGGAAAAAGTGTTTAGAATCTCAGGCATACAAAGTTTTCTAAGACTTGCAACTGAAATAATAATCTATAAGAAAAGTATTGCACCAAAATTCAAACTTTTACTAGCAAAATAATACAAATCCATGACAAGAAAAGTTACTGACCCATAGAAAATGATTTTAAGCCATGTATTCATTAATGACTACTACATAGATTATAAGTACTCTATCAAAATAGTGAAAAATCTAGACAATTTTATTAAAACATAAATAGAGTATAGGAAAAACATTTCACTAAAGATTTGATATAGAGGCAAATAAATACAAGAAGCCACATAAAATTTTTCTAACTGAAAATAAAACATACATATAACTATTTATATTGTATTAAATAAACCTTAATATTATTTAATATACTGGATTTAATTAATATATTAAATTAAATACTTTTAAATTACTAATAATGCATGCTATAATTATATGCATAAATTTAAAGTGGAACCAAAATTAGTATGAATAATATATTATGCATAATTAAATACTGTATTAAATATATTAACATATTCATACATAATGAACACATTTGTATGTATATACATGTATGTAAATAGACCATTATGAAATACACATATAATGTCGGTCATTGGTAGTGCATGCCTTTAATCCAAGCACTGGGGAGGCAGTGGCAGACAGATCTCTGTGAGTTCGAGACCAGCCTGGTCTACAGAGTGAGTTCCAGGACAACCTCCAAAACCACACAGTCAGTAAGACAAAATGACAGCCCATAGACTGGGAAAAGATATTCACCAACCCTACATCTGACAGAGGGCTGATCTCCAAAATATACAAAGAACTCAAGAACTAGTCTCCAAAACACCAAACAATCCAATTAAAAAGTGGGGTACAGAACTAAATAGACAATTCTCAATAGAGGAATCTAAAATGGCTGAAAGACACATAAGAAAGTGTTCACCATCCTTAGCCATTAGGGAAATGCAAATCAAAACAACTCTGAGACACCATCTTACTCCTGTCAGAATGGCCAAAATCAAAAACACCATTCATGCTGGAGAGGATGTGGAGAAAGGGGAACACTTCTCCAGTACTGGTGGGAGTGCCAACTTGTACAGCCACTTTGGAAGTCAGTATGGCGACTGTCAAGAAAATGGGAATGAGTCTACCACAAGATCCAGCAATTCCACTCTTAGGCATATACCCAAAAGAAGCACATTCATACAACAAGGACATCTGTTCAATTATATTTATAGCAGCACTATATGTAATAGCCAGAAACTGGAAAAAGCCTAGATGTCCTTCAACCAAAGAATGGATAGATAAAATGTGGTAATCTACACAATGGAGTACTACTCAGCAGAAAAAAAAAATGGAATTTTGAAATTTGCAGGAAAATGGATGGGATTAGAAGAAACCATTCTGAGCGAGGTAACCCAATCACAAAAAGACAAACATGGTATGGACTCACTCATATATGAATTTTTGACATAGTATAAAGAATTACCAGCCTACAATCCACACTGCCAAAGAAGTTAATAAACAAGGAGAACCCTAAGAGAGACATACATGGTCCCCTGGAGAAGTGGAAAGGGTCAAGATGTCGTGAGCAAATTGGGAGCATGGGAACGGGGCGGGGGGAGCTAGGAGACTGAGAAGGGGAGAAGAGGAGGGATGCAGAGGACATGTGGGAGCAGAAATATTGAGTCAGGGGAAGAATAGATGATAACAAGAATGGAGATACCATAATAGAAGGACACATTTTTGGTTTACAGAGAAATCAGACATGAGGAAAATGTCTGGTGATCTACAAAGATGACACCAGCTAACAATCTTAAGCAAAAGAGGAGAGGCTACCTTAAATGCCCTCCACTGATAATGAGATTGATGGCTAACTTATATGCCATCCTATAGCCTTTATCCAGCAGCTGGTGGAAGTAGAAGCAGACTCCCACAACTAATCACTGAGCTGAACTAGAGCCCAGATGTAGAGAAAGACGAGTGAAGAACAGGCTGGTGAAACCCACAGAAACAGCTGACCTGAACATCGGGGAACTCTTGCTCCCTAGATTGATAACTGGGATACCAGCATGGGACTGATCCAGACCCCAGGAACATGGGTTTCAGTGAGGAAACCTCAGAAATCTATGGGACCTCATGTAGAAGTTCAGTACTTATCCCTGGTATAAGTGTGGACTTTGGAGCCCATTCCATATAGAGGAATACTCCTTGAGCCAAGACACACAGGGGTGGGCCTACGCCCTATCCCAAAGGATACAATAGACTCTGATGACACCCTATGGAAGGCCTCACCATTCAGGGGGAGCAGAAAGGATATGTGATAGATAGGGTTTTAGTTGGCAGGGAAGGAGAGGTAGGGCAGGACGGGAGGGAGAAGGGAACTGGGATTGTCATGTGAAACAATCCTGTTTCTAATTCAAATAAAAAAAGGTTGAAAAAAAAGAAAAATAAAAATACATATATTATACATAAATATTTTAAGTGTCATCAACAGTACTTAGAAGAATATGCCAAAAGCAATTTATGTATCTATCACTAGTGGGAATACAGAATTTAATACACATTCAGGGAAAACAATATTCCAATTGTCAGAAGAACTATACAGCCACTACTTGGCCTAGCAATTGCATTTCTCAGTACATACTGCAGAGAAATTAAGAAATGTTTACGTACACAATATATGAATGTTATGATAGCATTTTAAATAATGATTATAAGTATAAGACATCCCAGCTGTTATTTAGTGTGTAAATGCTTTTAAAAAGACATCCATATGTTCTGTAAAATAATCTGTAGCATCAAAAAGAAATAAGTGTTCTAGATTACATTCTAATTCCTAAACAAATACAGTAAATGGAACATGGTGAAATTCACATACTGATGGCTTATACTTATATAATGTTAAAATGAAGTATCAAAATTAAAGAAGATGTTATGAAATCAGAGAGACAAATTCCAAATACATACTCATATGCACACATGCAGACACAGACTACAATGCTGTGATTCTTTGAAGAAAAATATCTAACGGAAAAAAATTGCAATTATCATAACATTTATTAAACATATCAATGTGTATCACTCTAAAAATTTTATAAAAGTTGAAAATGCATGCAAAATTTTGAATTTGATATATACTTGGGGAAATTGAAATATATTTAAATATAGGATTATAGGTTACTATGAGATAAATGAATTGAACTTCACTTATGAGCAAATATTTCGAAAAACATTTAAAGCCATACTAATTTAGCTCATTGAAAGTAATGAGTTCTTGAGGGTTTCATTGTCTTCAGCAATATACTTGCTTCATTGTTCAGTTCCAACTCATGATCACTCAGGGAGCATTGGTTAAACACAGTGAAGAACAAAAGAAAACCAAAGCCATGAATAAGGAAACTGGACTTGTAAGAAGAGGTGAAGTTAACAGGCATGGGGAAAGGAATAGTAAGGATGGGTGCAGGAGTAATCAGAATACATTATATACATGTAACAAATTGCCAGAAAACAAACTCAATGGATGTTTATTTTATTCAAAGAGAAAGTAAATCACTTATTAGCTATAGGATGTTGGCTAATTCATAGAACCTTTCTTCTGTTTTGTTGTCTCTGAGTGAGAAAAATAGCCACTCCTATAACAATGGAAATTGTGGGAAATGTGTCTATGAATAATGCGTGTGGAAGGGAGTGAGAAAAGTCAGAACATGGGCTATGTAAATCTTAATTACTATGATGATAAATTAGGTTCCTTTCCTCTTGGGCATTTGACTCTCATTAAGGATGTGTATAGTGACTTTGTAGGTCTCTTTTATAAGAGGTAATCTATAATGCCAACATTGTTTCTGGGTAAACTTGCCCAATAAAATTGACAAAATCAGATTCAGGTTTTTGGATGAGTGCATGGTATCTGTAGAAGATCTTTCAAAATTTGTTCCACTTTTAAGGATATTATACAGTAATGCAATTTTAACTTCCTGACTTTGTATGTTCTAAAATTAGGAGTTGCATACGCAACTAAATTTGAACTAATTTTCCACTCCCCCTCATTACACTATTTCAGCATGAATGGCCCCTTATGCTTTCCCCTGTTTCCTGATACAGCACCAAGGGAACATGCAGTCACCAAGGGCTCATCCTCATTCTAAACAATCATTGTTTCCTTGGGCTAAGAAATTCTATTAATCAGATGAAGTGTCTGACACCAAATCACATGATATGGTGTTGCTTTGCTACCACCTCTCAAATTCTGATCACTCAGATCACTCTTCATCAAGTTTAGCTAACCATATGAATAAGTGCTGCACACGTTTGCTTTGTTTTCAATTTTTTCAGCTCATTACTTTATTTGACAAATATCTACTGAGGTACTCTAATGGGTCAAGTGAATCTCCAATGTACTATAAAAATAAACCCAAATATCCTGAAGATAATTTTATTTACTCATTAATAAATGAGAATAATCTGCACAAAATGGATATTACCAACCAGAAATGTTAAACAGCAAATACGCTCAGAGAAGGATGTAAAATATGAATAAGTAGGAGCCATGGAATCTATGTGAGAATACACAATGCTATGCATTGGTGTTGATTCCAAAATTTATCTGAAATATTTTGTGAGAAATCCACTACTGAAACCACAACACAATAATTATAGGATGCAAATATGAAATCAAATACATTTATAAGTATTGGGAGATACAGTATTTAAGAAATATCAGCTACCTAAAAAACAGAGTCTTGTATTTCCAGGTTTCAATAAGTTTATCATAAGATACATAAGATACAATAAGTTTATCATAAGATTCAAAACACTTTGAAGTACAGGATGTTTAAACACTTAAAACATTGGAGAGATCACTAAAACATTTAAACACAATTACACACTTAAAAACTAGCAATTTCCTATATAAATTATTACAAGTTATAATATTTTGAATAAAAAAAGCAAAAGTACATGAACCTAGTCTGCAGAAAAACTTCTGGTAAATTAGTCTGATTATCAAAGAATTGATTCCCTATAATTAAAATGCTTGCAAGTATATATTATATAGAACTATACAAATATGTAACTTTCACTCAAACAATATTCACCATTATTGTTTGAAAATAAATATAATACATTGAATTCAATGTCATAAAATTGCCTTTAAAGGAAAAGTAATTCAAACTATGGTTCGTTTTGAGTTTGTCTTAGTTATGGTTTCTAGTGCTGTGACAAAAACTATAACCAAACAACCAAACAAACAAACTGGGTAGGAAAGGGTTTCTTTGGTTTATACATTCCCATAGGTGTTCATCTCTAAAGGAAGTCAGGATAGAAACTTAAGCAGGGCAGGAACCTGGAGGAAGGTGCAGATACAGAAACCATGGATAGATGCTGCTTAATGGCTAGCTTCCACTGTCTTGTTCAGCCTGCTGCTTTCTTATAGATCCCAGAACCCCTAACCCAAGGATGACACCACCCACCCTGGGCTGGGCCTTCCCCCATTGGTCACTTCCTCAATAAATAATATTTAAAGAAGGAAGGAAGGAAGGAAGGAAGGAATAATTGGATTCTATCAGTCTTTAGAGATTGGATCACTAATTAAGAAAATGCCTTACTGCTTTATCTCACAGAGGCATTTCCTCTGATAACTAAAGCATATATCAACTTGACACACAAAACCAGCCAGAGTTGCTCCGGATATGGAGAGATATTTAACATTCAAATGAATAATATGAAAATTCCAGCTGAAATGAACAATGATCAATCAAACATCCCTTCAAAATTTAAAAATAAATACTTTTAAATATGTGCCTCATGTGGAAATGAAGGGAAATGTTTATCAAAATTTTAATGCCTCTTTGGCCTTCAATCTCTCTCTGTGTACAACTAACTCATCTTTTAAACTAAGACAAGACATTTTGTGGTAGAGTTTGCAGGACTTATATCACTGCCATATGTCATCTCCACTGCTAGCTAACTGATGCTGAAAAAAAACCATTTATATATGTTGTATGTGTTTATCATAAATGTGGTATCCAATATATCACAACTCACTAGTGCTGCCATTGTGGCATGTGTTGGTGCTGACTAATTAGAATTGGGCCACAGTCTTGGAGAAAGATGATTTCTCCACGACTGACAATGTACATCTCCCACATGGTGGAAGGTATACACTGGCTTCTACAGGCTGTTCTCTGCCCTCACGTGATGTGTTGGCATATTCCACACTCATATACCCACACTCACACACACCCATACATAGTATTAAATAAGGAAGGATTGAAAAATAAACTCTAACAGTCTTTACAGATAATATAAACTTTATAATAAGGATATACTTACAGTAATTTCAGGTTTTTGTCACTCTTATTATGCAGAAGGGCAAAATAATTTCATAAATATTGCCTTTGCTGAAATTCAAAGTAAATTCTTAAAAGAAAGCTTAAGCATATGTAGTTTGATGTTTCTCATTTCCAAATAACCACTGGAAAGCTTAACATTAATTACAATTGTTTGGCCTCTTGCTCAGGCATATTACTGAATAGCTATCACAATTAAATTAACCCATTTTTAATCTGTGTAGCACCACATGGTCTTGGCTTACCAGTAATGTTCTGCCATTTAACTCCTTCTGCAGCAACGTGGCATTTCCCTGACTCTGCCTTATTTCTTTCTCTGTCTCTGTTTGGATTTCAGACCTAGCTATATTTTGCCATATTAGAGGACAAAACAATTTTATTCACCAACCAATAAAAGCAACACATATTTGAAGTATACAAAAAGATATACTACATCATCTCCCTTTTTTCTAATTAAAAGGAAGGTTTTGACTTTCACATAGTAAAATCATGCATAACAAAACAATTATCAAGCAAAAATTATAGTTACAATATTTAGTATATTTGTACTTGGCAAAATTAAATAAAATATCCTATCTCTATGACTCAAAAGTTTTATATCTAATGTATCTTTTATCATAATTAAGGAAAACTATGACTGTAAGTATCTGTCTTCAACTCGAGGAAAGTCACCAGAAGGACATAATATAACCTAAGTAAACTGGAAGTACATTATAAGTAACTTTCAAAACTCTTGAAATGACAGAGACATCTGGCTGCCCAGACAGTCACCCAAAGTTCTGTAACATTAGGGCATCCATCTTCAGCCTATAGGCCTAGAGTGTCTGGCACATTTCTTACTAAAGCAAGAACTTTGAAGGACTTTCTCACCTATTCTGGCAAAATTTGTCAGTCACTTTATTCTATTTACTGTAGGATTTCTGGAAAACTTTCATGAAACAGAAACCCTGCAGGACTGTCACATCTTGTTTAGGAAAATGGCAAATGGATGGAACTCGAAGAAACCATCCTGAATGAGGTAACGCAGTCCCAAAAGATGAACATGGTGTAGTCACTGATTTATGGATTTTAGACATAGAGCAAAGGATTACCAGCCTACAATCCACACTGCCAGAGAAACTAGTAAACAAGGAGGACCTTAAAAGAGACAAACTTTGTCTCCTGGACAAGGGGAAAGGGTCAGGATCCCCTGAGCAAATTGAGAGCTGATAAGCTGGGAAATATGATGGACCCCAAGAGAGACATACATGGTACCCCAGAGAAGGGGAAAGGAACAAGATCTCCTGGGCTAATTGGGAGCATTCCGGGAGGGAAGAGGGATTTAGGAGAAAGAGAAGAGGAGAAGAAGGGAGAGGAAGACATGAGGGAGCAGGAAGATTGAGTCAGGGGAATAATCAAGGAGAGCGAGAAAAGAGAGATACCATAATAGAGGGAGCCATTATAGGTTTGAAGAGAAATCTGGCACTAGGGAAATGTCCAGAGATCTACAAGGATGACCCTAACTAACAATCTAAGCAATAGTGGAGAGGCTACCTTAAATGTCCTTCTCTGTTAATGAGATTGATGACAACTTTACATGCCATCCTAGAGCCTTCATCCACTAGCTGATGGAAGCAGCTAAACACTGAGCAACCTCCTGGAATCCAGTTGCAGAGA
Organism: Cricetulus griseus; assembly: GCF_003668045.3. NCBI lineage: Eukaryota > Metazoa > Chordata > Mammalia > Rodentia > Cricetidae > Cricetulus > Cricetulus griseus. The sequence goes on from NC_048597.1 coordinate 125,510,835, forward strand.
GGGAGGATTGATGAGCAAAGGGGTCCAGACCAGGCTGGAGAGACCCACAGAAATAACTGATCTGAACAAGGGGAACTCATGGACCACAGACTGATAGCTGGGAAACCAGCGTAGAACTGATCCAGACCCCCTTAAAAAGAATATCAGATGGGGGTGTGGGCAATCAATGGGGCCTCTGGTAGTGGATCAGTATTTATCAATAGTACAAGGGAGCCCACTCCACATAGGGGGATACTCTCTCAGCCTAGAGACACAGAGGACGGTCTAGGCCCTGCTCCAAAAGATATGACAAATTTTGAAGATAACAATGGAAGGCCTCACCCTTCTGGGGAGCAGAAAAGGGATGTGAAACTTGGGGTCTTGTTTCTAATTTAAATTTAAAAAAGAAAAAAAAGAGATAAATATGTTGCTTTTGCTTAGCAGCCCCCACAATAAATGCATCTCTGCAGTTAGCTCATTAACAGTCAAAAATTTTGAATACAATAATATACATATTTCAGACATTATATGTATTTTCTATTTTACATGGGCCACTATAAAATTTAAGTCTATTCATCATTTAAGAACCTCAGGTTATTATCCTTAAATTATTTTTTTAATCTATTAGTCTGTCTATTGTATCCTCCCTCTTCCAAGACCATGCACACTTTTCAAACACATTGTGACTTGTTTAGAGGTCTTTTTGCCTGCATCTGTCCTTATTGTGTGTCTGTAAACCCCTACTGACAAGAAGAGTTTTAAAATGGTAAACAAGCTTGGATAGGCCTAAAGTGGCTGGCTTCAACCTGTTCATTGGTTTCCCTAGAGTCTACCTTCATGGCAGAGGCACTGGCAGGAGCCGCGTGTATTACCTCCAACTCTGGGGAGGTTTTAGGTCCATACTGTTAGCTGCCCATGAACTACATGTTTGGAAGCAGGGCCTCTTAAAAAAGGCAAGTAGGCCTGGTGGTGGTGGTGCATGTCTTTAATCTTAGCACTGGGGAGGCAGATATAGGTGGATCTCTGTGAGTAGGAGACCAGCCTGTTCTACAAGAGCTAGTTTCAGGACAGCTTCCAAAGCCAAATAGAAACCCTGTCCCCCCCCAAAAAAAAACACCAAAAAAAAAACCAAACAAACAAACAAACAAAAAAAAGCCAAGCAGTTTTTGCTGCTAATGCTGAGTAAGGAAGCTGTCTCTTAAAGGAGTGCCCCTCTGTTTTCCTCTAGCAAACAGCCTGTCTGAGAAAATGGTGCTACCAAGAAGCCATACTTGGCCATGTCCTTTTGTGTTTAGAACCCTTTGTAAGCTTTTGTCAGGTTGTATGTGGATATTCGTACCACAAGTTTGGATGCCCCATGTACTTGGAGGCTCCTCAGCCAGCCCTCCAGTGCACAAATAATCACTTAGGGTTTAACATTAATTAAAATTTTGTTTGTTTGTCCAATTGCTCAGGCACATACTGACTAGCTTTCACATTTAAATTAACCCATTTTTATTAATCTGTGTATCACTACATAGCCTTGACTTACTGGTAAAGTTCTGGCATCTAACTACTTCTGCAGCTACCTGGCATTTCCCTGACTCTGACTTCTTTCTTTCACTATCTTTTTTTGGATTTGTTGCCTAGCTATATCTTTCCTGCCATAGGCCAAAACAGTTTTATTCATCCACCAATAAAAGCATCACATATTCACAGCAAATAGAAGGAGATCCCACATCAAGCATAGGTGTGATTGTGTGTGTGCTAGACTGTACCTGTATTTATTTTATTAGAATTGCAGAAGAAATAGTTTCAGAAAAATAGCTTGGCAATCATAATCTTTTCAATTTTATAAACATAAATCTCAAAGTAAAACTTTGTCTGGATCAGATGAATTAAAATTCAATACATTGTGGAAAATAATGATACTCTACTTAAGAAAATCATTTACAGAGACTAGAGAAGGAGAAATATAAGTGAAGGAACTAAAAAAGAACATCACTTTCACCCTGCACAAAACTTAAGTCAAAATGGATCAAAGACCTCAACATAAACCCAGCCACACTGGGTTATGACAGTTTATGCTGGAGAGGATGTGGAGAATGAGGAACACTCCTCCACTGCTGGTGGGAGTGCCAACTTGTACAGCCACTTTGGAAGTCAGTATGGTGACTCCTCAAGAAAATCGGAATCAGTACCACAAGATCCAGCAATTCCACTCCTAGGCATATACCCAAAAGAAGCACATTCATACAACAAAGACATCTGTTCAACGATGTTCATAGCAGCACTATTTGTAATAGCCAGAAACTGGAAGCAGCCTAGATGCCCCACAACTGAAGAATGGATGGACAAAATGTGGCACATTTACACAATGGAGTACTACTCAGCAGAAAAAAAAACAATGGAATCTTGAAATTTGCTGGAAAATGGATGGAACTGGAAGAAACCATTCTGAACGAGGTAACCCAATCAGAAAAACACACACATGATATGTACTCACTCATATGTGGATTTTAGGATCCCCTGAGCAAATTGAGAGCATGGGAAGAGGAGGGAGGGAGTTATGAGAATGAGAAGGGAAGAAGAGGAGGATGCAGAGGTCATGAGGGAGCAGAAAGGTTGAGTCAGGTGTAGATTAGAAGAAAGGATATGTGATAAGTAGGGTTTTTAGTTGCAGGGGTAAGGAAGGAAGGGAGGAATAAGGTAACTGGGATTGTCATGTAATTCAATCTTGTTTGCAATTCCAATAAAAAGAAGCCATTAAAAAAAAGAGCATCACATAGAGATAGCCAATTTGATTTCTATGAAATTGAAAATAAAACAGAAATGGCAATGTATCAAACCACTGTTTGGCTCAAGTGTGTGAATTTGGGAATGCAGTGCATGTTTTCTGGAGATGCTGGTGCCTATAGCTAAGACCACTCCCATTTGTTGGGAAATAGTCATAGGGAAGAGAAAAAGAAATAGAGAAGACATGAGAATCTTCCATTTGGGTCTCTGAACTGGGGATGCATGCTGCTTTGTATGGGCACCTCAGTGACTACTTAGAGCTTTGCCAAAGTGTAAATACTTTTGCTGTTTGTAAGTAGTGATGTCCTTCAGTAAAGAAGTGAATCTTATGTAAACCATTAGAAACATTTGTTTCTTAATGATTCCTCTTACATGTGAAAACTGGAATCCATAATCATTACAATTCTTGTTTAATTCCTCAGCTATTTTTATCCATTATGATACATTTCCAAACTCATGTTTGTAATAAAATATAAAATTTTTCAAATGAAAACGTAAAGCATGTCAGTTAATAGCATGCTACATATGGTCTTACATAGTTTCAAACTTTATAAATACAAAATATTCATGTTTGTTTAATTTGTTAAAGGTTTGAAACATTTTACACTTTAGAGTATATTTGAAAACTATGATGTTGGCACTAGAAACCATAAGTTGTAAGGTTGCTCCTGGTCACTTCAAACCTTCAGTGCAGAAATGCAACTTGAACTTTATAACACTCCCCTGTAGAGTTTTAAACTATGGTCCTTTTCTTTTTCTCCCATTCAGTTCACACATACTCACACAGGTACTCAGACAAGTAAGTTTAGCTTAGGAATTACATTAAACAAACACACAGCACACATTCATTAAATATGGTAAGAATTAATCCCTTTGATTAGTTTAGTATAGGCTAATATTTAGGTGAAAACTTAAAAAAAATCTTTTTATGTCATTATTTGTAATATCAAATATGTGTGAGGTCGCATAGGATATATGTGAAAACATGTTTTGTAGCTCTTTTACTGATTTACCCATACCCCTGTTACTCAAGTGGAACCTTGTAGCCCCTCACCCCCTTGGTCTCTTTTTAACATTCTTATCCCACATGTCTTAATACTCTTCCTCATCTCCTCATATTAGTTTTTATGGTGATGTGAATAAGAATGACCCCCATAAGCTTTTTTATTTGAATTCTTAGTCAACAGAGAGTGACACTATTTGAGAAGATATCTGGCCTTGTTGGCATAGGTATGTGACTGTTAATGGAGGTATGTCACTGGGGTAGCTTTTGAAGATTCAAAGGCCAGGCCCACTTTGCTCTGTATGGAGAACTCTCAGCTCCTTCTCCAGTACCATGTCTGCCTGCTGCCATGCTCTCCTCCATAATGACAACAGACTTAGTCTCTGACTCTGTAACCAGGTTTCTGAGTAAAATCAAATTTCTTTGAACACATTTGGAAAACTTAATAGGAAATGTGATAAATCTGTATTCTGCATTCTTGACCTTTCTATTCTATTATTATTAATAACAAAATAATATGTGTGAGAACAGGGTGCTCTCCAAGCCATCAATGACAGCACAGGCATTATCAGTTAGTTCTGCTTTTCATTTCTTTAGATTATTCATGCCACATTCTAATTGTGGCTTGAAGTGTTTTACTTTTATTTAAATTGCCATCAGAAATTTCTAGGCAAAAAAAAAAAACACTGATTAAAGTGAATTCAGAATAAAAACAAATCAAATGCTGAAATTTCCATGAAGGTTTTCATTTGATGTTGGAACGAAGTGCCAGTTCAAAGAATTTTGTGGTTGATGATTATTATCATTTGCAGCCAGTGTAGAAAGAAAGGAAAAATCTTGAGCACAAGAGAGAAGGAAAGGAACTCCTTGCCCTAGAATCTGGTTGATATCTTTGCCAGCCACAAAAATGTCAGCTGCTGAAGTCCAGTTTTGCTTCCCAGACAAGAACCTGTGGTTTTCTGTACCCATTTGAGCTACAGCTTGAGAGCAAGAAAAAAGAGTTCATAGTTTAGTGCTAAGCCAATCCTTTCTTTACTCTCCTTTGGGGAAGGAGCCCATGCTCTTACTTAGGCCACCTTTACTCTTCCTTTTGAAGCACATACTCCCAATAAAGTCTATATTCTTTCCTTCTGGGCACGTCTTTTTCTCCTAACTTCCAGACTAAATCTTCCCATTGAGATTGTCCTACAGCTTACCGGATTACTTCCCATGGCTTGCTCAGTCTGCTTTCTTTTAAAGCCCAGGACCACCAACCCAGGGATAGCACCACTCACTGTGGGCTAGGCCCTCTTGCATTGATCATGTTGAGAAAATGCCTTATAGCTGTATCTCATTAATGTGTGTCCTCAACTGAGATTCCTTCCTAGCTGAGGACTCTAGCTTGTGTCAAGTTAACACACAATACTATCCAATGCAAAAGGTTAACCCTCTAACGCACTAGTTAACACCTGCCCTCCATGGCTCCTAATTCCAGAGGGCAAATTCTTTGAAATCTGAGGATAACACAAAGAAAGGAAAACTTGTCTTTTAAAGCTTGCTCTTCCATCTTCATTTCATTCAGCTGTGCTTTATTTGAATGAGTGTCCCTATCATAAAATGGTGGAAATGTGTTGTTGCTGGAATACCCAGTATTCATGTTAACTGTGCTCATGTCTCTCTCTGCCTTCTGTTACAGATGCTGTGAGTTATGGATCTCAGTCCTACCTGTACTGTTGTCTCCTTTACCAACACTTCTGATAACAGATATGGGAGAGTAAACTAGAGACTACGCAACAGAGTGTCTTCTTTTCCCTTAGCCAAATGATGTCCGTGTGTGTGTGTGTGTGTGTGTGTGTGTGTGTGTGTGTGTGTGTGTGTGTGTGTGTGTGAGTGTGTGTATGTAGTAAGCAACCAAGGACTAAAACTGTACATTGTAAACTACTAGGCTATAGAGTCCTGATTAATGTACTTTGGCTTCAAAATAGCATCTTTAAAGTGATGGATATCTGAACAAGCTACTCCTGGTCATTTCTTTTGGTGTTTCCTTCCTTTCATATGAACATTTCATCATAACCTCCTTTAAAGTCCTGATATGTTGACATAATCTATTTACTCATAAACTGAGTTTGGTGGGACAAGCCTATGATCCCAGTCCTTCAAAGATGAAGGTATCTTAGCCAGGGCTATGTTGGTTTTGTCTCAGACAAATATTTTTTCTAATCCCTATTTTTTAAGCTTAGGGTACCATTTCAGTCTAAGGATTTCCTGAAGCAATTTGCATTTCATATGGGAGATAAGTGACATAGTGAATTCACTCTGCTGAATGCACCATAGTCACCACTAAGGAGTAATCATTAGATATGAGAAATGGTAGCCTACAGTTTTACAGTAAATAAATTGAAGTGGCTTTATATTATGCTTTGAAAATATTCATCTTGGCATGGTAGCATGGCACACATATTTAATCCAAGTACTAGAGCCTGAAACAGGAGGATCATGAGTTCAAGGACTCCCTAAAAAGCAAAACAAGAGCAAAGCACTACTAATTATTTTTTCTTAAAATTTTGCTTCATTCACTTAGTGATCATTCATAAATCATCCCCATCCAGTGAAAATTCTGAGAGATACTTTTCTCAACTTTTGCCCAGTGAAAATCTAGAGGATGAATTCTAGATTGTGCTTTTGAGTCAATAAGACCCCATAAATATAGTTAAGCTGAATATTGGGCACCAAGAGCTTTCTCAGTTTTTGTTTTTGAACATACTTCTCCTTTACTTAGAAAAGCATTAGTTTTAATGAAAAATGAAATACCTAGTAATCTTAAAATACGATGTTTTTTTTTTTTTACATTTTCATGAAGGTCACAGTATGCTTTGTTAATATTTATTTTGCTGTACTATTTGTGATCTATGAGTGTGAGCCACAATTTGTATCCCCTCCCTAATTCCTCTCATTTCTGAGCTGGCAAGTAACTGAACACAGTCCCAATCCCATTAACCCAGCAGAGTTCTCTTCAGTTTTTTCTCATGTTGTCTGTAGTTTTCTCATGTTGCTGTTTTGGTTTTTCATTATCCATCTCTTTGTATTAAAACAATAGCAGCTCAAAAAGAAGTAGTAGTGACATCAAGACAACTTTCTTCCAGTGTTTCCTTCAGAACTATGAGCTAGAGCTATGTGACTCTCACCTTGCATTGCTTACATACAATGACATTTTACTATAAAGTCATGATCCAATCATAAGGCAAGGAAACAAATACTGTTAAAATTTGCAAAATCAGTCTTATGAAGCAACCCAACTATGTCTTTATAACCAAAGTATTCAAGGCAAAACTGCTTTGTACATCAGTTTTCATGTACTCTATATCAACAAAGAAATAATAGGTTCTGAAAATTATATAGGTATCATACAGGTTTGATTTATTTCCACCAAGAGAAGAAAAGTCTTCATAAACTTCTGAGAGTTTCTCCTGCCTGTTAGTGAAACCCCATTTAACCTCTGATTTACAAACTATCTAGCATGGTAAAGTGATCTCTAAAGGTTTAAATAGCATATTGAATTGTCATATGAAGTGATAGGATATGCTGTTCATTCAGCTTCCTGGTCATATTTGGCAGCTTCTACCTTGTTCAAAAAATACAGTCTCTCCATACCTCTTCACAAATACTGTCATTCTGAAGTGAGCCAATCTACTTAAATTACTTTCTAACAGCATGTGACATATGCCACAAAACCAATATGTATTCACTGTTTCATTGTCATCACCCCTACCTCTGAATTATCATAAATGGAGTAAATTGTTTAGAAGGCTGGCATAGGATAGAAACTGCATAAAGAAAGTGTTTTACTAAAGCACAATGCACATGGCCCTTAAGCAACTCACAACCACATGAATTGGGATTGAAATAGTAGAAGAAATTACACACAGTGCCCTCCGAACATCTCTTCTGCAGTGTGCCGTCACAGGCAGGAGTGTCTTAATCTTACCTAATGTTTATCTCAGGTTCCTGAGACTCATGTTTGCTGTGTCTCACAAAAATATCATTGCATAGTTGTTTTTTTTCATAGCATTGAATGAAAGTGCCTCTCCACACACCCAGTACTGACTGACTTTGTCATGTATTGGTTGTTGATTTTAATGTGGTATACTGCACCAGGCTTTTTCTTTTGGGTTAACACCAGCTTCCAAATCATTTCTATCCTATGCCATGAAGACTTTTAGCTTAAATTGACTGGTTTCTCTTTATGTACCATTTGCTTCAGAGCTTATTACCATTCTTACTTCTGTATGTCTTACATTCCCTGCTTCTCTATATCTGCCTGGCTGGCTTCTGCTTGGCTTCTTGCCCCAAGCATGTCCCTTATTCTCTCCTCTCATTCTTCTTCTAGAGGTGAGATTTCTCCTATTTATTCTCTCTCCCTACCAGTGCCACCTGTCCTTTCTCTGTCTAGCTACTGGATGTTCAGCTCCTTATTAGACCAATCAGGTATCTTAGGCAGGCAAAGTGAAACAACTGCAACACATCATTTCATAATTAAACAAAAGAAACATTCAAAAAGTAACACAACTTTACAGAGATAAAGTAATATTCTGAAGCATAAATAAAAATAACAATCCTTGCCTGGCTAAAATAATACTCTACAGCACTGTATTTTTGCATTTTTGTAGTTAATCCTCAACAGGTGATTTGTTGGCATGAATCCTTCTTTCAAATGATTTCTAAGAACACTGCTCTGCCTGTAAATATTCCACTGGGTTAATACATTCTTTCTTCAAGGAAGTTTTTTGAAAGCCTAAATATGTGATCATATATTGTTTTATTTGTTTATTTGTTTGTTTGTTCATTTTATTCTTCTCTCATATGATACATCCAGACAACAGTGTCCCATTTCTCCACTCTCCAGTCCCCACCTTCCCTCTTTCCTAGATTCACTGCTCCTCCATTTCTTTTTAGAAAAGAGCAGACTTCCCAGAGATATCAACTGAATATGACATAACAAGTTACAATAACACGAAGCAAAAACCTTTATGCAAAGGCTTGATGAGGCTACCCCAGTAGAAGGGAAAGGATCCCAAGAAGAGGCAAAAGAGTCAGCGATAGCCCCAGAGACCACTGTTAGGAGTTCCACAAAAATCCCCAAGCTAAACAGCTATGTAAGTGGAGTTTTCCTGTCCCAACTCTCTCCCAAATAACTGGCACCCTCTTCCCAAATAACTAACTCAGAGACATAACATAAATTATAAATGCTTAGCTGATACATCTGGATTGTTACTACTGCTTACATTAAAATTAACACATGCTTCTTATCTGTACTTTGACAAGTGGTTTGTGGTTTCTTACCTCATTTTCTCCACATTCTGTTTCCTTGGTGGCTGGCTGGCATCTCCTTTGACTGCCCTTCTTTCTCCCATCATTCTCCTAGTTTGGTTGTCCTGACTATAATTCCTACCTGGATACTAGCCAATCAGCTTTTAATTAAACCAATTCAAGTGACAAATCTTTGCAGTGTACATAGGGATTATTCTACAATGCAGCTACAGAATCTTTGCAGAGGACCTAGCCTAGACCCATACAGGCTCCATCACTGTCACTTCAGTCTGTGTGAGCCCCTATGGGCCCAGCTTAGATTATTCTGTGATTTGTTCTCCCGGTGCCTTTTGGGCCCTGGTCCCTACAGTCTCTCCCCTACTGTTTTGTGGTGTTCCCTGAGCTCTGCCTAATGTTTCCTTCTGGGTCTCTGCATTTGCTCCCATCAGCTGCTGGAGGAAGCCTTTCTGATGACTGTTGGACTAGGCACTTATCTATGAATATAACAGATAATGTGCTCATATTTTTAATGTCCTGTTTGTTCTGGAAGCTGTTCTGCCTTTTCCATCATCAACCATAAATACCTTTGCTTATTGATGAAGAGTTTCTGACCTTACACTCTGACACACAATGTATTGATCTATATCTTTTACCTGGGTTAATTGTTATGTATTGTTGTTTAGGTAGGAGTCAGTTCTTTTCCTCTACCACATGGGCTCCTGGGGTTGAAACTGGGTTTTCAAGCTTCGTGGTAATTCCCTCTACCCACTGAACCAACTTACTAGCCCATGCACTGGAATATATATATTAGATGAATTTTTAGAAACATGTTGTTTTAGTTTGCTTTCTGTTTCTGTGATAAACATCCTGACCAAAAGCATCTACAGCGAGGAAAGGGTTTATTTTGCTTAAAATTGTCAATCACAGCTGTGAGTAGAGTTTTTCTGTGTCCAATCAGCCACTCCCAAATAAGCAGACTGAGTCTTACTATTGATTACAAATGCTCAGTATTCTTTATTTTACTCATTTATTATTATTATCACTATTATTATTATTTGTTTTGTGAGAAACAGTTTCTCTGTATAACAGCTCTGGCTGTCCTGAAAATTACTTTGTACATCAGGCTGTCCTCTAATTCACAGAGACTCACTTGCCTGTACCTACAGAGTGTGGGGATTAAAGACATAGGTCATAACCTCCAAGCTCATCTTTCTTTCTTAAACATCCCAGAATAACTGCTCACAGAAGATAATACCCTGAATGGTCTAGTCCTTAATACATCAATTGGCAGTCATGAAAACACCACATAGAAATGCCTGAAAGCCATCGAAGTGACAATTGTTCAAATAATTTCTCCCTTCCAAGGTGACTCTAGTTTTGTGTCAACTTGCCAAAAACTAACCTGGACACATAATTTATCTCATTACAAATATCTGTAATTAGTGACTTTTCCTGGGTTCTAGAATATTCTTTTGATAATCACATTAATATTATTTCATACCATCTTTTAGTGTGATTCTTGTGGGCTGTACAGATTTTGGGAGATTATCATTAGAATGTTTTAAAATTTGGCACATGTTCAGAACAATACATATAAAACCACATACACACATATAATATACATATACATATACATACATACATACATACATACATACACACACACACACACACACACACACACACACACACACACACATATATATATATATATATATATATATATATATATAGTGCTTATCAGGATAATACAGACACATTCTTTGCTGATATATGTACTTTAAAGTACATACCTTTAGCGTAGCAGAAAATAGGTGCTTACAATCTGAACCTATCAAGGAAATTAACACAAAAAATACTATAGGTTTTTCTCTTGTTCCAATATATCATCTTAATTTACAAAATCATAGATTAATTATAATAAGCCTAGCAGATTTGAACCTAGGAGTCAAGAAGAGAACTAATTAATTTCAAGACGGTTTTGCATTTTGTGGTCAGTTACATGTTCTGAAGGTCTATGCTTCACCTATAAATGTTTCTGAACAAAATTCAATTCATTCTCAATGACTGCAGTTCCTATATATTGAAGTTGGAAACCAAGCACAATACTCATTTTGTCTACAAGGCTCTGATTTAGTGGGATTCCACTCTTCAGAGTCTTCAAGTGTGCTAACTGTGAACTTGAAGTGCTAACTCTCTGAGGAGGCACAGATAATGATTCATGGGACTAGGCTCAAATATAGGTTAAATATTTTTTTTTGGAGAAGTCACTTACACAAGAAGCAGATGCCTGACACAAGTTCCCACACAGGCTGCTCCCTGTGACCTGACCAGACACAAGAGAGAGCCACCTGCCTCACTACCTGAGCAAATGGGTATGGTCAGCACTACAGGTGCAGGAGGGGTGGATATCTCACTACAACTTTCAGATACCAATAGATTTAAAACATTGTTTTCAACAGCACTCCAAACCAATATTGGCAACCATTATATAATATATATGTAATAATATTATAATAATATATAATATATTTAATATAATACAATATATATGTACATATACAATATGGCAACCATTATATTCATCATATTGGTCAACTCAGTTTTGCCCACATGCTGCCCACATGCTATTGCTCCTCTTCAATGTTGTGTCAGTAATTTCTGATTACAAACTTAAAATGTTCAGTTAAAATTTGTATTTGAGATTGTTTAGACTTTTTCAAAGTACTCTAACCATCTGGTTTCCTTCTTCCAAAGACCTCTGGGGAACCTTTCTTTGTTTAACACACAGCTTCCAAACATTAGCAAGAAATGTAAAGAGAGTATAAAGGGAACATAAAGGAAAGAAGGCATTTGATAAAGCTGAATACTGTGTCTAATTTATTTCCACAGCTATTGAAGTAGAATGGAGGAATGAAAATTACCCTTTATAGTGCAGAAGTATTGTATACATAGGAGGATCCATTTTCCACAAAAGGAGGAGTGTTCTTTGCAAAATAGCCAAACAGGAAATATATTCCCTCCCCCATGAATCACTGCTTCTAGAGCAACGTCTTGTCAGGGACAGTGTTTCTGCTGTGTAAGCTCAAGCAAGGAAAGCCAATTTACCTTTCTCTTCACAAGAGTATTCAGCTTCTGTGATACTAACCAGATATACATCTGACACACAAAAACAGCATCAAAATAAAATTGTAATTACAAGAGCTTCTGTCAGATTTTTAGTAAGTTAGAGAAATTATAGGCAATTTGTAACCCTTAAATAATCAGGAGACATGATAGCTTGACTATGACAAAGGTCATGAATCTAATAGAAATTTGATTGAATAAATGAGGCATCCAGTTCGATATTAGAAAACAATATTAGAAACTTTGAGAAGTAGGGACTTTCTCCATTTGCTTGTTTTTTAAACCCAGTTCTCTCTCCCTCTCCTTCCCTCCACTAATCACCCATCACATCCCCCTTCTGCTTCCCAGGGAAGGTGAGGCCTTCCATGGGAATAGTGGGAAATTACCAATACCGATAAGGGTATTTAATATGGAAAAGCCTTACTTACAGAGCGACCTAGCCAGCCGGCGAGGCAGCATTTTGTACACAAGCCCAAAAGAGAAAACGCAGTCACCATACATCCCCCTGACCACGCCCTAGAAAGCGTGGTCAGGCACACCTGTAGCCAGCCCCTAAGTAGGTGTGGCTACAGCTTCCCCTACACATGGGGGGAATCTTCAAAGTCTGTCATATCATTTGGAGTAGGGCCTATGCCCTCCCCATCTGTCTAGGCTGTGCGAGTATCCCTCTATGTGGAGAGGGTTCCCAAAGTCCATTCGTATAATAGGGATAAATACTGATCTAACACAAGAGGCCCCATACATTGCTGAAGCCTCCTCAATGACACCCATGTTCAGGGGGTCTGGATCAGTCCTATGCTGGTTTCCCAGCTGTCTATGTAGGGCCCCTGAGCTTCTCCTTGTTCAGGTCATCTGTTTCTGTGGTTTTCACCAGCCTGGTCTTGACTCCTTTGCTCATAACCCCTCTCTCTCTGTAACTGGATTCCAGGAGTTCAGTCCAGTGTTTAGCTATGGGTGTCTTCTTCTGTTTGCCTTTTTGATAAATAATTATGGGAACATAAAATCAATATAAGCCAAAACTTTCCTTTGGAAAGATAGGGTTTTCACTTTCTGGAGAGACTATCAAATGAGAACAGCTAACCTTTCTTTGAACTCTAATTAAAAGACCAAGTCTAATATAGTTAACAAAGATAAATCTTCTAAGTCTTCTGTGGTTCTTTGTTTTTAATAAGAAAATTCAAAAAATATAATTAGGGTTATTTCTCAATAAGTGTGTCCTTAATTACATCTCATATCTTAAAGCATCTGGGGTATAGCTTCCTACAGCCCGTCACACACACACACACACACACACACACACACACACACACACACACACCAGCCTCAACCACATTTTCTGTCACTCCTTGCTTGATAGACTATAGATCCACAATTACAACTTTTTTCCCTTAAACATTTTTTTATTTATTCAAAGTAAGAACAATCTTATTTTACATTAATCCAAGTTCTCTCTCCCTCCTGTCCTCCCATGCCCCTACCAGACCCCCATCCCACCCCCATACACACCCCAGGGTTGGTGAGGCCTCCCATGGGGAATTATCAAAGACTGTCACATCACTTCTGTCAGGGCCTAGATGCTTCCCCATGTATCTAGGCTGAGCGTGTATCCTTCTATAGGGAATGTGCTCTCAAAGTCCATGCACTAGGTGTAAATACTGGTTACACTGCCAGAGGCCCCATAGACTGCCCAGACCTCCCAACTGACACCACATTCAGGGAACCTGATTTGGTCCTATGTTGGTTCATCACACCAGGGTCCATGAGCACCCAGTTGCTCAGATCAGCTGTTTCTGTGGGTTTCCACAGCATGGTCTTGACCCCTTTGCTCATCACTCCTCCCTCTCTACAACTGAATTCCAGGAGTTCAGCTCAGTGTTACAAGATTTAAAATGAAATTATGAATGAATCATCATACAATTGGGAAACTTAAAAAATATGGAATCTCAGTGGAGTGAGAATTAGGTAGGGAATACTTTACAAAATGAAGTCTGTTTTCTTTTCTTTTTCTTATTTTGTTTATTTATTTATTTATTTTCTGGGAGGAAGTTAGCTTCAGCAGCTAGAATAGAAATACTTGACTTCACAATTGATCCATTTTAGCTACTCAGTGGTAACCCCAAAACCCCAACTATGGAGAGAGCAAGTGTCAACATATAGATTAATACACTTTATTGATGAGCAAAGAGCTAGGTTGTTGGAACCATTTCAAAGAAACTAAATGGAGCTTAATGAACAGAGATAGCCTCAAAAGTGGATTTGAAGTTTATGAATGCCAGGTTGCTAAGAAACTGGTGCATGGCAACAGAGGATATAAAAATAAGCTTTATGAGAACACTTGGTCCTTCTTCAGTCATAGAAGGACTAGTTAAACTATGACCTTACAGAGTTGTCAAAGAGAAAGCCAGAGGAAAATTCATCAACTAAGACGTAGAATATTTACCAATTTGTTTTAATTTCTCCTAAGAATTGGATCATTTCTGACATGAAATTTCATTAAATATTTGGCTATTGAGCGTGATAGAATTATTTCTACAATGTTTATACTATATTAACTTTCTTTTTAGTATTAGTTTTAAAAATTGATGTTTATGTACATTTTCATCCAGATGCATGCATTTTCAGACATAGTTTCTTTTGCTGCTGTTTTATTTTATTCTTTCTTCTCCTACTCTTTACTGTAATGCATGGTATATTATCATATGCATAAAACTCATTGGTATCTCTTTTATGTATAGAAAATAAACAGGATATGCTACTCTGATATATAGACAATGAAATGGAAGGCAACATGTATATTTTATGCTTCAGCTAGCAATAGAAATGTGTTATCACCAAAGCTCATACTGTACTTAATATATCTGAGTTTTTCTTTTATTCTCTGTCCTTATCTTCAATAAGGGTATTCTTTGAGTTTTGCATAGTTAATTATACAAGGGGGAACCCTATAAATTTTATAATCTCTTATAATTTAAAATGTAATTTGCATTCAGAACTGTGGGAGAAAAGTCCCAAGATATATTTGTAGTTTACAGCATAGTATAATGTCTGCCTCTTAAGATTTATTTTTATCTTATGGATTGTGGGACTATATTTAATGCCCTCCTATCACAATAGTACTCAAGAAAAGATATAAGAAGGTATTATAAAAGTGTAGAAGAATCATAATGATTAGACAAGAGAAGATTATGCAGGTGCTTTATAAAATGTGTATTTGGAATTAATTTTTATTAACAATTCCTCCAAATCCACTTAACTACTCTTCTTTGCAAAAGCAGAGACTTAGGTGGTAATGGTGTCAGAGAAACTACAGGATCAGAAACTGCAGGAAGATGTCAAGTAAAGAATGTCAAAGTACAGGACAGGCTATCATGATATTTGTTTGTTCCTCTGTCCTTCTGAACATCAGTCCCAAATTCAAAGACAGCTGGATGTTTTGCAGAATAATCCAATCCCTATTTCATGTTTATTTTTATTTTTAACAACATCGTAAATACTTTCTTTCGTATATTTGAATTTCAATAAACTCTAAAAACAAATTGAGATAGTATGATATGAACCAGGCAATCTTCAATGAGCAGAGTGATCTGGTCAGTTGACTTCCTTCAGTGAAATTTATTTTATATTCTACAGTTTAAGTTTTATTCTTTTCTCACTCAATGCTATCACACAACTCTCCGATATAATGTAGGTATAAAGAAAGTTTAAGTAATATATAGGAGGTTTGATTTGTAATTTTCTTCTGCAGTCACAATGCTATACATAAAATTAAAAACATTCACACCTATGTCCACATGAAAAATAAAATCATATAAAAGTGAACCACTTGTGGGTTTAAGGACATAACTCAGTGGTAAAGTAGCTGAGGAACATGTGTGATGTTGAGAGTTTAGCATCTGTTTGAGGCTTCTCTTTATTGTACATTTAAATAGCTCAGCAATTTCCCAGTACTTGCAGATAATGGTGTGCACTCACTCATATACTAACTTCAGTTTTCTCTAGAAGTTATGCCCAATGCTATTTCACATTTTTATTTTTTTCTTTTCTTTTTTTTCTAAATTTTTTTCTCAGATTTTTTTTATTTGAATTAGAAACAAGATTGTTTTACATGACAATCCCAGTTCCCTTCTCCCTCCCATCCTCCCACTATTGGTGACGCACACCTTTAGCTATTTCACTTTTAACACAATAATATCTGTTATGTCAGTAACATAATTACTCTTTAGGAGTTAGGATATGAATGAAAGAGTAAAAGTGAATATTTGTATGAAATTTATGGTCTGCTGTCATGTACACAAACACAGACACATTAACACATTTATGAACAGGATTATTTATCCATTAGTATTTCAAACTTAGAAAACATACTTTACGATCCAGTGGTGGTGGATAACCTGTGCAGACCAGAGACGACTTCATAAAGAGCATGAAGTTTTGTTGGTTTTACTTTCATTTGTTACAGTGGCTGCTCTTTGCACTACTAGCCCTGACTACTAAAGCTGTAGCTGCTACTGCTGGCTAACTTTCTCTATTTGCTTGTGTCCCTTCCAAACTCCCCTGACCCCAAAATAAAAACACACACTCAGTTCATCCCTGCTACTTCCGGTCATTCTTGTCAATCAGGTGCAAACCCCACCTCTCTGAGCTAAAATTGACTTTATTTAATTAATGCAAACTCAACCCATATTTCCATAATAACAAATGCAGCACAAACAAAAGTTAACACATCTTTGCCTGGCTAAACAAATATTCCACAATGTATATTTGAATTAAAACCTGTTCTTTAGTAAGGATTTTCCATTTTGAAGTAGAGGGCAGACCCTTAAAGAGGTGAAAATAAAAGATAAGTATAAAGACTTGGTACTTCAGAATCAGTGAGAAAAGGCAAAGTGTCATAGTACTGTCCAGAACATCCTCCCCTGTAATAGGAGTAACTTACTTATTTTTAAATCAGCATGCAATGAGATCAGTGTAGCTCACCTCCAGGAAGTGTTTGGAAATAGGCTCCTCAACATCATTTAGCATAACAAAGAAGTGGAGTAAAAGCATAGTTAGGGCACCATCACCAGTGATCCCCACACCACCCATGCTGAATATTCATACAAACATAACTCACTCATCAAACTACATTCAGAAGAGCTAAAGAAATCAGGTTAAAAACCATGATAGCTACACAATAACCACAAAGATCCTCCTAGTAATTAATTATGAACATTTAATACACATGGTCAATATGGAAAGACAAATGGTAAACAGGGCAAAGTGAGGCATAATAAAAGACAAGAGAGACACTGTTACCCAATCAAGTATTGAGACTAACCACAAAGTAGTGTGATGATGACTGCTGGAGTAGTCAAACTGCAGTGGCAGGGTGTATCAGCAGTCACTACCAGAAATTTGTGCATTAACTTATTTTTATCGGTTATAGGAGATCATAATTCACAGTGACTAAGCTAGGCAGTTTCATGTGTGGTATGGAGAATGGGTAAGAAAAGAGAATTCTTTCCTCATTGGGATTATTCCTTGCTATCTCAAATCATACTTCTAGAGGAAGATTATTTTGTTTGAAGATCCATAAGAGAAAAAAAGACTGTTAATAGTCTCCATGAAGTTATGCTGACGTTGGGGATCCAAAATTCAGCTGCTAAATGGGGTACTCAGTTTACCCTCTGGGAGCCAGTACACATCAGAAAAAAAACAAACATAAATAGAAAAAGATAGCATTTTAATTTGAAAAAAAAAAAAAAAAACAAAACCTTGATGCTAGAGAGGCTGCTCAGAGGGTAAAAGCACTTGCCATTCCAGTAGAGGACCTGGGTTTGTTCCCAGAACCCATATGGCTAATGGACTGGTTATCTGTTTCACAACTAACTCTGACACTGTGGTTTCAGAGGATCCAGTGCCCACTTCTGACCTCTATAGGCACTAGGCGTGCACATGGTGTACATGCATGCATGCATATAAAATTTATATTGTTTCATTCCGTGTTTGTAATTTCATTGTGACATTTCGGCAACATTTGGTGACAAGTCTGAAGACTTTCAAGCAAATTCATATAAGTATTTCCATTTGTTCGCACCAGAGAAGCATGTTAAATAATTGGGAATGTTATCAAGCTGAGGAAACCGAGTCTGAGAATTTACCTGACAGCATGACAGTCTTACAGTTGATAAGAAAAACTAAAGTAATGAAATTTACTGTTGTTCTCTGTCAAGTGTGTTTGCATAATACTTCAGTTTCATAAGTGTTTTCTAATAAAGCATGCAACAGGTTTTTGACACAACTCATTTCTGTGTCCCACATTCAGTCTGTCACACTTTGACCAGACCTACATTACAGCTACATGCACAGTATTAGTTTACTTTGATATCTTTCTCCTCATGATTAAGTATTATTTTCCCCTGGAATTGAAACACTTTGCAGATATTATCCAATTAAAGCTCATAGATTTTGCTCTGAGGTAGATATGTAGTAACGGTTAATCATATGCCTTTCTAAATTTATATCTCCACAGAGAGCTTTAAAGAGCTTAGACAAACTGATAGTTTATAATTATCTTTCTTAGGTTTTAGGGAGCACATTCTCATACACTGGGGCAGCCTCCATTAAATCTGTATAAAAGCAATAGAAAGAAAATGCTTTGAAAATGGCATAACAATTTAAAAATATGAGCTTCAGTTCATACTGTGAGAACTAATTGGTAGAGAGGACTTCAGTTTATTGCTTGATATTAGAGCAGATTTGGGCCATTTGCATGATATTTTCTGTTTAATTTTAATGAAAATATAGAAACATTCATACAACTCACACTGAATACATTCCAATTTATTAGGAAATTTGGTACCTAAGGAAATTTCAAATTGTAATACATTTATTCCCCATAATTTGAAAGAATTTACATTTGTAAATTTTATACTTTCATATGCATCTTAGGACCTCATAGCCAGTTACTTAACAGCAGGTGTAACAATGTTTCAATTTTTTCCTTTGAGAATATTGTGCAATGTTTTTTTTTCAATCACATTCTTTCTTTTTTCCCCCACCCTCTTGCCATCCAATTTCTATGGTTTTTCTCTTTTTCAAACTAACTAAACTGATGAATAAACAAACAACATGGAGTGCAATTTGTGTTGGACAACTCCTGACATGGATCATGTCCTGGGATGTAACTGATAGACCCAGTGTTGCTGTGTGGAGAAAACTGAGTCTCCTGCTCCCAGCAGTTAGTTATCCAACACCAATAACAAGGAGGGGAAAATGGAACAACAAGCACTTTAAAACATATAAATTTCAGTTCATGATCTTCACTGTAGCAGTACATCTTTGGTTTGATTGTCATTTTTTATCCATGCTTCCAACCCTAATTTTGGATTTATAAACTAGATCGTTCTTCTAACCCAAGCTCTATTTCCTGTTGTCTGTGAAACTACAATTGTGGAATTGGTTTCTATACTAGAGTTGGATGTTTATAACATTGTATCTTGCATGATAACATTGCAAAACTTAAAAATGAACCTACAGAAAACTATTATGGTCATGATAAATGATTCAACATCTTCAACAATACAGTTCTATGCTATAAGGAAGGTTTCAGTAAGTAAACATATATGTCAGGGGTAGAGTGCTTACCTAGCATGCCAAGGTCATGGATTCCCATCCCCGAAATGACAAAAGCAAGAAACAAAAGAAGAAACAAACAAACAGAATATGATAGAATAAATATTCATAGCTACAAAAGCAAAACAAAGCCAAAAGCAAACAAGCACACACAAACCACAGAGCCAATGGCAACAATCTAGACTGCAAAATGGCAGTAGGTAAATTCTCTATCACTACCCAGAACAGAGTTTGACCCCTCTGCTGGTGTCTGGCATTGACAATCTCTTGGAACATGATCCCTGCTTTAATGATACTTTGATGACAAATACAAAGATACCTTTGGGTTTCTCTACGTTAGCTGTAAATTTTCACATGTCTGAGCCATCTCAGCAATTGATAGGATTGGTTGTTAATACCATTGACTTTTCTAAACAAGTTAATACCATTGACTTTTCTTGATTTTATTGAAACAAATTTTTATTTCGCTGGTCAGTCAATTCAATCTTTCTTTGCTTAGGCAGAGTATGTTAGTCATTTGCTTTTTCCCAGGGTGATTTATATGCTGAATGCTTTATTTTAAACTTCAGGAGAATAAACTGTTGTAGAAGTAATCAGGTAAGTCATAGTTCACAAATATGTAGACAATAGATACTAGGAGAATTTCTGACAAAATTAATTTATTCTTTATTTACAAACAAAAATTAGAAAAGAGTGCTCTCATCTCTCTCATGTTCTTGTGAGGTTCTTTTAATTTGGTGTTCTCTAAAGTGCTATTTTTAATTTTACTTTCATTTTTCTTTTAATTGGATGTATGCATATGTTTCTGTACAAGGGTATATGCACATGAGTGCAAGCACATGTGAATAGACACACCCAGTGGACAGAAGAGAGTGTTGGATCTCCTGGAAGTGAAGGGTTACAGACAATTCTAAGCCACTCAAAATGGATGCTGGGAACCAAACTCAGGTCCTTTGGAAATAAAATACATGTCATTAACTGTTGAGTCATCCCCACAGCCCCCATGATAAAATATCTGAAATATGTGACTCCAGCCACAAATTTGGGATGTGGTGAAATAGGTCTTGACAGTGACTTGTTTACAAAAACTATCCTTTCTGAAATAAAGGGCTGTGAGTTCTTTTACTTTCATTTTTGTTACAGTCCTTGTTAACACAGCTCTCCCATGCTGTCATCTATCACTCAAATTTACAGTTTCTCTAAAGCTTTATAAATTTGTATCATTCAAAGATAAAAAGGTCAAAATCTATGCAGAACTTCATAACTACATGTGGGCTTCAAACCCCAGGGGAGGAAACTCTTATGAATAAAATAAATATATGAATATATATATATATATATATATATATATATATATATATTTAGTCACTGATTCTACTGACCCAGTTAACTCACCAAATTCTTTCATGGCTTAGGAAAAGCTCCACCCTACTTCATTGCCTCATGAGTTAAGTCTTTACCAATGGCAAATACTGAATTGCTGTTCTGCTAAGTTCCTGGTTCTCTACGTACTTGGCCTCCCTCTATCACACTGACCTACTCCATTTGTGCATCTCACAAGCTGCAACCTTACCAAAATAGTAACTTATAGGGAATGCACAGCCATTGGCATGCCAAAGCAATTTGTGCTATGATTTACTCACATGGGAAATCTGAAAGCATCTTAAATGATTACACAGGCATCAAATGTTACTACCATCCATCTTTTTTTCCCATTTCAATCTCCACTCTCCCTCTTGTCCTATATACAAATCAGCATGTCTCAGAATGTGCCTCATGTTTTGTATAGAGGGTTATTTTGATGTAAAACAAAAATAATAAAGCACAAAACTGATGATATTGTTTATATGAGCAATGGCACAAATATTTTAAAAGAATAGTGAAGGGAGATCTTTTGACCAGTGAACTGTATCTGGTTTCAGAGGTCTAAAATATTGATGGTATGCTTTTTCTTTAACAGGAGTGTTGAGTTCTCTCTCTCTCCTGGAGCTTTGTGAAAACTTGGGCCATGTTTAATACATCTTCTGATGATTGTTCTCGAGACTATATATTATAGGATATTAAAGGCAATCCTGTAACGTCCATGTCACAGACTGAGAGCCATAAAGTTATACATGAATCAGTAATGTCTCCAAATGTGTTTCCCCTTCAAGCGATTCTCCTAAGGACTTTAGTCCATCAGTGAAGTAAATAAAATTAAAAAAATAAAGAAAAATATTTTCCAAAGAATATTTTTATTACGGCTAAGTACAGGAAGAGTGTCAGACTAGAAACGCAGTTAGGGGCACTGGATGCTTTCACAATAGCCCAGATTCAATATCCAATAGCTACAAATAAGCTCAGAACTGTTTATGCAAATCCAGAAGACCCAGCATCCTTGCCCTCCGCTGCCTTCTTGGGACACTGTACACATGTGGTGTACAGATATACATGCAGACAAATTACCAAATAAACAATATTTAAGGCCTGGCAGGGGTGTTGCACACCTTTAATTCCAGCACTTGGTGGGAAGATTCTGATAGCTCTATGAGTTCTGAGTTTGAAGCCAGCATTGTCTAAAAAATGAGTTTCAGGACAGCCAGGGCTACACAGAAAATCTTGTCATGAAAACTGAAAAATAAGCCGGGCATTGGTGGCGTAAGCCTTCAACCCCAGCACTCAGGAGGCAGAGGCAGGTAGAGACCAGCCTGGTCTACAAGAGCTAGTTCCAGGACAGCCTCCAAAGCCACAGAGAAACCCTGTCTCAAAAAACCAAAAAAAAAAAAAAAAGAAAGAAAGAAAAGAAAAGTAAAAAAGAAAACTGAAAAATAGGTAAATAAATATTTAAAAGAGAGATATAATCCCAACAAATTCCTAGATGAAAATCAGTAATTTCAAAACTGTATGATTATAAAATTGTGAAACTATTAAAAGCATTCAAAGGATTGCAAAGTATGTTTTTTTTTTTTTTGGTAAAATATGAAGTAAATATAATGTTGGGAAGCATTCGACGACTAAATTTCCCCATTTGTATTGATCATTTTCCTTACAACCCTTCCATTTATAAGAGTGAATTTCTTGATATGACAGTTTCATTTAAATGAAGTGTATGGCTGTTTTAACTTTTAAATCTCTAGAAATAACTTCTCGAATGAATTCCAGGCATGTTACTAAAAAGACTCAGATGTGAATTTCTAACTCTATAGGTATCCCAATTTTATTTAGTGAATGTTATTCCTTTTCTAAGATATCAAGATATAGCATTTATTTTACAGCCACCCACAACTGTTCAAAGGTACAGAGGAAAATAGACTGGCAATGTTGAGCTCTAAATGGGACTTTGATCACAGTTCCTCTACGAAGGCTCAAAGACCACTGCAACATAGGGAGCAAACAGACTGTAAGGGTTTGCAGTGTCAAATGACTATATGGAAACAGTGTATCTCGAACACAGCAAGACAGTTGAACACAAGAACTCATAGGGGCTAGGGTAGCATGAACAAGACCTACATAATCTCAAGCCAGACAAAAATCCAAGGACAAAAATGGAAGTGTTCATTATTTACTTCCAAAATCAAGTAGAAAGCTTTCTTCTAGTCTTGACATACTCTTGACCTTGTAGATTTTGGGGTTTTATATTTCTATGTCATTGTGACAACATTGAATTTCTGCTGTACTTGTATGAGGAAGTCCTAATACATGCACCATGGTGAGCAATTTATTTCTTGTTGCAACCTTGATATTTTCATCAGAATAATAAGCTAATAACAAACTTCCCTTTGTGTTTTATTAGTATTTAATGTGGTAGTATATGCAATATGTTAGTCACAGGGTCTGTAGTATGTATTAGTTCTAGATAGTCTCAAATTTATTTCATGCTGTGAAATATACATAATTGGGTTTTTTATATACTCCAAAATTTAATGAATTGTAAGATCCTCCATAATCTTATCTTTTATTTAGTATTTTGATTTTCATTATTCCTGTGTGTACTATGTATAACATTCTACAATTTTTACTAAATTTCTTTATGGTGTTTCATAGTGAGAACATTACATGAAGAAAATGATGTGTTTGTGTGGTAAGTTCTCTCACATCTGATAGTGTCACTATTTTAATCAATACAATATTAATTCAGCAGAGGAAATACATTTGATCCCACTGATTCTAAGACATTTTAATAAGAGCAATACTTTATCCCTTCTGGCTGATCTTAACTACATATTAGCAGTGATTTGTGTGCATGTTGACTGAAAATGAGATACATTTTGATACCTCACTGAGAAATCAACCTGTATTCATTTATCTGATGATGTGTATTACATTCCTAATTAACACTTCTAGAAGCAAGTTGGTTTTACGTAAGTCTCAGATGAATAAAGCTGATTAGGTGACAGATGCCTTCAAGGGTTTATCTTGGTGGAAATGCATTTGGTTAGCTCTCCCTGGTAAGTAACATCAATAAGCAAGCACACTTTCAAAGTACTAATTTATTAAGATTACATTTTTTCCTTGGGTAACAATTTTTTAAATAACTGCTTTGATTAAACTCCTTTTACTTGCAGTGTTAGCAGAGTGTCGTCATGTATTTGACTCTAGTAATAACAATGATAATTACAAATTTGGGACCACATTATCAGCTTTTGGAGCAACACTGATTTTTTAAGTCCCAATATGAGAAGAAAAAGACTTTTTAAAAATATGGCCTTGGGAAGATAAAATGAGACCAAATTATACTTGCTACTTGATTTCAGATTATGCTCTTGCATTTGAACTTCTGTTCATTTTCAGAAGCAAGTGAAAGTTAGGCATATACTACAAAAATAATGAAAAGAGTAGCAACATATTTGTTTTCTGAAACAGGTGGTACACAGGTAACTTTGTGATTGAGGAAATCTATTTTTCATGTCTTCTTTCTCCATCTTTGAAATAGCAAATCTAAATAATGAAGAATCTGCCATTCCTGTTATTAAGTTCAAGTGCTGAGATGTTTCAAAAACACAAAAGGCCGATGCCAAGAATTGGTTACCTCATTTGAGGTGTTGACCAAGAAATTTGCATTCACTGTAGCTGGTTTTTGTTCTTTGGGGTCCTGCCACCCAGCTCCCAAATAAATACATGGAGACTTATTCTTTCTTATGAATGACTAGCCTTACCTAGGCTTATTTCCAGTGAGATTTTCTGAAATTATTCCATATACCTTTTCTCTCTGAGTTTTTATCTTTCTCTGTTCTATATATACCTTTCTTTACTTCTTACTCTGTGCCTTGCTGTATAGATAGATGGCTAGTCCCTAATGTACTACTTTCCTTCTTTTTTCTCACTCCATCTTTCTACTCCTCTTCCTATTTATTCTCTCTGTATGCCAGTACCACCTATCCTTTCTCCTGCCTAGGTATTTACCATTCAACTCTTTGTTAGACCATTCAGATGTTTTACTCAGGGAAAGTAACACAGCTTCACAAAGTTAAACAAATGCAACATAAAAGAATACAACACATTTTTGCATCATTAAGCAAATGTTCTACAGCATAAACAAATGTAACATATCTTCAACTAATATTCCACAACAATAGAACCCAAAATGTTAAGATAACTGTGATTTCTCTTAGTTATTTTCTTGAACTTGATGACAAAACCTCATACCTCAGCCATAGAACATAGAGAATCAAGTTGATACTAACCAGAAACCATCATCCTTGGGGTAAGGTTTGTAGTTTCATACAGGCCACTGGAAGAGTAAAGGAACAATCATTTTTACTTATTTATGATCCTTGAGATTGATAATAATCACCAACCTGGAATGATATACCCACCAGTGCAAGGGACACAACATCATTGAAGTATCCAACTACTTTCTGGTTGAATTTATGGTCTTACCCAAAAGAAGATTTATTAAATCTCTAAGATTTAATAAAACAAAGCTTAAAATATTACTTGGTCTTCAGAGAAAAAAATTATACATATGGGCTTTATTCAAGATTTATGTGATTTAAGTAAAACAAGATAAATTAATGAATAACAGTAAAATAACCCTATTTTAGATATGAGATATATACTTATACTTCTATATACATATACACAGGTGTGTATAGAGGTAAGAAGAAGATGGGGTCTGAGGGCTGTGTTAAGAGATCACAGAAGACAATATTTCTATCATCCAAATCAAATTTACAGAAGACAGTGATCAAGACTGGTTTACAAATTGATGTGGGAGGGTTCGACTCACTGTGAAGAGTATCATTGTAAAAGAAAGCAAGTTGAGTGAGCCATGGAAAGCAATTCAATATGAGGCATTCTTTCATGTCCTCTGTTTCAGTTCCTTTCAACAGATTCATCCCTTGAGTTCAAGCCATGGCTACCCTAAACATTGAATTGTGACTTCTAAGCCAAATAAAATATTTTCCTCACCTGTTGCTTTGTATCATTGTTTTTGTTTTTATCACAACAGAGAATGAAATTAAGGCAGAGGTCATATTTAAATATATTGAAATTCCAGATAGTTCAGGCCAAACTCACACTCCATAATGCTACTCTTAATATTATTTCATTCTTTGCTATTGAAAGAGTTATTTATTTTTTATTAGTTATTATTATTTTATTAGTTCAAATTAGGAACAAGCTTGTTTCACGTATCAATCCCTTCTCCATCTCCCTCCCCTTATTCATACACCTCCTCCCCTACACCCACCTACCACCCACCCCATCCACCCTCCATTCCCCAGGCAGAGTAGGGCCCTCAACAGGGGCTCCCCAAAGTCCACCACATCATCCTGGGCCAGGTCTAGGCCCTTCTCCATTTGTCCAGGCCAAGAGTGCATCCCTTTACGTGAGATGGGCTCTCAAAGTCCCTTCTTACACCAGGGAAAAATAGTAATCTATTACCAGGGCCCTCTTAGAGTGTAGAGGCCTCCTCATTGACATCCATGTTCAGGGGTTTGGATCAGTCCTGTACTGGCCTCCAGACAGCATTCTGGGGTCGATGTGCTTGCCCTTGTTCAGGCCAGCTGTTTCTGTGGGTTTCACCATCCTGGTATCGACCCCTTTGATCCTCATTCCTCTCTCTCTGCAACTGGGATCCAGAGTTCAGTTCAGTGTATATCTGTGGGTGTCTGCCTCTGCTTTCATCAGCCACAGGATGAGGGCTCTAGGATGGCATATAAAGTAGTAATCAGTCTCATTATAAGGGAAGGACATTTAGGGTATCCTAAATGGTCTTCTCCAGTATGCCTAGATTGTCATTTCCTATCATCCTATGTTTTAAGCATAGATTGTCATTGGTGTTTTTGATTTTAGCCATTCTGGCCAGTGTAAGATGGTAACTCAGAGTTGTTTTGAGTTGCATTTCTCTGATGGCCAAGGATTTTGAGAACTTTCTTAAGTGTCTTTCAGCCATTTCAGATTCCTCTGTTGAGAATTCTCTATTTTGTTCTGTACCCCACTTTTTAATTTCATTGATTAGAATCAATCAATGAAATTTGGTGGCTAGCTTCTTGAGTTCATTGTATATTTTGGAAATCAGCCCTCTGTCAGATGTGGCATTGGTGAATATCTTTTACCATTCTGTGGGCTGTCGTTTTTATCTTACTGACTGTGTCCTTTGCCTTACAGAAACTTCTGAGTTTCAGAGGTCCCATTTATTAATTGTAGATCACAATGTCTGTGCTACTGGTGTAATATTCAGGAAGTGGTCTCCTGTACCAATTCGTTCAAGGGTATCTCCTACTTTCTCCTCAAGAAAATTAAGTGTGGCTGGATTTATTTTGAGAGCTTTGATCCTTTTGTGCATTGTGACAAATATGGATCTATCTGCAATTGTCTGCATGTCTGAATCCAGTTGTGCTGGCACCATTTGTTGAAGATGTTTTTGTTTTTTTTCCATTGTATACATTCAGCTTTTTTGTCAAAAATCAGGTGTTCATACATGTGTGGGTTAGTATCAGGGTTTTCAATTTGATTCCATTGGTCTATATGTCTATTTTTGTGCCAATACCAAGCTAAAATAGAGCTGGAAGTCAGGGATGGTGATGCCTCCAGAAGATCCTTTATTATGCAGAGTTGTTTTGGCCATCCTGGGTTTTTTGTTTTTTCATATAGTGTTGAGAATTGTTCTTTCAAGATCTGTGAAGAACTGTGTTGGGATTTTGATGGGGATTGCATTGAATCTTCAGATTGCTTTTGGCAAGATTGCCATTTTTACTATGTTGATTCTACCTATCTCTCCATTTACATTGATGTTGTCTACAGGATTGTAGTAAATTGCCCTTATTATGTATATATCCATTGTGGCCCCCATATCCCCAGAACTTTTATCATTAAGGTGCATTAGATGTTGCCAAAGCCTTTTTCTGATTTTAATGAGATGAACTTGTGTTTTTTGTTTTTCAGTCTGTGAATATGCTGGATTGTATTTATAGATTTACATTTTTGAACCATCCCTGCATCTCTGAGGTACAGCCTACTTTATTGTAGTGGATGATGTTTTGATATGTTTTTGGATTCAGTTTGCAGATGTTTTACTGAGAAGTTTTCATCTGTTTAAAAGGGAAACTGGACTGTGTAATATTCTTTCTTTGTTGAATCTTTATATGATTTAGATATCAAGATAATTTAAAAAGAACTAGGCAATATTCTTTCTGTTTCTAATTTGTGAATAACTTGAGCAGTATCATAGTTAAATCTTCATTGAAAATCTGATAGAATTCTACACTATAACCATCTGTCCCTGAATTCTTTTTAGTTGGAAGAATTTTAATAACTGCTTCAGTTTCACTAGAGGCTATAGGTCTGTTTAGGTTGCTCATGTGATCTTGATTTGATTTTTGTAGATGTTATCCATTTCTTTTAGGTTTTCCATTTTGGTGGGGTACAGGTTTTTAAGTATATTTTTATGAGTCTCTGGGTTTCCTCAGTGTCTGCTGTCATGTCACCATTTTCTTTTCTAATTTTGTGAATTTGAATATTCTCTCTCTGCCTTTAGTTAATTTGGCTAAAGGTTTGTCAATCTTAATGATTTTCTTAGGGAAACAACTATGATTCATTGATTATTATTATTTATTTATGTTTGTTTCTATTTTGTTGATTTCAGCTCTGAGTTTGATTATTTCTTACCATCTATTCCTTTGGGTATTATTTTTTGTTCTAGGGCCTTCAGGTATGGTGATAAGTTACTATCATGAGATCTCTCCAATTATTTAATGTAGGCACATAATTATATGAACTCTTTTCTTAGAACTGCCTTCATTATATCCCATATGTTTAGGTATACCATGTTTTTCATTTCATTCAGTGTGAACATTGTTTTTTATTTTATTCTTTCTTAATTACTGTTTTGGCCAACTTTTCATTCAGTAATAAGTTCAGTTTCCATGAGCTTATAAAGTCTCTATTGTTTCTATTATTGTTATCTAGCTTTAATCTTTGGTAACAGAGAGGATACATGGTGTGATTTCAAATATTTTGCCTTTTGAGACTTGCTTTGTGTCCTAGTATGTGGTCAATTTGGTGAATGTTCCATCAGCTACTAAGAAGATTTATTCATTTGTATTTATATTGAATGTTCTGTAAATGTATGTTAGTTGCATTTGATTTATGACATAATTTAGAACCTGCATTTTTCTGTTTAATTTTTGTCCATTGGTAAGAATGTATGGAAGTCTGCCATGAACACTGTGTGAGGATCAGTCTGATATTTTAGCTGTAGTAGTGTTTCTTTTATGAACTTTGGTACTTCTGGTTTTGTGCATAACTATTTGGAATTGAAATATACTCTTGATGGATTTATTTTCATTTTTATTAGCAAATTTTTATTTTAGAAACAATCTTATTTTACATATCAATCCCCCATGTCCTCACCCTCCCATCCTTCCATGCCCTACACCAATCCCCCAACACAGTTCCCACCCATTTCCCAAGGATAGTGAGGCCTTCCATCATCAAAGTCTGTCACATCATTTGGGGGAGGACATAGACCCTCTTCCATATATCTGGGCTGAAAAGAGTCTATTTCTTCTTTCATCTCTTGAACAGTTTTAATCATTTCATTCCAGTGTTTATGTTTTCACAGACTTTAGCAAGGGATTTATATATATCCTCTTTAAAAATCTTAAACATATTAATAATAACTATTTTGAAGTTCTTATCTTGTTCTACTGCTACATTCCATTTCTCAGGCTCCACTATAGTAAGTTTGCTGAATTTTGGCAGAGGTATATTGTCTTGGGTACTAATTATTGTGTTTTTGAGCTGGTTTCTAGGCATCTGGGTTTGTAATTTTTGGTAGCAATAAGTGGTCCTGTGTTTGTTGGGTATGTGTTCCATTCCTTGATTTCTGTTACCCTTTCTGGGTCTTAGAAATATATGGTGGCTGTAGGTGGCCGGGTAGGGAGTGATTCTGAATCCCTGCCCAGTGTGGCCACTGGAGAGTCCCAGGTAGAACATGTTGGGTGCTGACAGGAAGGAATGGGGATGGGCTAGAATGGGGATTGGCTGAGAGAGTCCACAAGAATGATAGGTCTGCTACAAGGTTTGATTGAGTCTCTGGCGATTTGAGGCAGAGAGTACAATGCTTTCAAAGTAGTTTGTTGCAGGACTTGGGATTGGAAGAACAATTTGAAAGTCAGGAAGAATGGTTGAAGATCAACTACCCGATAAAGGATGGTGTGTTTCCTGGGTTGGGTCCACTGTGATGTTCATCATACATCCCCAGGGAATCAGATTTCATTTTTAAATTACTTTCTAATTAGTGTATATATCCCAGGTGTGTTTGCATATATATGTATTGTATGTGCCCAAAGAAGCCAGAGACCTTGAATTGCACTGAACCTTGAATTATAGAAAGATGTGAGCCTCCCAACTGGAGTTCAAGGAACCAAATCCAGTTCCGCTGGAAGTGTTCATAACCATTAAGTCATTTATCAAGTACTCAGCAATACTTCCTGAAGTCACAAAATGTGCTCACTGAAATTGTTGACTGTTTTCAATGTGTATTCATTTCTGAGTACAAATTTCTTTTTCATACTTGTATTTCCCTTGTTTATGTATTTTAGACATTAACATTTATTAATGTGCACTTTTCTAGATTACATGTGAATTCAGAAGTTCCATGATGAGCACAGATTCACCCTTTTGTTCATTTATGTATCAAAGAGATAACTGTTTGACAAATTCTGTTCCACATTAAGAGAAAAACTCACAACTATGGAGGGAAAATATTTCTTTTTAAACGATTAAAAAGAAATCAAAGGATTGTTATTAGTCATGATGATACACAGTCATTTCCAGAGGACATGGAAATGAACACCCAAAGTTGGCCCTGGATTGTTATGCTAGGTTTACAACCTGGCTTCATTCCTTAATACTACAAAGACTCTAAGCCTCTGTGGGGTGGTTACCAACCCTGTCCTAGACACTTTCTGGTGGATTTGATGAATTTACATACCTGGAACACCTACACCTAATTACTTTATTTCCAACACAGTGAATTGATTATTACTCATTGGTTTTATTTGAAGAACAAAATCCCAACAGTTTGAGCATAGAGTTCTTGTTACCTTGCTACTTTTTCTTATTAAGTAGAATCTACTTGTTATCCGTCACACTTAATGTGTATTAGTCTTAAAAAGAAACAATAAGTTGAAAGGTAACCATTTAAACAGATGCTGATGTCTTTACTTGGATCTTTACATCATGTATATACAAGATATTTTATCTCTGCACATAATCTTTGTTTCATATTTTATTTTTGTCTTTATATAGTATACTTTGTGTTCTGAGAGAAAAATTAAAAGCAATAAGCCAGTTTCACTTTATGAAATACGATTTTAACAATAAAATCACAAGCCAAGACTCTGGTAGTAAAGTGCTGAGTCTTGGTTTCTTACAAAGCTGATTCTCCAGACAATATAGTCAGGACATCAGCTTTGCTATTTACCTGCTTACTGAATGTGGTAAATAATTTGAACTCTATGAGGACATTGTGAGAGAGGAGGTTCAAGCAGGAGTTCAAAGTCATCCTGAGCTACATAGTTAGTTAGTATTAACACTGGTCTATATGACAACCTGTAAAACCTGTGTTTTATTTTTAAACTAAATAAGTAAATAAAATTCTAGAGATAAATATTCACTTTTGTGATCAAATGGTTTTGGTAAAAGTCCCTAGGAAATTTAATCAGGATCATATAGCCAGGTTAACAAAGAGAGCTATAACTAAATATGTACAAACTGTTAAAAAATAAATTAAAATTTATCAAAATTCTAGAGTTAAAAACTAGAGCCACCTCAATGTTAGAAGAAAGCATATGCATGTATCATCATGCATTAGCACCAAACAATGCTTACTCAGAATTATTTTGAAGCATAAATAATAGCTTCAGGAAAACTCTACATACAGCTATGGCTTGATCATGCTAGTCCAATATCACCAGCCCCTCTTAATTTTGAAACAGCATCTAAATTGTCAGAGAAACTTCAATATTGTGAACCCGCTGCCTCAGCCTTCAAAGTATCAAGGATTAGACACGTAAAACTATTAGTTTAAAAATCAAATATTATTTTGCAGCTCAAGATTTTATTTGCTTGATTTAATGAAAATACCAAGTGACAGTTTTGTTATAGTATTTCCAATATACTTTGTTTTTGACAATGATCCACCTCCCTCACTCCTCCCCATGTCCTGTGCTACTTGAACCTTTCCATCTGCATTAGCCCCTTTTATATTTCCATGTGACATATGTTCCACTACAGTTTCTCTATTTCTTTCTAAAGTCTCTTTTTCCTTTGCATGGTTTTGTTTCTCATGTCATAACATATCCACACTCACAATCACATGCATATAAATAAACAAGCTAGGATTTGAATATGAGCTTGGACATGTGGTATTTATCTTTTTGAGCCTAAATTTCTTCACTTAATATATAAATTCCCACACCCATTCATTTTCCTTCACTTTTGTGTTTTTTCTTAGCTCAATGCAATTTCATGTGTGTATGTATCATATTCATTTCTGTAGAAATGCTGGCCTTGAATTCACAGAGATATACCTGTCTCTGCCTCCTGAGTGCTGGGATTAAAGGCATGAGCCACCCAGCCATCTTCATTTCATTATAAATTTTGTCTAATTTTTCTTTAGTCATTTTTTGTCTTACTCATCTTTTGCTTATACAGTATGGCTTTCAAATATCTTTGCATAAGGTTTGTGCATGTGTTATGTTTTTTTTCTTTTCTAATTTTTTTTTTATTTTTTGTTATCCTGTTTGTCTTCTAGAGAGAGATTTAAAAAAAAGGTATGGAGTTTGGTGAGTGGGAAGGTGGAGAAGATCTGGGTGGAGTTAATGGAAGTGAAACTATGATCAGTCTATATTGTATAAAATTCATTTCAATTAAAACTATATTTTTAAAATGTGTATGGCATATCCTGCTCTTCTCAACCTCTCTCCTGACTCAAGACATGCCTATGGGTTGTTGGATACTGTCTATCTCAACTCTACCTCCTAAGCTTTTAAGTGAAACTCTTGGTTTTGGATGTGGGGAGGGGAGATGGGGAAGAGATGACTCTTCTGTTAAATGGTTCAGGGGACTACTGATGACCTTGCTCCCTGGTTAACACTGACTGGCTCATTGTCCCAGGGCAGCAGACACAAACCATGTCACTGACTCAAAACCTAAGATGGTTTTTCAGACTTCTTTCAGGGTGCTGTGCATTACTAAGTTTCATTCAACACCATCTGAGTAAAACTAAGATACTGGCAGTGAGTGTAATACCTTATTAGATGAGGCAGTGATAACTCCATTCTTTTCACATTTGAATCATAAAGGACACCTGGAAGCAAATATTCTCCAAAATGTCTTTATGTGTGTATGCACCAATAGCAACACAAGCAATGATGTTATGTGATGAACAGATGAGTATTTGTTATATATGTACTACTTATAGATCCATTTTAATGTTAAAATGCCAAACAATTGATACCTCTTCATGACTTCTTCATTTAGAATCAACTAAATTTTGAAAATCATTTTTTATGTTCACTGATTTTTACAGGACAAAAACTGAGAGAAATGTAGTTCAATATAAGCATACTGAGACAAACATCATACATTTTGGTCCCAGTTGCAGAGAAGGAGGAGTGATGACCAAAGGGGCCGATACTAGGCATGTGAAACCCACAGAAACAGCTGACCTGAACAAGGGAGAGCTCTTGGTCCCCAGACTGATAGCTGGGAAACAAGCAAGGGACTGATCCAGACCCTCTGAATGTGGGTGTCAGTGAGGAGATCTTAGAAATCTATGGGGCACCTTATAGTAGATCAGTACTTATCACTGGCATAGGAACGTGCTTTGGGAGCCCATCCCTTATAGGAGGATACTCCGTGAGCCTTTACACACGGGATGGGCCTAGGCCCTATCTCAAAGGGTATGACAGATTCAGAAGACCCCTATGGAAGGCCTCACTTTCTCTGGGGAGCAGAAAGCGTATAGGATAGGCAAGGTGTTATTTGGGGGTCTGGGGAGGAGGGGAGAGAGAGAACTGGGATTGACAAGTAAAACAATCTTGTTTCTAATTCAAATAAAAAATGGAGGAAAATAATAAATAAATAAATAAATAAATAAATAAATTTCTTATTTTCTTTGGTGGGCAGCAAATAGAGTTTTAAAATGTTTAATTTATATATGTCTGAAATGCAGTATCTAAAATTTAGAGCTATAAATCGTTACTAAATATGTGTTGATTCATGAGAATGAAGTTGACTATATCCAGTGTCTTATATGATTCAAAGTATCAGGCTAACACTCATTATATTTTAAAATATCTTAATTTTAAAAATTAAATAAAAAATTAAAAATTTAATATTATTTCATATTTTCATAAATACCCAAAATGTTTTGTTTATAAATTTATTCATAAATATTTTATAAACATTATAGTTTCATAAAAATATATTTTATATTCTTGTAATTTTAATTTTAAAAATAAAAATTACTTAAATTTAAATTAAGTAGTTTTATTTAAATAATAAAGAAAAATTAATTTTAATAAAAAATTATAATGATTTTATGAATTTTCTTATTAAAGTCAGGTATATTAGAAATATTATTGTATATTTTATAGTTTAAATTGGATAACTCTCAATTAATTATTACAGGCTATGACTCAAGGCTTAGTCTTGTGGTCCTACCTATCTTTTAAAATGTCAGAATGCAGTTTTTCTAAAGAAACTAATGTAACATCATTTATTTAGAAAGTGTGATCCCTAATTTGAACAGAGCATAAATAACTGTGTAATTCCATATTTGTTTGCTATACAGTAAAA
Organism: Cricetulus griseus; assembly: GCF_003668045.3. Classification (NCBI taxonomy): domain Eukaryota; kingdom Metazoa; phylum Chordata; class Mammalia; order Rodentia; family Cricetidae; genus Cricetulus; species Cricetulus griseus. The sequence continues at coordinate 125,545,909 of NC_048597.1, forward strand.
AAAAAAAGATGGAAGCTAAAAATTAACTATACTTAGGAGAGAACAATAAGGGGACTAAGTGGCTGATGGACACATGGGGCACTGATGGGGTACATCTTCAGATGTACCTTCTGCTGTATGTATGTCTGCCTTCTGTACACACACAAGTGTCATAGAAGAGAATAACGTATCTGAAAGAAGGGAACCTAACACATTTGAGAGATGTCTAAAAACAGGTATGTGTGGTAAAAATAAAGACAAGAGAAAAGACTACTAGCTTCAGATATGCACAGTTTGTAACTAAAAGAACACAGACTGGTTATTTTCATATTAAAACAAATATAAGAATGCAGAAAGCTCATGAGTAGTCTCAGTAACAGAAGAAATTTCCAGATAAGCTGCATATCTGTCCTAAGTAGATTGCCATCCAAAGACATAGAGCTCAGCAACTTACTTTAGCTTGTGAAGTCACTGAGTATCCAAGCAGAGATATTCCTAACCCCTCAGACATGACATCTATAAATTCTGAACAACAAAATTTCAGTAGCATAGCAGATAAAAAGTGTAGTTCCTTTGTATATTTACATCTGAAAAACAGGCTGGTTTAAATGACACAAACAATGTCAAAAAAAGGCTCTTTTGGACCACGGCAGTGACCAGAGTAATTAAGATCAAATGTATTGGCTAAAATACCCAGAATGAATATAATAGCTCAGCTTTCCAGGGAAGTAAAAATACAATTATTGAGGTTGTAATCATGTGCCTGTTGTTCATGAATATTTGTATGTGCATATATTTAAGCACATGTTCAATGGTATCAGGAAAATGATGCCTACAGAAGTGATATATGGTAATATTGACTACGCTCTGGGTTAAGAGTATTTATAATAGTTCAATCATCATGGCCTTTGATGACTCTAAATTGTATTCACAGTAGATTTAGAGAATTCCAAGAGGCACACAGACTGTAGTACAATGCATGTTGGACTTTGCCGAAGAAGTGTTAAAATTTCTGCTAATGACTATATTTTGAGCTTTGTAAAACAGAGAAAGGAAACCATTCTGCTTAAGGAAGGCATTTGGCCTCAATGAGCCTGAAATACACTTTCAAGATAAATTTACTGGAGCCAAAAAGACAGCAAGATGAGTGTCAGAACAAGACTGACATTCAATGAGTAAGGAATAAAGGCACCAGGATATTTATAGGACTGAAATATGAATTGTATGTGAACAATCTCCATAAGAAAGAAGATATAAAATAGTGCTTCATAAATGAATGAAGTGGGATTGAACTACTACTTAAGCCTTATGATGGGAACATAATTTAAGGGACAAGCACATTCATGTCCGAAAGAAAGCCCAGTTGCACGCATCTTTTAAAATGAGCTATATGACAACACTCAAAAGCTTTCTGTACTGCCTATATACAGCATGCTTAAGCATTTTGCAGGATCCTGTTATAATATATAGAAAGTGCAAGTGTAAAATTCATCTGATAAATAAGATCTACTGTTCAATGCTAACAAATTTGATAGCATAGTCTCCTAGCTGCTTGCTCTTCTTTTTAATAATAGATTTTTGTGTGCTTGGGGATATAATGGAAAGGTCACTGCACACCCAGTAGATAATCAATAAGTATCTTGGTAAAAACTTTAGTGAATGTGCAAATGAATTATTAAATTTCAAGTTAAGTCCATGTGTTTCTATTCCGTATCACATCTTACATCCTTAGAAATATCTCAAGTGATTTTTTCCTCACTTACATTGATTTAATTTTGATACAGTATAGAATTCACATTGATAAATAGAACCATAAGCTTGTGGATTTTGAAAATCTATACTCTATTATTTTCTTCTGTACACATTGGGTCTCTGTAGCAGCAAAAAGAGCAGTCCTTCTAATGCAGTTTATGAAAGCTTCCCACTTCCATGTGTTCCTGACTAACTTCATGTTTAGAAAAACAGTCACCATGCCATGAACCACACAGGCCAAGGGACACCTGTCAAAAAATTGCCGGATGATCTTTCAGTAGGGAAGACCTTTTAACACCAACCCTACTACAAATGGGCTCTAAACATGTAGGCATTAGTACATGGACATGCCTATCCACTCTTATGCACAATTCTCTGAAGGACCTCTGTGCTTCAGCTGGCTGACAGATTTTCCTCTACCTCCCTTTACTGTCTTGACTTTTCCTGTGCAAAATAGAAACTTATGCTATTCCAAACAAATAATTTTCATTGCTAGAATAAAATAAAAATATATTTTAATTTCACAAATGAATAAAATTACTATTAGAAATAAACAAATTAATCTCTTTATTTTCATGAATCCAGGACATTTTGCTTAAATCACAAAAAAGTTTCTGTTCAGACTGAATTCTTAAGAGTGCTGCTTAGAAGGCCAATTCATTGCTTCCTACATTCTTTTGCTTTACCTTTTGAGAAGGACATAAATGAAATACAGAAAGATGGAGTTGAACAAAGAGAAAATAAGAGAACAATGCCTGATTAAAATGTCTAAATATTATGCCTATCATCTGAAATCATGTCCTCATATTTATATTTATAAAGTAATTTGTTTTATACATATGCACATCACTTGTTTTTTTTTGAGGAGTTTATAATAGTGCAAGCATTAGCAACCCACAGTGGGCAGCATGAACCTTTCCTCTTTTTAAGATGAGTCTCAGGTACTCTCTATAGGATAAAAATTCAGTAAGCAATGAGTCGAAAGTAATATTATGTATATTGAGATCTAATCAGTGCTTAAAATCTTGAAGAAGCATGGTCTAGACTTATCTTTTTTTAAAAAACACATTCTCTGTGTTGGGCACTGGAACATTTATTTTCTGCTCATGTCTAGTCAGTTTCTTTATTTTTCTTCTAACACTGCCTCTTTGCCTGTGGCTAGCCTTCCATGAAGTCTCATGTGTAGATTGGTATGCAGAATTCTGTGATAGAGTGTGAGGCATCTGATTTGGTTATGCTTCCTATCGATGTTAAGGGCTTCTCTACATAAATTGGGTCAACCCCTCCAGACAATGCAACTGCAATGAGGATTTGTGAATTGTCTGCATCCACACTGTTCTAAGGAGAGGCTTAGTAATCAGATGCAATCTTAAGGTAAATAGAACAGAAAACTATGGACACATTAAAATAAATTATTTGGTCAGGAATCTAGCCAAAATGGACAAACCTTTTGTAGCCTTTCTCCTAACAGGAAATCCATTTTTTATTTCAATACATAGACTTGCTCACTGTAGCTACAAAGTGAGAACTCATTCACAGCTAATTAGGTGCAAATACATCAGGGAAAGAGAAAATATGGGACAAAGAAAAAGACAAGTGGATGCTTCTGTACTCATCAATCCAGAGGGACTCCAAGCCAGCACAATTAAAATCATGTAAAGTTCATTTGAATAACGTAGAAAATTATTAGTTTATAAACATATAGACTGTTAGATGCATCAAAGAATATAATGAAAATGCAGAAAATGAGGGTAAGAGTGAATTGAAAAATCATATCAAGACAACAACAATTTATATTCAGGACCACAAGGGATTAAATTTAATTTTTGTGGCACTTATGGGAATGGTCTCTTTATGAGGAGACAAAATTGTATCCCCTTAATAAATGAAATTCTCCTAGTAGTGAGAAAGTCAACCCCATTAACACTGCAATCTTTCCAGAGTGACCAGTTTAAAGCTAATATAAAATCATTTTATTGATAGAATTTTTAACTTCTATGATGGCTGTTACTCCATTCAAAATATCTTTTAGGTTCTGAGCTAATTATTGAATCATCATACATATTAAAATGGTAGTGCTGTTAAAGATAGAGGAGAAAGGGCATGTGAAAAAATGAGAGGAGGAGAGAAGTCAAAGATGAGGCAAAGGAATGTTAGAGTTGGAGTGGTAGATTGGATATTAAGATTCATCTCATATCCTTTCAGTCTTTGATTCATGGAAAACATGTGAGCCTCATGATTCAGATGAAACAAATTGTGTTAGGTCATTCAGAGTATGCAAAGGGGATAGGCAGCATGTTCCTTCTTGTAAATTTTCCAAGGAGGATTTATAAAAACATTTAATTTTAGTGTACTTAGCTAATTATACATGATAAAAGTAATGTAAGGGAGAATTTGGTTTTTAAAGACTTTGTTCTATTTTATGCACATGGATATTTTGCATACATCATGTTTATGAACCACAGTTATGCCTGCTGTCCACAGAGGCTATTAGTGGATGTTAGAACTGTTGGAAATGAAGTTGCAGATATTTGTGAGCTATCATATGGGTGCTGAGAACCCAAATATTGGTGCTCTGGAGAAGCCAGAGCTCTTAACCACTGAGCCATATACCACCCTCTAAGAAAGATTCACTTGCCTCATAGTTTATGACAGGATGCAGTTTATCACAGTAGGAAGGCATGGCAGAGGGAACACCAGGTAGCTGTTCCTATTGAGTCCACATCAAGAAGCAGAGAGTGATGAATGTTGCTGCTTACATTATTTTTTTTATTCTCGGAGCATATAGAACTCTTAGGATGATGCTACCCACAGTTCTCCTCAGTTAAACCTCTCTGAAAACATTAAATACAACTAGAAACATACCTCTTTGGAAATTCAAATCCAGTCATGTCAACAATATATATTAATAATTATCAGAGTATTATAGTGGAAAATTTTACGAAAGATTTTTATGTAAATTAAAGAATAGCTGGTATCAGTTTTAGAAATAAAAAAAAAAAAACTCAATGAACATTGAGAAAGATTCTTCAAGACTGGTTCTAACGTTCTCTGGATCTATAACTGAGAGAATGTCTGTATGTATGTATATGTGTGTAAATGTGTGCATTTGTAAATTAAGTGGGTAGAGAAAGAGAAGACAGCAGACAGAAACAGAGACAAAGGAAATTTATTTTATACAACTTGCTCATGGCATGAATGTGGATCAGACTGATGCATTGAAAATCCTCATATTGCATGAGCAACTAGAAACCCAAATTTAGTACAAAAGCTAGATACTAGCAACTTTCTCTTTATTTGGGAAAATTCATTTTTACATTGTAGATGTTAATGGGACTTATTTAAAATACACTGATTAAAGAAACCTAAACAACTCTTCATAGTACTCTCCAGACAAGCATTTGACTGTAACTCAGTACTGTGGCTACTACACATGTTGAATCATAAAGTTAACCATCAAAGATAGAGATAAGACAAAAGGATTAAACTCCAGGTATAGAAACGGTGATCGTAAAAGTAAAAAGATGGATTCTAGATTCTGTACTCCTTTACCCATAGATGGGAGTGTACTGATAAAAAAAAAATACCTGTTGCTCCAGGGGATGAAAACTCTTTAAGATTAAAAAAGACTCCTAAAAGGCAAATGAGATAAAGTTCACAAGAACATCTGAGATTACCTGGGAGGGAAGTTGAAAGTCACTCTGCTGCAGCTATTTTAAAACTTTCCTCTTCCAAGGGGAGTTTCTAAGCCCTCCTAGAACCCATGTCTTGGTCAGGGATGCCTACTCCTGGTAATCTAAGCATCATCTTAATGAATACCAGTCCACTTGGGATGCCTTCTGGGTTGAGTTTCCATCCAGGGACAGTTGCACCTCACTGTTCATTCCTCCTGCATCTTTATGAGCTGCAATCCCTACCTCCTTACACTTGTATACTCTATAGTCTCCTCCTTTAAAATGTCTTCTAGTTACAGTCCCTAGTGTCTGAAATCGGAAGAAAAGATTTTCATAGCTTTGTTCTCCCTAATTGTTGCATATTACTGGGGTTCCTTTTCTCTTGTTCCACTTTCAGGATGCCTTTGTCTCAATAACTAGGGGATGCTCTTATTTCAAACATAATTCCATCAACCTTCTTCCCTGTATCCTTACTTCTTTTTGCTCTTGAATTCTCCAATATAGCTACATGATACATTAATTGTATCTTCATGATAGCATTAATTCTTGAAACCTTATTTAGTTTTTACTGCAGTATGGCTTAGCCTCAATAGAAACTTGAAATCCAGTCTCAGTGGCCAAAACAGAACACATTTGATTTCCAAATGCTCACAGATTTTGGAAACTTCTACTTCCACACATAAAAATAATCTAAAAATCACACCTTTCTAAGCTTTCTTAGCTGTCCAATCTCATCCCTTTAGCTAATCATATTGTTCAGTCTTACAGAGATTCAAATATTATTTGGGTATGAATAATAACACAATTTTGTCACTTGCTATTTTACTTTATTACAAAGCTAGAGGAAGGATTTGGCCTACCTGCTCTAGACCTAAATGTGTTTGTTTAAATTTTTCTCTAAAGTTTTTGTCCTAGGTCAGTCTGGTCACCTGACTAACAGGGAAAAATAAAGCAACATAAGTAAATGCACTGTATTCTTGAAAACATCTAAGACATAAAACATTTCTAATAGAGGTTACAAATGATATATGTAACCACAGATGTTTAACTCTGAATAATCCCTACCCACTTTTCCTTGATTTTGTTACTAACTTTAAACTTTTTGTTGAAATGTAAACTTTCTTTCTCAGTATTTTTAAGTTCATTGGGATATGTTTAAAGTAATGTAAGATCTGAAAATAACAGCAAAGAAAGGTTAACTTAAAACTTGCAACTGAAGTCATATAAAAAACTGTGGTATCTTATAAGAGTATATTATAAAAGATTTAATAATAATGGTCTGAGTCTCTGTAAAATGTATTTATGGTTTAAAATTTATTTTGATGCTGAATGAATTTCAATTCAAAATTATAGATTTTCAGACACAAAGTTAACAGTGATGGAATTATAAAATCTTATAAAAGTTAATAACTTATTTTAAACCATTAAAGATGTAAGTTAATGGGCAGTCACCATATAAATGATCGAATTCTTTAACGTACTTTGAAACATGTTTACAGTTATACTAAGTAAAAATATAATTTATGCACAAGGACAAGCTTTGGCATTTTTGTATTGTCTCAAAGTTAAGCCTGATAAAATTTACTAAATATAGTATTCAAACCTGGGCACTAGATAATGCCGATCAAGCCTTTCAGACATCTGCTGAATATGCATTGAAGGTGTTTAACAGAAGGAAAGGACAGGAAAAGGCTTCCTATGATAGGCAGAAATACCATCTTCAGGAAATAGGCCTGAGTCCACCTCCAAACAGTCCTAAAGATTTCAAATATACACCCAAGAGAAAACTCTCCCTAAGTAATTTAACTTTGCCTCTGTCCACAATCTCTGTCTCATCAGATTTCCACCAGGCTGGCAGACACTGTCCTAGAACCACCTTTACCCTGCAGATACTCTGAAACCTGCTCACCTCCATAGCCTGGGCTATCCTCAAAACCAAAGGGCCTTTGAACTGATGACTGACCAAAGTGAGGCACTTATTTCTTCCCAGTAAAACTGTATTTACTACATAACCATTCTGGTCAGGTAAAAGAGCAGATTAACAACCAACAATCAACAGCTGGTGCACAGAATCTGCCCCACCCCCAATATAGGACTCTCTTTATGGTGTCCTGGGGGCTTGTGACTTATGCCTCTGATCTCTAGTTTCCTCATAATAAATATTGTTCTCTGTGTCTTCAGTTTTTTTTTTTCCAAAGAGAATTAACAATGAGCTGACACAATGCTCAGGGAACCAGATGCTAATTATGGCACTCCTTCTGGTATCCTACCATTACAATTTGACCACCTACTTTGGAGCAACATTCCAGACTACCCTTTTTCCCAACATCCCCACTCAACTGAAAGTAGCCAGTGGACAACCTTTGGCTATTATTATCAACAAAAGGCCAAAATTGTGGATCATTAGCCAGTCCCTGAAAGGCTATGTTTCTAGACATATTTTGGGGTATCAGCTCCACTGCACTTGAACTAGGTTTTGCAAGGAAATGGAAACATACAGCATTTCTCAGATGCTCTTAAATTAGTGGTTCTCAACCTTCCTAATGCTGCAAACCTTTAATTCAGTTCCTCATGTTGTGGTGAGCTACAATAATAAAATTATTTTGCTGCTACTTCATAACTGTAACTTTGCTACTATTATAAATCATAATTACATATCTGATGTGCAACCCCCAAATGGGCCATGACTCACACTGGTTGAGAAGAAATGCCTGAAAGGCTGAGGAAACGCTGCTAACCGAAAATAAGTGCCTCTTCTGAACAATTCCCCACATTAACCATCTGGCTTTTCCAGCATGTGAATTGTCTCCCCACTCCCATTTTCACCCATGTAAAACCCAGAGATCTTTCCAGCTGGGAGCTGTCCTCCACTGCCCAAAGCAGTCAGATAGTTTGTTAATTTTCATTTCACTGTTCTCTCCACTGAGTGGCTGTGTTCATAGTTTCTTGCTACCTTACTTAAAGTGTTGTTCCCAAACCTTACTCAATACTGAAAAGTTTGTGTTGGGGGCTAGGGGCTGGGAAGAGGGCTCAGTCGTTAACAGCACAGGCTCTTCTTTGAGAGGACCCAGGTTCAATTCTCAGCACCTACAAGGCAGCTCACAACTGTCTGTAATTTTGTTCCAGGGAATCCAACACTCTCACATAGGCATATATGGAGGTAAAATTCCAATGTACATAAAAAGAGTTTGTGTGGCTCCTAGACAAGCAAGTAGGCAAGAAGTCAACTTGTCAGGACAAAGATCCCAGGATACTGTCTCTCTCCAGAAAGAAAGGGAAGAACCCTTTGTATGAAGATGTAAGCTGGTTTGTATAAAATCTTTTACTTTTTCTTTGTCTCAAATGCAAATTTGTCCCTCATAGGGTAGGCAGAGGTGCTAATGCTGTAGGAATTCTGAGGATGAAGGTGGGGACCAGCAGCAGGATCATGGTTGCTGTCCTATACACAGCAGCCATGATAGCTGTCTTTTTCATATAGATGGTGAAGAGGAAGTAGTGACAATGGAGATGCTACCGAGATGTCATGGGCTCCTCAGCAGGCTCTGTGACAAGATTTTGACTTTAAGTGGAATTTCTAGCAGAGCAAAGACAATTCTGAACATCAGATTTGCTAAGTGACTACATCAGTGGTGCTCAATCTATGGGTTGTGACACCCTTGGAGGTCAAATGATCCTTTCACCTGGGTTGAAAATCAGATATCCTACATATCAGATATCTACATTACAATTCATAATAGTGGCAAAGTTATAGCTATGAAACAGCAACATAAATAATTTTATGATTGGGGTCCCTGCACCATGAGGGACTATATTATAAAGTATCATAGCAGTAGGAAGGTTGGAACCACTCAGCTACTTGAAGCAAGCACTTGTTACTTGAGTGATGAAATGGCAGTACTTGCACCTTATCTCCATGTCTTAAGTGATAGAAGAACATATCTGAGTGTCTCCAACCCATCCTAATCATTAATCAGGATCCTGCTTTGGGGGTCAGCTTTGATAATAGGTTAACTGCACCATGGGAACAGTGAACAATCTTGCAATCTCCAATAGGGTTATTTTCAATCATTGCACATTCAAATGTGTGTTAGAGTCTGTGTGTCAAACAACAATTTTGTTATTTGTGTTTTGTTCTCTCTCTCTCTCTCTCTCTCTCTCTCTCTCTCTCTCTCTCTCTCTCTCTTCTCTGTGTCTCTGTGTGTGAGTGTGTGTGTGTGTGAGAGAGAGAGAGAGAGAGAGAGAGAGAGAGAGAGAGAGAGAGAGACTCCATATTTGTTGGACTCCACACAAATGGTAAGCAGTTACTTTATAAGAGATATATTTTGGTCACTTACTTCCCCATCTGAAATCAGCCCTACTCGCTCCATCTGGGTCTCTTATTGCTGAGAAACACTGTGACTCCCAGCTGCCCACAGCTCAAGCCCTGTCTAAGTCTTAATAAAAGAATGGTGTTGATTCAAATCTGTGCCCTCATGAGAATGGACTTTAAGGTATTATTGTTTTATTCACTTAGGATCTTATTTTTTTTCTATGAGGATTATGTTGGTTTTAAACAATGATCTCTTCAGCAAGTGACCAAGCACACACTATGATTCTCCTCCAAAGGCATGTGGATGTTTTTCTTCTGTGTTCTGCTTTGCCTCCAAATACCTCTGCTAGGTTTCTATGAAATATTCTCATTTTTGCTGCTTTGCAATGACTCTAAATACCTCATCAGAGTTAGGAGTTCTTGCTTGTGGGCAATGCTATTTCATTATTGATGTGCTATTTCATTAGTCTGTGCTATGTGAACTCTATTATATTCTTTCTACATTGTTGATAATTTCTTGTGTTATGTCAAATGAAATTTGAGGTGATGGACCTTAGGGGATGGGCAGCTGATTTATCTCCTTTAATGCTAGAAAAATCTAAAATCATGCTTAAAAACCAACATACACATAGTGATATTTTATGTAAGCTTTTCTTTGACTTTAGCAATATGAGCAATTTTAGCACCATTTTAACCACTTGGAGTTTTAATATTTTCTTTGTTTTACTAAATGTGTGATTTATAGGTTTGTTTTTGGTTGTATGCTTATTTTTATTTTTAAGAGAAATGGAAGGGCAGAAATGTAAGTTGACACCCATTTCCTATTAAAACATATAAAGGCTCCAGTTTGTGGGTTAGCTCAGACATACAGCTCTGTTTAGCATGGCAGACACCCGGAGTTATATTCCTGCCACTAAACACTTCAAGCCCAACCTGAATACACTCAAATCACAGGAAATGGTGAAAATGTGAGCAGAACCCATGGCTATTCAGAAAATGCTAAATGTCTGAATAATGTACTAAATGGTTACAGAAGAATAATTTCTGATAATCTGCAAGCAAGTAAGGAAGAATTTTTCCCACTTGGGAGTTTCAACAATCTTAAATTAATAAAGCCTAAAAGTATTTTAAGAATTTATTCAATATGGCAGATTTTTCCCTAAATAAAGAACCCTTACATCAATAATTGTCAGGAAATGCCTCAAAATGCCCACAATTCTGTGAATTTTAACACAATAAATCAAGTCAAATCTGATTCTGATCTGTTTTGTTTTTTTTTTTTTGAGACATGGTCTCACGTATCACAACCTACCTGTGCTTACTATGTAGCCCAAATGCAACCTTCCTGCCTCTGCTCCTGAGTTTGGTATTAATGGTGTTCACTCCTGTACCTGGGATGCAACTCAGGGCTTCACCCATGTGAGGCAAGTGCTTTCTCACTAGAACTACATCTTAAGTATAAATCAAACTAATTCTTCATTGTCAGGTACCCTAAGATGAAGCACATTGCTGAAGGGACCACCTTAAAACAACATGAAACAAGTGTTCTTTCTTGTCTTATTACACATCATTAAATACTGGTGTCAAGCATTCCAGCAAAGTTCCAGGAAGTGTATTAATTAATACTGCGACACAGATTATATCACTTTATGTTACTGCTCAACTGCTGCCACTATTAAGAATTTAAATTTATGCCAAAGACATCATAAGAACTTTAAACATCACCATCTCTCTTCAGCCATACAGTGAGGTCCATCTTTGAGTTCTTTACAGGAGTCACCTGAAGCTGCCATCTCTTTGGCTCTTGGCTGTGCCAGGCTTTGCTGGTGGCACAAGCACTTTGTCGAAGTCGATGAAGCTGATAAATGGAGTGCTCATATGTAAGCAGTAACTATTAATAAAACTGCTCATAATGGGGGTCTGACAGCAATGCAAACTCCTCTACTGACACACGGGAGGAAACCAAGGACACATTCATCATTGCCTTTCATTGATCAATACCTAAGTATCACTTTATGGACAAACACTCTAGCAACAGTTAGTCCGAGTCAGAACATTTGCTCTTTCAAACACATGCAATGTGTCACTTAAAAAAGAAAAGGAAATGTGCTTAGCTGTGACTGCAGGTGCAAGAAGAGACTGAGGCTGGAGTACAGAAGCGAGAGAAAAACATGATTTACACAGTGTAAAAATAACTGGCCCAACTATTATAAAAATGAAAAATACAATTACATGGTGCACATAGTTTTTTTTTAATGTACCTTGGCTTATAGATCATCACTAAAAGAAAAATTCTTAATTTTAATAATGCGTTGTATGTCCTTTTCTTCATGAATCATGTGTGCTTCCTTCAAAAATTCCTAGTCAGTTTATGCAAATAGCTTCTCATACTATCCCTAAAACAATTGTTAAGCTAAGACAAGGAATATAGTCTGTTAGGGTTACCATGCCTTAAGACAATACTTTGACTTTTTAGGTTTTTTAATTTTTATTAGTACATTCATTTTCCACTTTTATTGAAAATAGATTCTTTTCTCATACAATATATCCCATTAAGAGCTTCTCAGAGGAGGAGCAAGAGTAGATAATGTGGTAAACTTGATCAAAATGCATTATGCACATGAAAATGTGACAAAACCAAAACAATATATGTTAATAAATAAAAAAGTGTTTTCCCTCACTCTAGTCTTCCCACTTCCTCCCTGCCTCCCCTTCCATTCAAATCCACTCCGTTTCTGTCCCTCAGAAAAGAACAAGTTTCTAAAAGGCAATAAAACATAACAAAAAAATATAATAAGACAAAACAAAAACCATTACCTTGAAGTTCAACATGGAAAACAAACAGAAGAAAAAACAGAAGAATGAAAGAACCCTCATTGTCTTACTCTGGAATACCATATAATATTAATGGAAAATCATACTCTATACCCATACAACCTGATGCAGACCCTTGCAGGCCCTTTGCATGCTGTTCTGTTTCGAGTTCATATGAGCTTTGCTTTATTAGTTGATTTAGTGAGCATTGTTTTCTTGGTGTCCTCCATCCCTAGTGGATTTCCATTCTTTCTGTCTCGTTTTCCACAGGGTTCCCAGAGCCCTGAAGGGAGAGAATTGCTGTAGACATCCCATTTAGAGCTGAGTGTGCCAAGGTCTCTTATTCTCTGGATATTGTCTGTTAATCTGTATTTGTTCCCATCTGCTGCAAGAGGAAGCTTCTCTGATGATGGCTGAGTTAGGTGGTAATCCTTGAGTATAGCAGAATACCCTTAGGAGTCATTTTATTAATAATTTTTTTTGTTTTTTAATTTTAGACCAGTAGTGCTTGGTTTTATCCTAGCTCTCTGGAATATTTAATCTCTATTTCTTGGTTAGTCAAGCAGTACTGAGTATGGGTTCCATCTCACAGAGTAGGTTGTAAGTAAAATCAGGCAATAGTTAGTTATTCCCACAAGCTTTCTGTGATCATTGACCTAGCATATTGCAGGGAAATGTAGGTCAAAGATTTTTGTGGATAGATTGGTGTCTATGCTTTTCTTTTAATAGCTTGAAGAGTATCTTCCTGTAAAACAGAACATAGGGCTGAAGTTTCTATATAGTCACCACTTGACTGTTCCATATGCAGTGAGTGGTAAATGTGTTGTCTTCAGCAATGGGGCTTTGCTGTCAGTTTGTGTACAAAAACCTATAATTGTGCCAACAGCCTAGGTTGTGTGGGAATATTCATACCACCCCCTTTGGCCAAAAACTCAACTGAATATAACCAAGTGTTAGTAATGAAAGCTTTGTTTGGTGACAAGAGATGACAGTTGAGACTGTTTTCCTCTAAGTATTTGGAGACTTCATTAGGATTTTCTTCTACATTTTAGGAAGTTACCACTGTACTAGGTTTTCATTCCATCCCCTCCATTGCCCCTCAGTTCTAGGTGTTTCTCCCTGCATCCCTTCCTCCTCTCCCAATTATCCTCCTATTTCCATCCCCCGTCAACACCAGTCCACCTTTCAAATTTATTCTATTTCTGCCTCCCATGGAAATCAATGCATATCTTCCTTGTCCTTTCCTCCATACCTAACCTCTCTGGGTCTATGTATTGTAGTTTGGTTATCATTGGATTAATAGCTAATATCCATGTATAAGTGAATTGATACCATCTTTCTCTTTTTGGGTCTGGCATACCTCATTCAAAATGATTTTTTTCTAGTTATATCCATTTACCTGCAAACTTCATGATGTTATTTTCTGAACATCTGAGTGACACTTGGTTGTATAAATGTACCACACGTCCTTTATCCATTCTTCTGCTGAGGGACTTCTAGACTGTTTCAATGTCTGGCTATTGTTAATGGAACAGCAGTGTACATGGTTGACCAACTGTCCTTATGATAGGATGGAGCATCCTTTGTGTGTATTCTCAAGAGTGGCATAGCTGGGTCTTGAGGTAGATTGATTCTCATCTCTCAGCGTAAATACCAAACTGATTTCCAAAGTGGTTGTACAAGTTTTCACTCTTACCAGCAATGGAGTAATGTTCACCTTGCTTCACACACTTGCTGGCATGATCTGTCACTTTTGTTATTGATCTTAGCTGCTATGTCAGGTATAAGATGAAATCTCAAAGTAGTTTTGATTTACATTTCTCTGATAGCTAAAAATGTACAACATGTCTTTAAGTATTTCTCAGCCATTTGAGTTTCCTCATTTGAGAATTCTGTTTAGATCTGCACACCATTTTAATTGGGTTATTTTGGGTTGTGATATCTACTTTCTTGAGTTCTTTTTATATTTTACATATTAGTCCTCTATTGGATATGGAATTCTTAAAAATATTTTCCTATTTGAAGGTTATGTGTGAATGAGAGTGTCCTGTGTCATTGCTTTCTATGAGCATAGTGAAAAACCAGAGTCGCTCCATGGACAAACTGCCAGAAACTCTAGTATCGTGTGAGAATTTAGGAGACATAAGAACAAGAGAAAATAAATAATATGGGGCTAGCACTTTCCTCTTCTTGATCCTCTTTAACAGTGTAAAATGTGGTACATACAGATCCATTCAAGGTGCAGGCTAGCTAGCATTTGTTGATGCTTGAAATGTTCAAATACATATTCCTACATGCTTCCCATTATTATTAAATGTACGTGAACAAACTCAGCTGCAAAACCCTGTAAGTCTTGATTTTGCGTTGTTATGAAAGGCCTATCAAAAGGAAATAAAGTGTAATCAGATCATCAAAATGGATAAGAATATTTGTAAAAAGTTTTAAAGAATACGAGGTTAGATGAAGGGAAATCATCCATTTTTATGGCTTTTGATAGTTTATTTGACTGAAATTTGTTTAAATGCTCAAACATTTGATTTTGATAGCAAACATACATATATAGAAAAACTCAAATAAGCTCTACCTTTAGTACATTTTCTACAAGAGCTGATATATATATATATATATATATATATGGAAATTTTTTTGTAAATTGAAATGTTCATTCATAAAATGCAGGTGATGCAGAAGTATAGAAACTCTGTTTTATAGAAATCTCAAAAATAGATGCCTGTAATTTTGACTAAACAGAACCATTTTTACACATTATCTAAACTAAAAGTGCAAGAAAATATTTCTAAAGAATAATATATGAAATTACTTGAAAATGTGTCTGTGAATATACCATGTTAACCCTGCATGGAACTTTCATTTCTAACGTGAAATCTAAAAAGTAAAGAAGTTAATCAATTTCATGACATCCAAATAAGTTATTGACAGACACATTGAAAGTTTTATTGATTTGAAAACCTTATTAATGTTATACCCAAAAGGATCTATTCTGGTAAATAAATTAAAATGTATTTTTATCACCTTTATAATATAATGACCAATTATATGTATTCACACAGATCTATGTGTGTTCATAAAAACTGGTTGAAAACTGAGCAGTTTATCTGTTGGTATGAAGAAAAGACTGAAAATAATACAGAGGTTTCATCTAATCAGGCATTTTCCTGATTAACTGATAGAAAAATGTTTGATCTCTGCACCACAGAAGATGGATTATATATTGCCCTTTTTATTATTTTAGTTGTAGGATACAACTACTTAAATACTTAAAATCTTTGTGACTTACAGGATTTTTCATATTGAAGAGAACAGAAATTCCCATAGGACCTCACCAGAGAAATGGGGCATTATATAAAACCTGATTCCTACCCCCTGGGTATAATTCAGGATTCTCAGATTACAGCGAAACTATGACTGTGCCAGGTGTGATTTTTTACATAAGCTTTCCCATTCCTACACAAACTGGAAGGTTTTTCAAGCTTTCCCCATGACATCATCCTGATTTACTTCTGGGTCTCAGAACAGAATTGAATTCAGAATAAGGTCTAAAATTCTGGATGTTGTGTTAGTAATGTGAACTTGGACCAGGATTTATTCAGGGAACATCTACTTTATTACTTGTAAAATAATAATGAAATTGATTCCATGCATTTATTAAACTAAAATAAAAATGAGAAATAAATCTGTATGTGTGTTTTGAGATCAATTGATCAAATCTAACTTTAGTATATTTTATTTAAGTAAGGTAAGTATCAAAAAACAATTTCTTGGTAGATTACTTTGATTAGGATCCTAAAGGAGCATTACTAAAGATTTTTAAATGTAATGTTTTAGTATTTTGATACAATGTGATTCTTTCTGCTTAGTATAGATATAACAGAAACAACAGATTGACTATTTTGAATCTTATGTATCACATGATCTAAGTAGCAGTGAATTGCTCTTAGGAGAAAGATCAGGTAGTCAATTGAAGCTCAGGTTCTACAAAACTGTCCATGGAATACTGATCAGGGATAGTCCATAAAGTCTTGTCATTATTTATACAGTTGAGAAAAGTATAACAAACTCTAAGAGAATAATTAGCTGTTCATATATTTTTGAACACACATCCATGGTTGTGTATGTTCTTCAAGGTCAATTGATTAAATTAAAGAACAAATTAGAGATTTTTTTTAATTAGGTGGTGGCCAGCACAGGTTGTTGTATTCCCTGAACCTGGAAGTACATGTGTTTGTGAGTCAGAAATGGGTACTGTCAACAAAACTCAGGTCCTCTTCAAGAACATTACCAACTGTGAACTGCTCACTCATCTCTCTAGCTTGAAAACAGTTTTGATAAGGTACAAAGTCAGGAAGTGATTTACAAACATTGTACTAATAATACACTTCAGTGATAGAGTAAGTGGTATGAAACATTTACAAGACAGAGGGGCCAAATCTGGTGTCACAGGAGAATCTTCTACCCATATCTGTTGTGTTTTATGAGGTTTAATTCATTGTTTCTGTGGCCTGTACTTGAGTCTGCACATTCTGAACTGGGGCTTGGTCTATATTATGTTTGACAATTTCTATAGATTCTGACATGGATATATGCATGGCAAGAGGAATATGAGTGTTTATTTCTGCTGATCCTAAATGTCTAGACATATGTGGTGTTGTATTATAAACAACAATGTGTGAGATTTGATGTGGCATTTTATGACCACTGAAATTATATTTTCTACACAATTTTTATGACATATCTGTTAATATATTTGCTTTATTCCAATATGTTGAAGAAAGAGATTTCTTTTTTTCTATCTCATCCATATTTCATGTCATAATGTCATGTAACTTTAATTATGGAGAAAAAATGCTTATTTTGCCCTGTTTAGAAAGTGATCATAACTGGAATCACGTTAGCTTCTTTCATGAAATTCTTAGTTAATCCCCAGTGATGAGCTGTTAATACTTTCTGCTACCTTCAAGTGTTCAAAGCAATGTCTTCCTTGTCTTTCCAGGAAGGAACCTCCATACAGTTATAGAACATTTTAAATTCTTCAAATACACAGCAATATTCCAACCATCTGTCTTTGCACATGCTCTTCTCTGTGATAACTCCCTGTTAAACATCAGTTTGCACCTCAATACTTCACTTTCCAAAGTTGTGGTTAACACAATAGTTTCTCTACACAAGCATCTAATTATCATATTCTTCCTACTGTCTGCAAACTGCTTGAAAGAAGGACTCTATCATTTTCAAATCCATTTCATTACCTGGTGGAGTTTCACATATGTAGCATACTTTGCTAAATTGATGACAGAAGGGGAGTCTCACGTGTACTTTAAATAAAATAGATTACAACAGTCCTATAAAGTGCATTACAATATGCATGTCTTCAATTTCATGTATGTGTGTCTGTGTACATGTTTGTGCATGTGCAGAAACATTTCATATTAATGTCATGTGGAAACCAAAGAATAGCCTCAGCACTCGGGTTGTTTTTAAGACACTGTATCTTTGCTTTATTTTTATTTTTAATTTGAAATGGGACTCTTACTAGCCTTGTAATCAATGGGAGGGCTAAGCTGGTTGATCAATGAGTCTAGGTATGTGTTATCCTTTTGTTTAAAAAGAAGAAAAGAGAAATGCTGAGACATGAGACATGTTGACTATAAGTTTATTATAAGGCCTGGCAGAGTAGGGAGACAAAGAAGAGGAAAGGAACAGGGATAATGGCTGACCGTCATGGCTGGTCGCTGCAGAGGGGCAGAGTGAGGGCATAGGTGAGAGAGAGAGTAGAGAGGAAGCAGAGAGAGTAAATGGGCAGGGATCTGTCTTTTTAAGGGGTCCTCTCCACCTGCATGCAGACTTTGTTCCCATGGAACCTTGGGCTGACCAGGGTACTGCCTGTTCCACCAGGTAACAGGGGCAGGCCAGCATAATGCCTGAACCTTTCATTCCCACCTCTACTTATTATTAAAAAAGGTGGGGTGTTAGACATGGCAGGTTAAGGAATAAGGGCGTCGAATTCTCAAAACTGCTTCCTGCTGACGTGGGGGGCGTTAACCATCTTTGGGGGACCCGAGAAGGTTGGGGTGTTGCCATGTCCTGGGGTGGGGTAGCTGGTTGTTTCATTGCAGTCGGGGCTATGTGGAACTCTCTGATGCCCCTTAGACCTGGCAAGATGTTTGCAGAGTAGAGGACAAAGTTAAGTTTAAAAAAGAATTTTTCATAGATCCTGGAATTTGAGGGAAGATTGTAAGGTAAGGGATGGGTTCCCGAGGTGTCTCAAGATGAGGGAAGGGAATTTGGGACTGGGGAAAGGTTGAATATTACCTGGAGTGAATCTGACCTGTTTGGATATGATTCGGCTCCGTGGAACTTACAAGAATCCTTAGAGTTTGAGGAAACATAAGTATTAAACACATTAGCAGCTTGTTCATGTTAGAAGCAACTTGGCTGAAAGCATTATCATTTTAAAATAGACAGATTTTTTTTTAGGACAATGAAAAGCATCTTAATCTTGACCTTGTAGTTATGATCCTATAGTGGTATTATTGAACTTTATTATGAACAGTAGCATGAGAAATAGAGAAATCTGGAACATATTTCATTCTTTTTAATGTCTCAACTCACTTTATCATCACTTAAGCCTTTTTATTTTCAGACCTTCATAACTTTAATTCATACACTTTACATTACCATCTTAGACCTTCCATTTTCAGACCTTCATACCTTCCATTCTCAGAACTTGTATTTATCTATCGTGTTAGACCTTTCCATCTGCAGACCTTTGTAACTACATTCTCAGACCTTTATACATCTTACACTTTCCTATCTTCACATAGATAAACCCTAAAATACGCGTTCCTGGAATCTGTTTTGCTTTAAGATGGCAAGACTACCAGTCGTCAAAAGCATCAGAGTTCTTGAGAAGGATAAGATTTTACCTGAATCAATGATTAAAGAATAACAGAGACTTGCCAGCAGGCTGCATGGACAGCCATCCCCAAGGTCCTCCATCCATAGAAGTGGGCTGTAAGACACCTGCCTTCTTGCTTGTAGCATGTGACCTGTGTATTACAGACTATGGGAAGACTCACCTACCATTGGCCCAAGCAACACTGGGAAAGTCGATTCCATTGTCCTCTTGTCCACGGTCTGCAATACTTTGTAGCAGTTGAGGTGAAGGGCAGGGTTGCTCAGTGACCAGCGTTGTCACTGACTCGAGATGAAGCTTCTTCAGTGCCCATCAGTATTTTGGAGGAAATGGGGTGGGGCCAGCAGCTGGCCTATCTCTCTATTATAAATAAATTTTTAACAAAACATATTAAATGCCATAATCTCTAGATCTCTGGGCATTTGAGGGCTGTCTGTTTAGTATCTCAGCAGTTAAATTTGTCTTTAGTTAGAGAAAAATCCCTTTTTGTAATAAAAGTTGTACCTTTGTAAATGGCTTACAGGATAGACTGAGTGGTATAAATATTTTGTTAATTTGAAATAGACCTTTATGATTTTAAACTTTCATCATCATTTAAATATACACGAGTTAAATTTAAGTTGTATAGACTTAGCTTATAGTTTAAGTATAGTTAAATTAGACCTTTATGACTTTAAATGTTTACCATTATTTAAAGATATATAGCAATTTAGAAATATGAGACTTCGCACAGTTTAATTTAAGTAGCATATAGAGCTAGATAAGTATAAAGTTAAATTACAGAGACAAGCAGGACTGAATAACAGTAAAGGGGAACTAGAATGTAATCTCTGATCTGTGCATTGTAGCAAACAGACAGGAGATTTTTTTTTTCGAGACAGTGGCTTTGGAGCCTATCCTGCCACTCGCTCTGGAGACCAGGCTGGCCTCGAACTCACAGAGATCCACCTGCCTCTGCCTCCCCAGTGCTGGGATTAAAGGCGTGCACCACCACGCCCGGCCAGACAGGAGATTTAAAGGGAAAGAGTAACTTAAACAGAGGGCCTTGGAAAGGCACAGTACTTGGTAAACAAGCCATGAACAACAGAGCCAGTGAAAGAAGAAATCACAGACAAAAAATAAAATAAAATAAAATAAAAAGCAAAAAGATCTGGCAGAAATCAAAAATCCGACAGACTGGTTCGCTGGCACAGGCCGCTGGAGCTGGGCGTGCCTACAGGTAGGTCACATGACCAAAAAGGTGGGGACCATAAGCCGCTTTTGTCTGTTTACCTGCTTGTTGGATGAAACCAGAAAGGTTCCTCTATGCATTTGCCATGGTGAGGCAAGTGGAAAACCATTAAAAAGCTCCTCTATGGATACACGTCTGCCCGTGGGAGTTACCAGGGTCCTGGACCCAAGGGGACACAGCTGTCCTGAAACCAAAAAAGGACCAGCGGTCCAAACCAAAAAATCACCATTCCTGGAGCGGGATCCCATGCCTGACCTTCAGGAAATGTACCCAACAAGTAAAAGAAGAAATAAAAAGCAAAATGTCTGGTGGCCATGGTTGCCTATGCAAGTCATTGAATTGAGTGGGCAGGCCTAAGCTATGTCACCTGGTTATGACCAAGATGGCGGCCCCCAGGTTAGCCCATGTGGTTGAGATGGCGACCCCTGTAAGCACATTCTCAATTGCCAGAAAAGTTTCAAACCTCATTCATGTGGAAAAATGAAAACCAGCAAACAAACAAAAAACTCTCAGAGCATCTCAAACAGACATTGTCAACCAAGAAGAAACACAGTCAGAGATAGAACAAACAGAACAAAGAGGGACATTCCCAGATGAAAGAAAGTTCAGTGAAATGCAGTAGTCAGTGAAAGGCAGTACTCCACTCATTTACCTACTTGCTGGCAGTAGCCAAAAGATCCCGTAATATGTATTTCCCGTGGGCAAGGCTAAAAAATGGCACAGATTGCTCTGTCTGAGAGCACCCAGCAGAAAGCCCAAAAGAGGCTCAGCAATCTGAAACCAAAAAATAGACCCAGAGTGAACTCTAAAATGTAGTGCTGGGTCCGCCCCTTGGGAAAAGTTATGGGTATCTTACCGGATTGCAGCGAACAGGAAGATGAGTGAGTTCCAGAGATCCTTACTTGGAAAAGCGGCAAGTTGAAGTCTGGTACAGGCAGGAGGAAGTGCCAGGAAAAGCTGAGATGGAAGTGGGTTTTGAGTTCAGATTTTAGGATCCCCGAAATTTCCTGTGCCCATGGCAGGAGAGAAAGCCTATCCTGCCAGTAAGCTTCAAGAGTTTACGAAGAGAGCCTAAACCAAGTAGGGCACTAAATTTGTTTTTCCAGCACTGGGATTACAGATCTATATGACCAGGCCTATGCTTTTGTTTTTGTCATTTGTTTGTTTATATGCATTTTGGGATCAAACTCATGTCTTTCTGCTTTCAAGGCAAGTCCTTTCCTGCTGCTGTCAATTATTGGTGAATAAATTAACTAATATGATAATAAAATTTAACAGTTTCCAAGTCAAGATTAACACAATTATTATGCAGTTCATGTTCCTTCATCTGGAAATAAGTTTGCACAAAGTTGTGTGCTTGAAATTATCAGGAAATAAGAGCTGATAGCATAATTTAAGGGTATGAATTCTATCCCTGAACAATCCAGAACATTATAGGAACATTCACCAACTGTGTATGGTTACATACATAGGGACAATAAAATGATATTAGTTGCCTCTGAAAAAAATAAATCTCTATTTTTATCAATGATATAAGTGTAATTATATTGTCTTTAATAAATATGCTACACTATCTCTCATCCTCAGAATGAAAAGGAACAACTGGTACACTATGTGCATTGTTCAGCCAAGTTACCCAGGCTTGTATTGTCAAGAGCAACCACATTTCTGGGGTGCCAATGAAGCAATGACTATTTTTAATTAAAGTCTTCTTCTTTTACACTCTTTTAGAGTGTAACATTAAAATGCAAAGAAACACTGAAGGGCCTTTTCTTCATTCCAGTAAAGTCAACAAGTATTTATTCAGCTAGACTTTATTTATTAGGAGTACTTAAACAACTATACCACTCCATCTGCATGTTAGTCAAGGATTCCTCTGACAGCTGCTCCCCGAGGACAGGGATAATTTGGTCTAGAAATAGAATGTGACAGCATTAGACTCCTATTAATGCGCTAGGTGGCTTTTCAGAGGATAGATATCTGCAATGGCCAGGTTTCATCATTCTTTGCTGGACAATTTGTATCATTATTATTTAAAGTTTCTTTTGATTGAGAACAAAGTATTTCATCCTGTTAAACTCACTTAAAGCAGCATCCAGGATATTTAAGAATATGTCTCAGAGTGCTCTGTTTTCTGTTGTTTTGACGAAGTGGCTGACAGCTAATCCTGCTCTCTTGATGCTTTTGTTCCTGTCTTGCTGTTCCCTAATAAGGTCAGGATTCCAAAAAATGTCTTAGTGTTGAAGAAGACCCATCAGAATTGATTGCTCTGGGTGACTGGTAAGCCAGATACTGCCTGGAAGGGATCCGTGACATGTCTGTCAGACTTTGACAGGAGCATTGTTTTCAATAAATTCTTAGTTTCCATGTAGTTTGAGTGTTTTCCTACTACTCTGATTGGGGGGAGGTGAGTTTTTCTTGCCAAATACCATTGTTTGAAAATGTGTTTTACAGAAGATTATTTTGAAGTTGTTCAAATAATAATTAATAAAATGGTGTACCTGTATGTGTTTGTGAAAACATGCATACATAAATATTCATATGACTGGAATGTGTACAGGAACATGTGCGCACCTGCGAATGCTTGACTAGAGGTCAAGTAACACCTTCTCCAGGTCCAAAATTTAACTCCTTTGAGACAGGGTCTCTCCTTAGTCTGAAGCCTGACAAACATGTTAGGCCAGTCAGTCAGGGAGCTTTGGGGTCCCTCCTCTCTCTCTCTCTCTCTCTCTCTCTCTCTCTCTCTCTCTCTCTCTCTCTCATATCTCCCCAGCACTGATTTACAAGAGTGCACCACCAAACAAGTTGTTTTTGATGCCTTCTGGAGATCGTGTTCATGTCCTTATGATTGCAAAGCAAGTGCTTCACAGACATAGCTGTCCCCCAATCCCATAAGAATCTTGAAATGTGATGGATAGAGTCTTCCATTATGTTCAGGGAGAAAGGCAAGTGGGTGAGAACAATAAACTACCCCTATTAGAAACTTAACCCAAGCCATAGTTGTGACTGGACATTCAGTTTTCTGTAGTAATTCATTTCATATCTCTCCTCTCTCTCTGTCCCCCTCCCTCTCTCATCTATCTCTATCTATTTATCTATCATCTATCCATCTATATATTTATTTTTACTCAGGAGTTTATTCTTAACCCTATAATCTAGAAAACAGTACAGCAGTATATAATGTAATTCTTTGCATGTTACCTTCTGTCCAAATATCACAATTTTATTTAAGTATTTGTTTATACATATTTTCCTCACAAGAAAGAAAATTTGAGGAGAGAATTTCAGCTCTATTCCACGCTAGAATCCTACTAGGTATAGGGAGTAGGTTTATTTACACAGCAGGAGTGAGGAAACAGAGCAAAACACTGAAACTTAAGTATGGTTTTCTGCTGTGCTTCTCCACCTGACAGAGCCACCAATCTGGCTGTAGCCAGTTTAGCATGCTCTCGTTTTGATCTTCTTTCTACTCTCTATAATCAGAATCTTTCATGTTCTCACTATCTTTCCATCTACCTACTGCTGGTCATCACAAACAGTGCACAGTGGCTAAGTTCTGCTTCTGTGTTTGCACATGCATTCTGCATGGGGACTGATATACATTAGCTGTGATTTTATTTTATTAAGTACATAGAAATTAGCAGGTAGATATAGAGATTTTTAACATCAGGCACCCACATTGCAGAAAGACAGCCAGAGTGGTCCAGTTACAATAACAAAGGTGTTGTCAATTAGATGCTTACAACAGTTATCCTATGAAACTGGGAAGATGCCACCATGTCAAAGCTCCAGATTGAAGCTCTCCATCAATGGGTGAGCTTCTGGCTTCTTGTCCCCACTAGAGGCACTTTATATCACAAAAGAATAGAAATATCTACCAGCTATGACTTAACATTCTAGCAGATTCAACAGCCTTAGTATTTTTCTGTTGTGTTTTTTTTTTCCTTCCCTAGTATAAGGCCAGTATTCCAGCCTTGTCCAGGACAAGGAGTTGCCAAGAATGTTTGGAGAAAATACATTTTCTTATTCTCAGTATCTGTGCTTAGCTAGCTAAAACAGAATGTGATGATCCAATATAGTGTACAGTACAACTAGCATGTTGAATCTGCACTAAGCCACTGACAGGCCAATTGCTATCTTCATAATTGACAATGCTGTAGCTGAGGTCTAATTATCAACTTTTTCCTGTCTCCAGAAGAGTAAACATGATAGAGTTGTGGGGATAGCCTCTGGGCACCTACAAGTCTGTATTCACAAAGTTGCCTGTACTGGAGCTTCACTTCTTTCAAACTAAGTACAACTAACAGGGCCTCCTGTGTAGTCTTGATAAGAATGGGAACATCAAGTGCCCAATGTGTGGCAATTGCTTACACATCTTATCTTTTATCTTTAGCATGATAAACAAACAGAACAAGAACAAAAGAACAAACCCACAGCCCATTTTTCTCTTAGGGTCCCCGCTATATTTGCACTCAATGCTTTTGGAGTTTCAATACCACAGGATGCCATTCTGCTACTAGTGCCCCTCATTTACCAGCAACTCTATAACGTTCTCTTTCATTATTAACATAAGTTGTATCTCGTGCTCAACTCAGTAGGAAGCTGCTTTTTTATTCCCTAAACTAATTGTCAAATGCTCAGCCCCTTCTCTTCACCTGGAATCTGTTTTTTATTTATTTTTATTTTTTTATTTTTTATTTTATTTTTTTTCTCACCAACTCAAGTTCATAGGCTATGGAGGAATATTGAATGCTTTCTTCTCTCCTCTCCATTATTACATATTTTTAACTTCCCAGATCACTAGGGCACAATTTTCCCTCTCTTTGCAAATTCTCTTTCAAATTTGTCTGGCTCAGGAAAGCTCACAAAATGCACCATGTCTGGTGTTGGTACTATATGTACTCAGTTGTTTGTTGTCTATGGCCAAGGTTGTGATATTCCTGCATGCTTATTCCATGTTGGTTAATGACTGACTTCCGCAGTCCCTGTCAAGGTCTTATACGTGCTTCCAAGCAATGTGGTCTGAAAACATGCAAAAGAAAGGCTGTGTGAAGCCACAGGAGTTTCCATCAAACCTGAGGCAATACAGCCACGAGGGAACCTTCCAATTTCTCCTCACTCTCATCCATTGTTTCAGAAAGCAGCTTGAGTCTACTGCAGCACTACCCTTTTATAACTGATCTTGTCAAAACATCCTTCACACTACTCAGAAGGTTCCAGGATTAATGCATGTGAGTCAACTTTTTGTAACTATGAGAAAACACGTAAAATAAATTTCTTAAAGGAAGAAAAGTTATTTTGTATTTGTTTTACACTTTCAAAGTCCCTATCTGGCATGCATAGTATGCCATCATGGTGGTTTGTGTGATGGAGCAATCTTGCTCAGGGACAAGGTATATCTTTTCAGGGCACACCTAGAATGAATAACTTCCTCCAACTAGAGCCCAGCTTCCAAAGTTGCACTAAGTTCCTAAAATTTATTTAAATTTGGTATTTACCAGTAGATTAATACAATGATAAAATCAGAGACTTCATGAACCAGCCCTTTCACAAATTCCTGTTCTACAAACAGCTTTCAGTGGGAACCTATGATTTCAATACATGACTCATCTGCCTCATCCCCAGGATATCTGACAAGACCCTTGCCTTTTATGTAACCACATGCTCTGCACATAGATACATATGGGTATACCCACATGCACTGCACATACATACATATGGATATATGTAGCGATATCTTGTTTGCACAAATAAAGCCTATCTGAAGGTCAGAAAATGGAGCTTGCCAGTAGCTAACCATAGAGGTCTAGAGGTCTGTACAGAGAGACAGGAAAGTGAGGTAGCTGGGTAGAAACAGGTTATAAGAAGGAAAAAACCAGAAACTTGCTCTCTTGTCTGTTGAGACACTAAGGAAGTAATGTGTGACATGGTTTGCTACTTCTTTCTGATCTCTCAGCATTTTCCTCTTTATCTGACTCCAAGTTTTTATTACTTAGAACAACTAAGAACTCCATTTACAGATATACCCACATGATTGTGTGTAGATACATATGGATATATGTAATGAATGATTGTAATAGACTCCATGGTATCCTGAAATAAAGAGAAGTCAGTTATTCAATAGGGTTTGACTCATGAATGACAAATAAGGTAGATATCCAACAATGTCTGCCCATAGGTGCTAGAATCTGTGATCTGATCTGTGAGCACTACCCGAAAGAGAGAGAGAGAATCAGAAAGAGAGAGAGAGAGAGAGAGAGAGAGAGAGAGAGAGAGAGAGAGCTTGCTTCCCAGTCAACAAATAGCACCTGAGACCACACTCAGAAGTGACCAGTACCTTAAAAACTATTGGATGAATGAGTTCTCACAACAGATATACCTACATGCACTGCTAAATGCATATGGCTATACCTACATGAACTGCACATAGATAGATATAGATATACCCACATGCACAGCACATAGATACATATGAATAGACCTACACACATTCCACATAGCTACATATAGGCATCCCCATATACACTGCACATAACTACATATGGTCTTACCCACATGCACTGCAGATAGATACATATGGATTTCCCCACATGCTCTATGCAGAGATACATATGGATATACTCACAAATACTGCACATAGATACATATGGAAATGCCCCCACACACCGCTCACTGATACCCACATACACTGCACATAGACAAGTATGGAAATACTTGTCACACATACTGCACATGGACAAATATGGACATACACAAAAATAAGCAATAAATCTTTTAAAAGAATAATATCAAATATAAAAAGGTAGATTTTTCTGAGAGTGGTACAGAGGGAGAAATACCAGGAGGGTTGTTAATACATACAAGATTTATTGAGGTGACGTCAGTCAGTGTCACAACTGCCAATACGATCCAGCAAACAGAGTGGTTGGTGAGAAAGATAACCTTTTATGTGAATGTTAAACAGGGGCAAATATAGACTCACATAAAGGCCAAAGCCCACTGGATTTGATATCTCTCATCATAAATCAGGGCCCCCTGTGGAAACATGTCCCATTATATTTAGAGGAGAAATCCAAGGGAAGAAACAAATTCAGAGTTGCACTTTTGCCCCAGTTGTTAAAAAGCAGTTTCTTATATTCAAAAGCTGAGCATAAATGTTATTTTCCTGACACAGTAAAAAATTTAAAAATATCACAGTATCTCAATAGCACCTACATTCATGTTCTCATAACTGCACGTATACACAAACATACATAAGTTTAAAAATAAAATCTTAAGAAATACTTTGGTCATTTACCACTGTGTTAAATTGTTACCTACATCATGGTAACCACATTCATTCCCTTAAACCAGATTTCTATCTAGTTGACCTCATTTTTTCCACAACTACGTTCCTGTCTCTGGTAGAGAAACATTTGATTCAGTTTGCAATTAGAATTATTAAAGTTCATAAATCACAGAAACAGGTTTGTGTTGAGGATGTTGACACTTTTTTTGACTCCTGTGGAGAGAGAGGACAACTCTGTGTTGTGACTCCCAGGAAGTCGGAAAGTGCTGTCTTGGCTGGGTGTTCAGTCAGCCTAGCTCCCTAAATTGCAGAGAGCTGTATGGTAAGGAATACTTCTGCAAAGGCAGCACTTGTGAAGGTCTAGACATGCTCAATGTTTAGATTATCGTGCTGATCCCATGCTTACACTTATAAAACAAGCACTTGAAATATGGCTTATACTCAATTCCCAATCCTATTCTCATGGTGTGAGAGTGTATTCTAACTCAGCAAGGGGAATTTAGTAATTCCCATCCCTTATATTGTATAAATCATACATCTCTAAAACTAGGGACCATCTATTTAAGAAGAAAATTCCAATAAGCAGGATTATTCCAGTGCCACCTATTGTTGCTGAAGCTCAGTGTTAGTGTCATCATCAAACCCCAAAGAATTCATTGGAGGTCCGAAGCTGCAAGGCTCAGCTGATGCTTCTGCAAAAACAAAGCTTCATGCCTTCTGGGTCCACACAGTGTATTGCAGCTTCTCAATTCTAGGCAACATAAATAGCTGAAAACAAGAATATGTTTTAAAAATAAAAGAGGGGGGAGCTACGAGAATGAGAAGGGAAGAAGAGGAAGAATGCAGAGGTCATGAGAGAGCAGAAAGTTTGAGTCAGGTGTAGATTAGAAGAAAGGTTATGTGATAGGTAGGGTTTTAGTTGGGGGGAGTGGTAGGGGAGGAAGGGAGGGAGAAGGGTACTGGGATTATCATGTAATTCAATCATGTTTGTAATTCAAATAAAAAAGTCAAAAAAATAATTCAGTATGAACAATGCAACCTTTTATGTTAGTCAAATAGATATAGCTCAAAAGAGTGGGATTCTTCCAAAGTGAAGGTCAACTTAACATATCCTAAAGCTGTTTGCATTGAGATAATTTTCTATTTTGCTCTGTACATGGCATCCATGAATATGCTGTTGGCACTTTCATTACTGGTAGATTTCCTTCATCTATTCAATCTGTAAGACAATTCCCAGAGGTTGTTTGCCATTTATTAACTTTTAGACATTCTGATGTGTATGTGAAGATCTTTTGTGAAACACTGCCTAAATGTGAAGCATCGTTACAGTTGTTTCTAATGATTCTCCAGAGTAAATGAAGGAAAGTCAAAGTCAGCTTTGGCTATGAGTGACCCATACTTACTAGGAAACATAAATGATCTGGTTAACAAGCATTCCAATTTGAGACTTGTTTTTTATGGATAGGGCATCCTTCGATCCTGATTGTTTTCATCATTCTTCAATAGACTATGCTTCTCATCACCCAGTTTAGAATCACAGTCTTGTAAAATAGGTTTCTATAAGCCGTTGACTCTCCCAGTTTACAGTTCTGATTCCCTGTACTGTAATTCAAAGTGGATGCTACCACACAGCTTGGCGAGCCCTGCCTGTGACAGGTTCCAGACTTGTTTTCCATCCTATTATACATTGAACCCTGTTTCCTCCTCAAGATATCTTTACTGAATATTCACATACTTCCTTTTTAAGCCAGTTACTTTCTATAGCTTTCTAATAATTTCTTTCCTCTACAGTCTTTATTTCCTTAGGAACCCACTTGCAAACTATGTATTTATCCCTGATTAAAACCCTAGCTGTAATACACCTCACTGAAATAGAATAGTCCCAGAATCCCCATTGATCAACCATTGCCCAAGCCATAAATATGGCTTGAATTTTGCTTTCTTTTACCTTCCTGGATAAGTGACTGGAAATTTCTTTTGTTTGTACCTTTTGTTTTCTAAACACATGGCCAGGTGAAGGTTCAGGGATTTCTTAATTTGAGTACCTTTCAATTAATTCCTTTCTTCTCAATGCTAATTCCACAGTATATTCTCTAGAAAACAGAAAATCCCTTTGAAGAATTCTTCAGCTAAAAATCTCCAAGGATATCTGATTATGTATTCAGTAACTCTAAAACACTTATCATGGTGCCAAAACATGAAATAAAACAACCCAACTAACAAACAAGACACTAACACTCAGCTTCCCCTTTCCTTTACAAAAGGAAACAAACAATTATTAAACCCTTATGTGTCAGCAAACTGTAAATGCCATCTGGTCACATTTTACACATTGCAACTGATATACTGATATATTACCTGTTGTAAATACCAATTGAACAGGATGTAGGTATGGGTTCATTCTATTTTATTTACAATAAACTCAAGTTTATTTACATAACTGCATTCTAATTTATTTACAATAGCCAGCCCTTACCCTGGCCACATGGATTTTATTGGGCCTACACACAAGCTTGAACACACACAGATGATGCCACTGAAATTCTTTGTACACTTCATTGCCATGCTCATCCCAGTCTGGTACCATGTTGAGCCCTGACACATGCTATCCTTCCTCCTAGTGCAGTCTTTTGCACTGGTTGTTCTGCTGCTCTCTGGAATGTCAGTTGGAGTTTGTTTGCAGCTCCTTGGGACCTCTTCCACACCCTTGCTGAAGCTTTCTAGGATCACCCTGCTTTACCCAGCATCTTCATTTCTTTGCTGACACTCATACCCCTCTTCTTGCATTTCCTGCCATAGCACACAAACATGTTCAGGTCCCATTTGTCTGTTCCCTGCCACACTCTGTTCTGGGAGAGCAAGCACTTGGCTTTGTTTGCAGCCACAGTTCCAACCTAGTGTACCTTTTAGAGTGTAGTAGATTCTCTGTAACCATTTGTTTCTCCATCCATTAAAAATTAAGACATGTAAATTTAAGGAAACAAGAAGACTTAAGAAGCCTGAAATACAAAAGCCAGAAAGGACTCACACAGAGTCCAACAGACACATTTGGTTTCAGGGAGTAGCACAAAAACCACAAATTAAAATAGAAGAAGTAGA
Source organism: Cricetulus griseus (assembly GCF_003668045.3). Taxonomy (NCBI): domain Eukaryota; kingdom Metazoa; phylum Chordata; class Mammalia; order Rodentia; family Cricetidae; genus Cricetulus; species Cricetulus griseus. The sequence continues at coordinate 125,576,989 of NC_048597.1, forward strand.
GATACAAGTGTGAATTTTATTTAACTATGAAGTCAGCAGTATTTGAACCTGGTAACTACTACTTGACCATCCTTCTATGAATGTGGAACTTCTTTGCACATTTTATAAAAGAATTCTTCCTGGGATTGGCAGCACTGAGACAAATACCAGTGCTTTACTTATTCCTTCCCAAGGAAGGATCCTTAAGATCTGCAATTATTGTAGCCCAGGACACCTGAAGTACATGTCTAAGGTTACTGTGAATTGTAACAAGTTCTGCACCATCATTTTCCTCCTCATAAACACTTACATGAAATAGATATTCATAGGATTAAGACAGGTAGAATTGATAATAACCAAATTGTGGTGTATTTGTGGTTATGTGCTCACACTCTATGTCTTCATTCACTCAGATTCCAAGAGGTGAGAATGTGAAGCAAAATGAGCCAACTTCCTAAGTAAACTGGCAACTTCTTGAATTGGGATGCTACTCAGGGGTAGAGCTTTGCCATATGTCATGGAAAGCGGTGACTAATACATATCTTGATAGAATCTGGCTAAGTTTTGTGCTTAAAAGCCAAGTATGTTTGCTTAGTTTTTCCATACCCTCAGCAGTGTGCTCCCAGTGATACGGTAGTGTTACTGTGTAATTGTGAATTATTACAATGACCATAACAAGATCATAAATTGGAGAAACAACTAAAGATTAGATATAATAAACTATTTACAGACAATATCACTATATATTTTTAACGTGCTTCAATTTTATAGGCTTAGAACAGCATAGTAGAAAATGCATGAGGACTTCAAAACCAATTAGCAAAATAAATCAGGATCTTATCAAGAAATGCAGTGGATCCTTGGGTGGGCTATTGGATTGTGCAGCCTGATTTGTCTTTCTTAATGTCAATGTGGGAAATACAAAGGCTACAGAAGAACGGAAGCCCATTTTAAGATACAACTCTTCAGTAACTTCTATGGTTAACTTTCCCTATCTTCTTTCACATCTGTGATGAACACTGTGATTAACATCAGCAGCTACCACATCATCCACAGCTAGTGTCTGCCTTCCACTTTCATGACTACCATGGCTTCCATGGGTAGTACCTCCTTCCACTTTTGTACCTTACATGAAGTCTGTGGAGTTAGTGACTCTAACTCAGGTTTAAAGATTAAGAAATGAAGGTCAGAATGGTCAGTGGGCTGATCAAGTCCTGCAAATGCCAGAACCACTATTCGTCATACATTATGTGTGGCTTTCAGCCTACATTTGTCTTTTAACACCTGGAATTAAATATATCATCTTTTGTTTTAAATCAAAATTATATTCTCATTTTTTATAGATTACATTTGTGCATTTTTAATGCTATTTTCTAATATCTACAAGTAAAACTTTCCAAAAGATATTCATAGGCAAGGCAATATATATTGTTTAAATGTATTATTGTTACATCATTTATTTCAATGCACTAAAATATTCTACCCTTTTAGAAATGATACTCTTTTAGAAATGATGCCTTCTGCCCTTTTAATTGATATTTTCTTTTAAAATTAAGAATTTGATGTTAGAAATTTCAAAATCTTAAAATTTATCTACTTCAAATTGAATACCTTGAAGTCCATCCATTTAAGTAAATAGTGTAACTATATTATAAAGTTACTTTATAGCTAATTACCACAGACTTTTAAAAGAACAGTTATGGAAAAAAATGAAAAGATAAATTTTAAAACAGTCTTACAAAATATTTTTAGCACATTGTTTGTGGACATCAATGTGGCATAAAGAGCATGGAATTCTAATTTTTTAAATGCTGAAAGCAGTAAGAAATCCAAATAATTTAAAAATAGATATAATTCTGTCAAGACTTAAATGAATAAAAAAATAATTTTTGGTACCCACCAGCTGCTTTTAAAATTGTCTATTAATAATAAAGAGGAATTTTGGGAACAGGCAAAAGCTCATGGAAACAAATGTGTAAACTCAACTCCTACCTCAGCATGCAGGTTGTTACTCCCCTGAAATGAAGCCCTTGTTTAAAAAATTATACATTTTTGAGAATTTTATACATGAGTCGTGTTTTTGAGTCTTTTTCACCCTCCCTCTCTGCATCAACTCTTCCTGTGCCTCCCTACCCACTGCCTCTCAAATCAAAATCTCCTTCTGCTATATACACATATTAATATATTTGTACCGCATTCCAAAATGGCAACATTCATTGACTAACCAAACAATAACACATAAAAGAAGACACTTTTTACACATAATGTGTGTATATCAGGTATATCAGGTAGGCAGATTACAGGAAAACAGAAATTTCAACTACATTTATTAAAGTACATTTTATGTTGCTCATGGGTATATCTATTTAGAGGAAAACACTTGGGATTGAATAATTTATAAGCAGCTTCTTTAAGCATTCAGGCATTATGATGGCCTGTCCCTGTCACCTGGCAGAATGAACTCAGGCAGTAAGTACCCTGGTCAGCCCAGGTGCAAACGACCCCTTTAAAAGAAAGACCTCTGTCCACTTATGCTCTCTTCCCGCTCTCCCATACTCTCTTCTATCCTCTATCTGTGTCTATGTGTCTCTTTACCTCATTTCTCTTTCATGCCCCCCCACCCCCGCTTAACTTCTCACTTAAGCTCTATCTGCCTGGCATGTTTGTCCGTCCACCTCTGTCACCCTCACCTGCCATGGAATCCACCAAGGTCCCTGTTCAAGGTCCCCCTCCCTCGTGCTTTATCTTAACAGCCTCAATCCTAAAGAATATCAAGTCTCCCTTTCTCAGTAACCATTGATTTCCTGTAACACCTCATCTAACAGTGGGTCCGGAGGCATTTCCCCCGTTTGCATTGGTGATTCAACTGGCACTGATATTTTCCGGGTCTTGTTTAGGCAAATATGTGGCTGGGATGTATAGGTGAGGCTTTGCCCCCCCTATCTAGAAGGTACTACCTGGCAGCAGACACCCTGATCTTCCAGCACCTCTGCTGTGATTTTACCTGACTACTGGGAGTCTGGGCTCTATTGTATTAGTAACACTTGGTGCTGAGCACCACATGGTCCTTCACTCATACTCTGCATTTTAGCCATCGGGTGGATCTCTGTATGCTGTATACAAGTTTTAGAAGGGAGTTTCATTAATGAACAATAAAAACTACATTTGTTTGTACAGATAATTATTTAGCTAGAAATTATATTAGTTTAGGGTTGGAGAGATTGATCAATTTTGAAAGGATTAGAATCAAAATCAAATGACAAGAAAGTATACTATTATGAATAATAACAAAGTAATAATAATAACATTATTATTATTATTATTATTATTATTATTAGAAGAAGAAGAAGAAGAAGAAGAAGAAGAAGAAGAAGAAGAAGAAGAAGAAGAAGTTAAGTTGAAAAGAAGACAAAAAACAAGCATGGCTACAACAGAAATTACACAAAACAAGCGACTTTTTCATCATTTAGCAAATACATTCATTCATAAGTATTCCCAGGAGAACTGGAGGAAAGAAGCTGTTGCTACTGAGGTTGATTAATCAGCTAATTAAAACTTCATTTGTATGGAGAGGTTGGAATGTTCCAAGTCCAATGACAAATCATCTTGGACCACCCTTCATCCCTTTAATAGCCATTTATTGGCCTGTTCTGTGTATGACCTCACATCTCCTCAGAATGCATAAATGGACCCTAGTTTCTACCAATCAAATGAGTGTCTTCACATTGTATCTGAAGCTTGTTGTTGGATTTCTCTGCTTTTCTATAACATGTCTGCCCAATATCAACCAAGCAATATTTGAAAAGTGTCTTGATTTGTGGCTTTTTTGTTTGTTCAATTATTAAAAACACCATCTAATCTCCACCATACTGGAATGAGGTATGTGGCTAACCCTGAATCTGTGTCGTAGGTAATGGTCACTCATATCTGGCTCTGGAGTAACTATTTTGTTGATGTGAAGTAAGAGCTGTTTCTTTACCATCATGGACGCATTTAAGGCAGGGTTGGACTAGTTAGAAGTCACCAAATATAGTTGGTTTTCTCTAGTTTCAGAGCACATTAAAACATCTTGTATTATTCTCACAGGTCAGAATGGGATGGACAGGTTTCCAGGGGGAAAGGAATGAAAGCTGAGTTCACCCTTGTCAGAGAAAAACCTGCACAGGTCACTTTACTGCCTGTAAACAGAAGCAATCAGGCATTTTGAAAGTTTTTCTTTAATTTACTTGTTAATGAACCTAATTAAATATAAGTAAATTGCTAATTTATGGAAAGTCAAGAAAGCATGTTGTTAATACTAGACAGTACTGCAGGTACTGGTAGATATTTCTAGAAAGATGTTCATAAACCACTGGCCCATTCAAAAAGAGAAATATGGAGACAGACAGGCACAAAAGGAGGGGATACAAAATGCAGCTTTTCCCCAGTTTTGTGAGCTGAGATGGTGTCGACCAATAACACCCAAGAAAATGCATCCATGCCGGGCGTTGGTGGCGCGCACCTTTAATCCCAGCACCCGGGAAGCAGAGGCAGGCGGATCTCTGTGTTCAAGGCCAGCCTGGTCTCCAGAGCGAGTGCCAGGATAGGCTCCAAAGCTACAGAGAGAAACCCTGTCTCAAAAAACCAAAAAAAAAAAAGAAAGAAAGAAAGAAAGAAAGAAAAAAGGAATCCTCTGGGGTTAACACACAATTAAATCTTCCAAACTTTAAAAACAAACATTGCACAAACATTTACTTCAGGTGAATATCATGGCATTAGAGGTGGGGACTGGAAGAGTCATTCTATTAGTTACATGTCTCATTTCTGACAAATGCAGCTTAAAGAAGGAGGCCTTTGTTTTGGTTTATGGTCCCAGGGATGCAGTTCATCATGGCAGGGAAGACATGACTGCAGGATGAGGCCACTGGCCACATGGCCTCCATTGCCAATAAACAGTGGAATGAATGTGGCTGGCAGCTCCCTGGCTCAATTTCATTCTTGGGGAACCCTGCTCCATGGAATAGTGAGGCCTAAGCAACTTAATCCAGAAAATTCCTCACAAACAGATGCAGAGGATTCTTTCTATGGTGATTCTAAATTTTATCTAGTCAAAAAGATTAACTACACTCAGTATTTACTAGGGTCAGCTGAACTGGGTTAGGCCATTAGTCTTATTGACTTTGATATGCAAGTATGGTTGTTCAATGCTCATGTGTGACCATCTATAAGAACAGATAGCACACTTACATTTAGCTATAATATAATGTGTGGATAAAAGTTGGAAAAGCAATTTTTAATAAATCTCAATTTTTGAGTATAGATTTCCTAAGTAAACAAGCTGAGGAGTAACACATTTAATTACATGAACAGAAATAAAATTTTGAAGGTAATTTTCTTAATTTCTACCAATAACTGATCAATAACTCAATATTTAATAAAACCCTTGTAGCTATATTTAAAACATAGAAAGTACAGACATTATTTTAAATAACAAACACTAATAATAAAGATTAAATGTACTAAATGTCCTGTAGACAATTTTTAAATATTTGAAATAACTAGCTTTGAGTTTGTATTTAATCTTGGGTATTAAAAATAATTTGTACTAAGTTTATATGTATGTTCACTTATTAGCCAATTCTTATTAAATCCTTTTGGGAGAACTTTTATCATGGAATTTATTTCATAAAATATATGCCTTGATTGCACAGAGAAAAATACCTAGTAACAAAAATTTTGTATCAGAGACCAGTTAGGTCCAGATCATGGAGTTCCCCAAAGACCAATAAGGAGACAGAGTCCCATATGTAAAAGCAGAGAGTCTTTATTTAAGCAAGCTCAAGCTTGGGCTCTCCATTTGTTCAAAGCCGAGGTTGAGAACAGAGAGTGCTCAGCCCAGGTGGGGTAGGGTTTTTCTCATAGTATAGGTTGGGGAGATGAGATTTTTAGGATTCAAGACACTGATTGGCTGACATTTGTCTAGAGGTGTCTCTGTGAAAAGGGATGGGTATGTGCTTAAGCTAAGGGACATTTAGATGATCCTATCTATAATGGCTGGAATTTTAGGAATTTCCTTTGTCACATTTGGTACTTTCTCTTTGGTTATGTCTGTTCCAATATGGTGCCCACATGGTCCCAGCTTGTGGTCTTTCCTGGAGTCAGTTGCTGTCCCATAGTATACTAAGTTGGCATCCACTGAGCCTTGGCATGGCAGAAGTACAAACAAGCAGCAGGTGTGTACCAAGTTGCCTTGGGCCCTACAAGACCCAGATTAAAAGGGAGCAAATAGAAAACAAACACATCAACTCTTGTGCCAAATTCTGAACTCCAAAATCACCAAGAGACACAATCCAATGTAAAAGCAAAGAGTCTTTTATTTAAGTTAATTATGTTAACTCAGTTCCTCCATCCATCCAACACAGTGGGTACAGTGAGAGAGACCCAGAGGGACCTAAGTGCAGAGATTTTATTGGGGTAGAGCAAGGGGAGTGGCTAGGGGTCCACAACAGTCTCAGGATTGGTGCACTTCTGAGCTTGGACAGCCTGTCCTGTGTTGATTGGTCAACTGGCTACTAGGGCCTATAGGCACTCCCAGGGCACTTGCTGTGCTTTGGATATATATCACTGTTACCTTAAATCACATCCAGAGCCTGTAAAGTACATCCAGAGCCACCAGCTAACTTCTGGTTGGTTCTTTGCCACATGGAGGTTTCTGGCTTTCTAGTGACTGGGGCAGGTCCAGCAAGGCCAGAAGGTCAGAAACTATGTGCTGAGTCAGAGGCCTACATCTTTCTGGCTGTTTTCTGCAGCCTGTCATGACTGCCAAAGTAGGGGGCTGGGTGAGGGTCTGGTCCCTGCACAGCAAAAAAAAAAAAAAAAAAAAAAAAAAAAAAAAAAAAAAAAAAAAAAGATAAGACATCAGTAATCATGGACAATCTATCAAGAAATTCAAAGATCTTAGACATAATTACATGCAGTCAGAGAGTATTTTTATTTGAAAATGTCAAAAATGTTGTCTCCAAGACAAGTTTCTTTAATCACTTAATAAGGTAGAGTGTAGACAACAAAGGTGAAATTACATCATCAGTGGAAATGATCAGGTGGAGTCCTAATCTAGAGACCTAGCTTTGGTGTGAAACCTTGATGGAATATTAGAAATATATGTATTTTCATTTTAGCATCAGAGGATCAAAGTTATTACAGATTTTTAAGTTGCTAGTTCAGGGAATGTGAGAGAGATAAATGTGTATATTCCTCTGTGAAATTTCCTAATGGCTACACATATCTCCTTGGCTCAATCAGAGAGTCTTTGGCAGGACTTGCCTAAAAGTCAGGATGCCCCATCCCCACATGCTGAAGTTGGTTATTCTATAAGGTTTCCCCCCTGAACTGAGTATTGACTATCAGAGAGCTAGAATCAGTGGGTTGAAGTTCAGCCCTTCTCAATTTCCTTATGCCTATACCGCATTGAAATAACTCTCCAGCATTGTTTCTCCATGAACTGTGTCCTTCAACAAATAGCCTTCTCGAACTTCGATGTATGTCCTTACTATTGCTCCCCTGAGATTATTTTTCTACTTTGTTACAACAAAATCTGTCTTCTGAAAGGCTATAAAAAGACCAAAACAACTAGGTTATACAGAGAGGGACTTTTTTATAGAATTGTCTTCCATCTTTTCTCCAAATTATGGTCTGAGTGAGAACTGTAAACTGAATCTCACATTCTTCCATTCTACCTATCCTGCCAAGTACTGTATGAATCTCCTCAGCTTTTTCCATTCGATATTTGACTACAGCCAGCTGGAACAAGATGCTCCCTACTTCATGAGATTATTCAAGGCCTCTGCTTTTCCAGGTTGATCTCATGCCTGCCTCATGTTCATCTTCTACTTAATAATTGTTGCTCAGCTCAACTGGGCCAAGAATTAATTCTGAACTTCCTGGGAGCTGGATAACTGGCAAGAATCATACCTAATCTTATGATTAATCAGTAGAAGATAGCTTTGGCTGGCTGTCGTCAAGGTGTGCCACAAAGAGATCACGCCATGCAATAGATCTCACTCATAGAATAGGTTTATTGGGGATGGGGGAGAAAAAGGCTGTCTTGGAATGGGGGCAACGAGAAAGAGATAAAGAGAGACAGGGAGACAGAGAGAATAACAGAGAGCTGCGATGTCTGGAGGTACCCTTTTTGTTTGTTTTTGTTGTTTGAGACAGAGTTTCTCTGGATGTATGTAGCTTTTGCTGTCTTGGAACTCACCTTGTAGACCAGGTTGGCCTTGCCTATTAGGGTGCACCTGTCTCATACGGAAAGATGCAGGTAGACAGTGGAAATCCTAAGTATCTTGCAACTGGTGATGATGTGTCTGGTGTCTGCAGTGTTGAGTCCCTGAAGGGCAGCCTGGAAGAACACTAGATTTATAATAACTGGATATCACTTTGCACCTTTGCAAACACTTTTCTGGACTAACAACATCAGAAATTATGGCAATCTTACATGCTAAATCACAAAAAGAAACCATGCATCTCTCTCTCTCTCTCTCTCTCTCTCTCTCTCTCTCTCTCTCTCTTCTCTCTCACACACACCACACACACACACACACACACACAAACACACACACACACACACACCCCTACCACACACACCTGCTAGATATCTTTTGCATATATGGACAACTACTTAGAAAAGCTGTATTTCTATAAATTCTCAAAAAGCTGTCAGGATAATGGGATTATCACCCAAGGTTTCTGATGCTATGCTGACTCTAGATTAAAGTGTGTGTGTGGCCTCTGTACTAACTATGGACATATACCTGGTCCAACACCTGAGACACATTTTCAGTCTCTATGTTTCAAAGATTTTCTGTTCAGCTTAATCCTTGGAAAATGAATTTAACCTCAGCCTTGAGGACATGACTGTGCATGTATAAAAATATTCCCAGCTTAGGTATGCTCATTCAAGAAAATAGCAGGAGAAGATCCAAAGAAATTACTGTGAAATCAGCAAGAAGTGAGAGGTAGGGAGGAGACTGAGAAACAGTGAGGGCCTCCTGCAGAGAGCTCTTGTACCCTGAGGTGCATGAATTTCCTCTGGTCAGAAAGAAACAATGGAAGGCTTATGTTACAAGGGGGTGAAAGGGCTGCATTTGTGCTAATGAGGATAAATAATCATGCTAACTGCTGCTGATCACCCCAGCATGGTGTTCACTTAGCATTTCTCAAGTCAAAACAAGTAACTGCTACCCTACATATGAAAGGATTGTGATTATGATTGGGGAAGGGGGACAAGGACTCTCTACTTTTGTGTTTGTTTACTGATGAAAATTTTGGCACTAACTGCTATCAAATTCTGATTCTACTCCTTTGATAATAGCCAGCAGGTTAATGGATATTCATGAGTCCAGAAATATGTAAAGTGCTGGTTGTTTTTCCTGACACATTTTAAGCACTCACTGACATTTAGTATAAAAAAAGAGAGTGTTTGGAAATATAAAAGAGGTAAAAATAGTGTCAGAATAACATTCTATGGAATAGGGAAAGGAGAATGAAATCAAGATCACAGTTGAGCCAGAAGCATCTTGCTGGGAAGATGCAGCTCACCCACTTCCTAGAAGGGAAGGTGGGTGTTATTCTTTTGTTTAAAAAGAAGAAAAGAGAAATGCTGAGACAGACATATTGACTATAAGTTTATTATAAGGCCCGACAGAATGGGGAGACTAAGAAGAGGAACAGGAGTAAATGGCTGACTGCCATGTTCGGTCGCCATAGACAGGCAGAGAGAGAGCATCAGTGGGAGACAGAGTAGAGAGAAAGCAGAGAAAAATCAGAGCAAGGAAACAGAGAGAGGGAACAGAGAGCATAAATGGGCAGGGGCCTATCTTTTAAAGGGGTCCTCTGTATATATGTGCAGACTTCGTTCCCATGGAACCTTGGGCTAACCAGGGTACTGCCTGTTCCACAAGGCAACAGGGGCAGGCCAGCATAATGCCTGAACCTTTCATTCCCACCTCTACTTATTATTAAAAAGGTGGGTTGTTAGACATGGCAGGTTAAGGAATAATGGCTTCGAATTCTCAAGACTGCTTCCTGCTGACGTGGGGGGGGGTGTTGACCATCTTTGGGGGACCCAAGAAGGTTGGGGTGCTACCATGTCCTGGGGTAGCTGGTTGTTTCATTGCAGTCGAGGCTGTACGGAACTCCCTGGCGCCTCTTAGACCTGGCAAGATGTTGACAGCAGAAGACAAGGTTGAGTTTAGAAAATTTTTTTCTTAGGTCCTGTCACTTGAGGGGAAGATTGTAAGATAAGGGAGGGGTTCCTGAGGAGGAGTCCTAACATGAGGGAAGGGAGTCCTGGGACCAGGGAAAGATTGAATTACTGGAGTGAATCTGACCTGTTTGTTTGGATCCAATTCAGCTCCCTGGAACTTACAAGAATCCTTAGAGTTTGTGGAAACATAAGTATTAGGCACATTAGCAGCATATTCACGTTAGAAGCAACTTGACTGAAAGCATTACCATCTTAAAAATAGATTTTTTTTAAGGACAATGAAAAGCATCTTAATCTTGACTTTGTAGTTATGATCCTACAGTGGTATTGGTGAACTTTATTATGAGCAGTAGCATGAAAAAATAGAGAAATCAGGAACATATTTTATTCTTTTTAATGTCTCAACTCACTTTATCATCACTTAAGCCGTTTTATCCTCAGACCTTCATAACTTTAATTCATACACTTTACATTACCATCTTAGACCTTCCATTCTCAGACCTTCATACCTTCCATTCTCATACCTTCATAACTTGTATTTATCTATTGTGTTAGACCTTTCCATCCTCAGACCTTCTTAACTACATTCTCAGACCTTCATACATCTTAGACTTTCCTATCTTCACATAGATAAACACTAAAATATTTGTTTCTGGAATCTGTTTTGCTTTAAGCTGACAAGACTACCAGTCGTCAAAAGCATCAGAGTTCTTGAGAAGGATAAGTTTTGCCTGAATCAATGATTAAAGAATAACAGAGACTTGCCAGCAGGCTGCATGGACAGCCATCCCCAAGGTCCTCCAACCATAGTAGTGGGCTGCATGACACCTGCCTTCTTGCTGATAACTTGTGACCTGTGGATTACAGACTTTGGGAAGACTCGCCTACCGTTGGCCCAAGCAACAAGGGGAAAGTCGATTGGGTTGTCCTCTTGTCCACGGTCTGGAATACTTTGTAGTATTTGTAGCTGAGGTGAAGGGCAGGGTTTCTCAGTGACCAGCATTGTCACTGACTCGAGATGAAGCTTCTTCAGTGCCTATCAGTCATCTCGTAGGAAATGTGGTGGGGCCAGCAGCTGGCCTATCTCTCTGTTATAAATAGCTTTTTAACAAAACATTTTAAATGCCATATTCCCTAGATCTCTGAGCATTTTAGGGCTGCCTAGTTAATATCTTAGCAGTTAAGTTTGTCTTTAGTTAGAGAAAAAAAATACCTTTTTGTAAAAAAATGTTGTAACTTTGTAAATGACTTACAGGGTGGACTGAGTGGTATAAATATTTTGTTAGTTTGAAATAGACCTTTGTGATTTTAAATTTTCATAATCATTTCAAGATACATGGGTTAAATTTAAGTTATATAGACTTAGCTTATGTTTTAAGTATAGTTAAATTAGACCTTTATGACTTTAAATGTTTACCATCATTTAACGATACATAGCAATTTAGAAATATGAGACTTAACAGTTTTAGTTGCATATAGAGCTAGATAAGTTTAAAATTAAATTACAGGTAAAGAGACAAGCAGGACTGGATAACAGTACAGGGGAACCAGAATGTAATCTCAGATCCGTACATTGTAGCAAATGAACAGGAGATTTAAAGGAAGAGAGTAGATTTAAACAGAGAGCCAGGGAAAGGAACAGTATTTAGTAAACAAGCCATGAACAACAGAGCCAGTGAAAGAAGAAATCACAGACAAATAAAATAAAATAAAATAAAAAGCAAAAAGATCTGGCAGAAATAAAAAATCCAGCAGACAGGTTTGCTGGCACAGGCCGCTGGAGCTGGGCATGCCTACGGGTAGGTCACATGACCAAAAAGGTGGGGACCATAAGCCGCTTTTGTCTGTTTACCTGCTTGTTGGATGAAACCAGAAAGGTTCCTCTATGCATTTGCCATGGGTGAGGCAAGTGGAAAACCAGCAAAAAGCTCCTCTATGGATGCACGTCTGCCCGTGGGAGTTGCCAGGGGCCTGGCCCCAAAGGGGACACAGCTGTCCCGAAACCGAAAAAGGACCAGCGGCCCGAACCAAAAAATCACCACTCCTGGAGCAGGATCCCATGCCTGACCTTCAGGAAATGCACCCAACAAGTAAAAGAAGAAATAAAAAACAAAATGTCTGGTAGCCATGGTTGCCTATGCAAGTCATTGAATTGAGTGGGCAGGCCTAAGCTATGTCACCTTGTTATGACCAAGATGGCTGCCCCCAGGTTAGCCTACATGGTTGAGATGGCGACCCCTGTAAGCACATTCTCAATTGCCAGAAAAGTTTCAAACCTCATTCAAGTGGAAAAATGAAAACCAGCAAACAAACAAAAAACTCTTAGAGCGTCTCATGCAGACATTGCCAACCAAGAAGAAGCACAATCAGAGACAGAGCAAAGAGAACAATGAGGAACATTCCCAGGTGAAAGTAATTTTCCATTGGGAGGCAGAACTCCGCTCATTTACCTACTCGCTGCCAGTAACCGAAAGATCCCGTAGAAATGTATTTCCCGTGGGCAAGACCAAAAAATGGCACAGATTGCCCTCTCTGAGAGCACCCGGCCGGAAACTGAAAAATGGACCCAGAGTGAACAGTGCTGGGTCTGCCCCATGGGAAATGTTCTGAGTATCTTACCAGATTGCAGCGAATAGTCAGATCAGTGAGTTCCAGAGATACTTAGTTGGAAAAGTGGTGAGTTGAGTTCTGGCATCTCAGGCTGCTGCAGGCAGGAGGGAGTACCAGGAAAAGTGGAGATGGAACTGTGTTATGAGTCTAGATTTTAGGATCCCCGAGATTTCCTGTGCTCCTGGCAGGAAGAGTTACAAAGAAAGAATATCCCACCAGCTAGCTTTGGGAGAGGGTCTACAGAGAGAGCCTAAACCAAGTCGAGTGCCAAAATGTTATTCTTTTGTTTAAAAAGAAGAAAAGAGAAATGCTGAGACAGACATATTGACTATAAGTTTATTATAAAGCACGACAGAATGGGGAGACTAAGAAGAGGAACAGGGGTAAATGACTGACCGCCATGGTCGGTCACCACAGACAGGCAGAGAGAGAGCATCGGTGGGAGACAGAGTAGAGAGAAAGCAGAGACAAAGCAGAGTGGGGAAACAGAGAGAGGGAACAGAGAACAAAAATGGGCAGGGGCCTATCTTTTAAAGGGGTCCTCTGTATCTGTGTGCAGATTTCATTCCCATGGAACCTTGGGCTGACCATGGTACTGCCTGTTCCACCAGGTAACAGGGGCAGGCCAGCATAATGCCTGAACCTTTCAGTGGGGTGCGTGATGAGGTATATGATTTGACTTGCTCTACTAGTACAGGAAATTTATGAGAGAAAAGTCCTATCTTGCCTTGAACTTGCATGCATATAGCAGATGTGTTGGTCTGCTGCGGGGACTGTGATTTATTCTAGATCATCATTAATTGAATAACAAAAACAGAAACAAGAGAAATTCCTTGGTGTTATATACACATACATCTGTATTCTAATTCTAGGGTAAAAACTTAAGTATGCTATAAAAAGCAGAATTAGAAAATTGCTTGGATATACTGAATTTCCATCCATTTTATTATAAATGAATACATAAACAATAAAAAAAAGTTTAAAGAATTAGTTGTGATCACTCAGTCTTTAAATTCAAAGGTTTTATTTTGTTTCTCTCTTCAAATCAATGTCCACAGGTTCACAATTAAATTGAGCAGCCATTCTCACTGATTTATGGCCAACCAAAGCCCAGGGCAAATACTGTGTCCTTATGACAGTGCATTGACCCCTAACCTTTGTATTGACTGTTGTCCTTCGCTTTGGCAATCAAAGTCAGACATGATTTCCTTCCAAAATCCTGACTCAGCTTTTGCCTCACGCCATTATGGTTGGATAATATTTTCAAAGTAAACATACATGTCAAATTAAGTGATTGAAAATAAATTATTCAGGGTTGGTTTTGAAATTTCACGTAAATGATTATAGTTAGTGTTCTGTAGTCGTTTACCTGGTAATTTGTTATGCTCTTATTCTACAAACCATCTGAGGAGATACAGGGGAATACCCAAAGATACAATAAAGTTGGTTATATTTTTTCTTTTTTTTATTTAGAAAAAATCATTTTACATATCAATCCCCTTGTTCCCTCTCCCTCCCATCCTCTCATGCCCCCTACCACCCCACCCTACCCACCCCCCACCTGCTCCAAAAGGATGATGAGGCCTTCCTTGGGGTATCATCAAAGTCTGTCACATCATTTGTGGAAGGGTCTAGGCCCTCCTTGTATTTGGGCTGAAACAGTATCCCTCCATAGTGAATGGACTCCCAAAGTCCATTTGTGCACTAGGGATAAATACTGGTTCCACCATTAGAGGTCCCATATCCTGCCCAGGCATCCTAACTGGTACCCACATTCAGAGTATTGGTTCAGTCCAGTGCTGATTCCCCAGCTTTATGACTGGGGTCCATATGCTCTCACTAGGTCAAGTCAGCTGGCTCTGTCGGGTTTCTCTAGCAAGGTCTTGACTGCTTTGCTCATCCCTCCTCCCTCTCTAAAACTAGATCCCAGCAGTATGGTTCAGAAATTAGCTGTGGGTTCCTACTTCTGCTTCCATCAGCTACTGGATGAAGACTGTTCAGGGGGCATGGTTTGGTCCTATGTTTGTTCCCCAGTTGTCAGACTGGGGTCCATCAGTTCCCACTTTCTCAAGTCAACTGTTTCTGCAGGTTTTCCCAGAATGGCCTTGACCCCCTTGTTGGTCACTCCTCACTCTCTGAAACTTGATTACAGGAGTTGGGCTCAGTGCTTAGCTGTGGATCTCTGCTGCTGCTTCTATCATCTACTGGATGAAGGCTCCAGGATGGCATTTAAGATAGTCATCATTCTCATTATAAGGGAAGGGCATTTAAGATAGCCTCTCCACTATTGCTTAGGTTGCTAGTTGGGGTCATCCTTGTGGCTCTCTGTACAATTCCCTAGTGCCAGATTTCTATTTAAACCTATAGTGGCTCCTTCTATTGATGTGTCTCTTTTCTTGTTCTCCTCTATTCCTCTCCCCACTCAATCTATCTGATCCCTCTTATTCTAGTCCCCCCTCCTCTTTTCCCCTCCTCTTTCTCCCAAGTTGGTTTCATTTTTAAGTCAAACACTATCCATAATATCCTAGAAAGCATACATCACAATTGATCAAGAGTGATGTCATTAAAGAGGCATACAGATGGAAATCTAAAAAGATCAGAATAATATTTTAATGTTCCTTTAAAATACATATAAATATAACACAAAGGCAAGAGATTTGCATCTTAAATGGATTGCAACAAGAAAGCAATTAAATGTTGCCAAATTACAATCAGTTATAGTAGGAACATAAATATCATCATTTGGTTAAATTAGTTAAAGTGAAAAATAAAGAGTACATCCGTTAATATATATGGAAATTTTTATATCTGATCTCAATTACATGATCGTATTTGCAGTTTCTTTAGTAGTATAAAGCAGTATTTTAATCTCTAAAGTGTCCACAGTAGAATTTTGGTGCTCTTGACCATATGGCCTTCATCAAAATTTGTTTACTCTAGGTCTGCAGTGTAAAGGAAACCATGGCTCATCAGTCAATTTACCACACTGACTGAGTACCTGTAAAGTTTAGTCAGTAATATTGGGCAAGAGGGCAGTTGTTTTTACTCTTTATCTATTAGAATTTCAAAATGAATAAGTCATTGAGAAAATTTGATTGTGATGCATTTAAAATGACAATCATTTAAGCTGTTGGCACAATTAGTGCAATCAATTGCATCTATAAAGAAACAAAAATATGGATATGGCCATATTTATATACTAAGGTATTAATTTTACACATTATTTTATAGTACATAAGTAGTGAAAGAACTTTAACTTCTGTTTTTGTTATTAGCTTTGTGTTTAGCTGGGCAATAACAGAGATACTTTATATTTACATATCAAAATTCAAATTGCAATACTCTAGTGTGAATAATTTTACCTATGTGTGAATGTGCACATAAACATACATATAACACACATACCTTTTAGTTAATTCAAGAATATGGCTCTGTACTACACTCTTTCAGATCCTTTTTTTTTTAAATCACTGCCATATTCTCAGATATATTTAATCAAGAATTAAATTGGATTGTAAAGGAAAGAAGTTATCTTTGAAATTCACAATTAGGGTTAGATGACTAAGTATTTCATTTGCACAAATAAAATATCAAAGAAAAAATTGATGTCATAGATAAGATAGATGCCTGTACCTGGTCTGTCCACATCCTGATAGGTTTTCCTTATAGGCCAGCCTCCTGTAGATGTCAGAGCCTGACCTCACAAGAAATACAAATACTCCCTACTAAATTTTGCTTGTAGAAAGTTTTATTGTCATTGTTTTATTTTTCTTTGTTTTTCTTTTTTTCTTCTTTGCTTTTTGTTTTGTTTTGTTGTTTTTTGGAGACAGGGTTTCTCTGTGGCTTTGGAGGCTGTCCTGGAACTAGCTCTTGGAGACCAGGCTGGTTTCAAACTCACAGAGATCCACCTGTTTCTGCCTCCCAAGTGCTGGGATTAAAGTTGTATGCCACCACTGCATGGCTTCTTCTTTGTTTTTAATATGGGCAACACTAAATTATTTGGAGAATTCAGAAATTCAAACTTTACAGTGCTTAAGGCTGTTGATAAAATAGTATTTACTTGCTCATTGTTCCCATGTACCAGGTCTACAATATTAAATGCCTGATGGGACCAGGACATAATAGGGGATATTATACCAGTTAAATAGGGATTATACATACACATGTTAGAATGCATAATTTAGGAATTTTTCTTAAAGTTATAATTATTGTACAAATTCAATGTAATAGCTCCATATATTCCTATAATTCCACTGAAGGTAAAATATCATAACTTTTTATTTAAAAATAACTGACTGTTCTACAAGTCAAACAAAGTGTACCTAGGATTAGAGTCAACATTAGGTGGTTTCTCTGACTGACACATCAGATTTGAGTAATCAGTTCACGGGTCTATCCTCAGATGACTGGAAAGCACAGCTATCAGAAGCCTTTCTCAACTTTGCATTGGATTTACTTGTGAAGAAGTGTTGTGGATGATAACATGTGTAGCTAATACAGACATTCAGGGGAACACTGAAGTCCTTAAAGGAAATGAACATAGAAGTATTGATAAATAAAAATGGAAGGCTGAGCAATTAACAGAAACATCATCCTACTTCTCTTTGATGAGCTATTCTGAGGTCACATTTTTATTTGCTGTTAGATCTTGTTTCAGAAAAACTTTCTAAAAATGATCGTAAAAGAAATGTAGGCATAGAAATTGCTTATCATATATCTTTGCAAATGCTTATACTTTGAAAGCTAGGAGTCAGTTCTCACATTATAGCTTAAAAAAAGAAAGGTTTGAATACCATCTAGGCAGCAACAATGAGTTCTGGATTATCAATAAGGCTGCAAAGATGTGGATCTAATAAGCAAATGTTTTGTCAGATATTTCAGAACACCCAATGTGGGACCTACACGAGGACCCAGTCATTTAAACTACATGATATGAATACACACATACAGACCCACACCCATGCAAATGTGTGTACAACTATCCAAACACAATTATATAAGTGTACTTGCAACACACACACACACACCCACACACACACACAAATAAAATAAGCAAATATCAACATTATCACCTCTTGTGCTACACATACGAAGGCCAGAGGTTGGCAAAGGGTGTCTTCCTGGACAGCATTTTACTTTATTTACTGGGGTAATATGTGAACCCCAAACTTGCCTATTGAAGGATTCTAGCTTCTCAACTTCATCCTCCAGGAATCTTCTCTCTTTGCCTTCCAAGAACTAGGATTACAGGTAGCCACCAAAACTATCCAGTCTTTAAGGGGGTCTGAGCTCTAATCTTCATGTTTGTTTGAACAGCTTGATCCACTGAGCTATATGCCTTCACTTTCATTAAACTCTGCAGAGCCTTCTGGTATTGACAATTTTTTCCTTAATGTTGCTCTTTTGATAATCATTTTATTGTGTTAATATTTAAAAAACACCTGCCTTGCATTTTAGGTTTCCAGATATTGTTTGTTGCAATTAGATGGATTCAATGGTTTGAACCCATATTAATGGGCTTGAACTTCATATATGTGAAACAGGCTTCTGTATAAGGTCATCAAAGGGCCAATGATGGCAAGAAAGAAGACTGCCTGGAATTTTCCTCTGGAGAGCTTCAAGACATATAATAGATGATCAAATGAATTCCACCAGGGGTATGTGTTGAGAGGAATGGTAGTCAGACACAGAGCAGAAAACAGATGAGTACTTTTATTATTTTAGTGTTTTGCTGGGGCAGTGCAGAAGTTGTCGATAGTATTTCCAAATTTCTCTCATAGACCTCAGCATTGCATTTGTTCTGAGTTTTGGACTGCTCCCCAGGTGTTACAAAGAGGAACCATCATCTTTCAGATGGATGTTTGGTATGATCCATGGGGGACAAAAACAGATTGCTAAAATTTATAGCATCTTTTGAAGAGGAAATAGAAGTTATATTTAGCAATAGATGATTGAAGTAAATACTACTGAGTAGTAATTACCAGCAAGCTAAGTACTATAAAAGGTTTCAAATCAAATTCCTGAATTAAATAATAGGTTAAAATGAAAAGAGAAAAAAATACTTAAGAACTACAGATTGTGGAGTGGAGTAGATACTGTTCTGAATGAGAAAGATACAGGAATTCCTCCAAAAAAAACATTCATGTACCCTAAGCAGATGCTTCCTGACTATTTAAAAGTGAAAATAAAGAAGGATTTGGCTGATGAAATAAAATGTTTCAACTTTCATATAATAATAAGCTAGAAAGAGTTAGTCACAATGAGACCTATGTTTGATGAACTATGTAACTGAAATGGAATTCTAAACATCCTTCAAAGTGAATCCTAGCTAAGAATTTATACTGTACTTCCTTTCAGCATCTTCCAATGTGTCTTTCCAATTTCACACACACACAGATACATACACACACACACACACACACACACACACACACACACACACACACCAGAGAAAGAGAGAGAGACAGATAGACAGAGGGACAGACAGAGAGGCAAACTTACATCTATACATACACATAAATGTACACACAGAAACAAAACACACACACACACACACACACACACACACTGCACTAAAATATACTAAACAAATTCTTTGTGTTACTATATTTCCCAAAATTAAACTTGCATATTTCCTTTATGAGCTCTGTGTTGAAGAGTTATTTTATTCTATTGCTAGAACATAATATCTCAGATAATATAATTTATAAAAATGAATGCTAAATTCACTCTTTGATGTTCTAGTTTTATCCTAAGCAACTTAGGAAGAAGATGAGTGTGATTTGTACTGATATTGAACCCAGTTCCTTTGCAAGAAATCTTGACATACTAGCTCTCTCTCCAGCCTGAGGGGAGGGATTTGCATTTACATTTAATGATCACAAGAATGTTGGGTGATGAAAACATCTCCTAATTTTTTTCTTTTCTTCCTTTTAATTAAAATAGATTTTTCCCTCCTATACTATATTTTGATTACAGTTTCCCCTGCCTCTAATTTTTTGTTTGGTTTTATTTTAATGAAGTTTTTTTAATAAGAGAAGAAAAAGAGTAATCCATAACTAGAAAAATATATAAAAATCAGAATTCAGAATCCATTTTTTATGTAAACAACCAAAATCAATTAGAAATCCTAGAGGGTTTTGTCAAAAAGGAAGGAAGGAAGAAAGAAAGGAATAGGAAAACACTAAATTAGAATCAAATTCAGCTGTAAAACAGATAAAGGAAAGTGCAAATACAAAAGCCTTCTGTGTGGTCAGTGGATCCCTAGTGTGTGCTCATGAATGTAAATAGTGAGTCTGTATCTGCTTTGCAAAGTCATTTCTATTAAAGTAGTTCTATTATTTAATGAGCCTTTTCCCCAGTATGCATTAAAATTCTTTAAACTTATTTATTGTCTTTTATATAATTTGACAGCAAAGAAAAAGCAGAAATTATCATTGAAAGTAGCTAAGAAATATATTAACATAATGGTTGAAACAACTGTATTAAAGAATATCTAAAAAAATATTGGTCACAAGTCTGTAACATTAAAGTCTACAATTAGAAGGAATTCATTGGGACAGAACTAAAGAGATATTAATTGTGGACAGAAGTTTCTGTCTTACCTGGTTCTGTAGAGGTTTAGTCCCAAATAAACACACATAGATTTATATTAATTATAAATTGTTTGGCCAATGTCTCAGATGTCTTATTGGCTAGCTCTCTCTTAATTAGTAACCAATTTCTATTCACATGATCTTGGCTTACCAGTCATTCCTAAGCATCTTGCTAACTAACCTAAGCTTTAAATATTATAGGTAACTATCTATAATCTGTATTTAATTATATATTACATTTTTAAAAGAGCTATATAAACACAATATCTTAAACGGAGTAGCAATATACATTTAACAAAATTGACCTAAAATTTCTATAAATAAACCAAAATCCATTCCAATGCAAAGTATTCATTTCTATATCACATTCCCCTTATTTTTCTTTAGAGATTGACTACAATCATTAATCATTTATAACCAACCCCACTGAAATGAAAACATTTGTAAACAATATTTGGGAATTTGCTTATAGTTCCTTCCAAACTGCTTCCTGCTGATTGGGGACACTGTCAATCCCAAGGGGATCCTGAGAAAACCCAGAACCCTGGCCAAATCCTGGCTGTAGTAGTCTGTGAGGCTGCATCCTCTCAGCTGTTTTGGTTGTTGAATCACCTGGGTCACAGCTTCAGGGGGGTCTTGTTTGATCAAATCATATTAGTCTGAAAGGAATCCACAGCTTTTCAATTTTTTGTGGAAACAAAAGCAGAATTCTTTTCCAGAGTAACATGTCTTTAGACTTAAATTTTGAGGTCAAGGTATTTTCAAATTATATAGGTTGGATTATTCCAGCAGCATTTATAATCAAATGTCTTTTAGCAGCTGTTGCTCCTTCCTCAGCAAACAATTCAAAAATAACACAATAACATACAGTACCTAGACTCTCTGTGTATGTTCCATCTTTAACTGGCCCCTTTTCATTACTATTTTCCTTTTAATATTTATTTATTTATTTATTTATTTATTTATTTATTTTGTGTTTTGAGACAAATTTTCTCCATATATCTTTGGCTATCCGGGAACTGGCTTTATAGACCAGGCTGTCCTTGAAATTGTAGAAATCTGCCTGCCTCTGCCTCCTGAGCATTGGGATTAAAGGCATGTGCCACCACAGCCAGCTACTCTATTTCTTTTTTTACCAACTTTCTCTTTTTTTCTTTTCTCTCCCAAACCTATGTATATTTTTAAGCATTCTGTGAACCATTTAGAAATTTTTTTTTGTTCATTTCCTCTGAATCTGTCTTTACTGTATATCTCAATCTATTTCTGAACACATGAGTTTTTATTCTGCTAAACGGAATGGCTAGGATTAAAGTAGAGGTTTTGCCTGCTGGCTCCAACCAGTTGGCTTTCCAACTGAGGTTTTTCCTGCTGGCTCCAACCAGTTGGCAGGGGTATGTTTACCACCACCTTTGGGAGCTGTGCTTACCACCTCAACACTGGTCTATGCCACTATCAAGCAGCTTATAGTACACTGTCCACTAACATTTTATGTCTGTATGAGTAAAATCTAAATCTGCTATGCAGTATACTCTGCAGCTTGGAAAAAGCCCCTATGTACTGCAGCAGGAATCCTCTATGTTTATTTTTTTTTCAAGCCAGACTGACACAGTGTCTCTGCAACACAGCCTTCACAAGACTAAGATTAGGAAGCTCACTGGGGCTCCATTTTATGTGGAAATTCTTGCCAAACATTTGGGTGGCCCTTGTGGATGGAACTTTCTGTCCTGCCTGGTCCGACAGCTGTGAGGTCCCAAATAAACACACAGAGGCTTCTATTAATTATAAACTGTTTGGTGTATAGCTCAGGCTTCTTATTGGCTCCCTCTCTCTTAATTATTAACCCATAACTATTAATCAATGTATTTCTACATGGTCTTGGCTTACTGGAAAATGACAGGACTTCCTACCTTCCCAGTAGTTACATGGCATTGCTTCTCTCCATTCCTCTTCCCAGAATTCTCCTAGTCTGGTAACCCCACCTCTACTTCCTGTCTGGCTACATCCTGCTTGTGCATTGTCTGAAACAGCTTTATTGATGAACCAATAAAAGAAATGTGATATATTTCTTGCACAAATAAAGTCTTTCTGGGGGTCAGAGTATCGAGCTTGCCACTAGCTAACTGTAGAGGTCTGTAGGTCTGTGGAGATAGACAGGAAGTTCAAAAGCTGGGCAGAAACAGAATATAAGCAGGGACAAACAGGAAATTGCTCTTTTCTCTGCTGAGACACTGAGGAGGTAAGGCATGCTGTGGATTGCTCCTTCTCTCTGATCTCTCAGCATTTCCCTCTATTTCTGACTCTGGCTTTTTACTATATAGTCCAATTAAGAACTCCATCTACAGAGAAGCATATATTCACAACATACATAAGGACATCCACCATCAATGAATCATAAGAGAAGATATAATCTTAAAGGAAAGGCAGATTTTAATTTCTAATTATGTACCCAATATATGTGTAGGACCACTATCAAAGAAACACAGATGTCATATAAAACATTGGCCAATGATGCAGAATGCTTAATTAACTATTCAAAGATAGTTAAATTTGTTTACTTGCAAAATACTTGTTTAACTACACAAATATATGTTGCAATTTTTAGTTATGTAAAGATATGTTGCATTTGTTTAATTAGGTAAAGATGTATTGCTGTTTTAATTGCCTATCAAAGACATCTGATTATTCTAATAAAAAGCTGAATGGCCAACAGCAAATGAGGAAGGAGGTATATGCAGTACTTCTGGGCAGAGAGTGTAAGTAGGAGAAGGAATTTAGGCTGGTAGGAAGAAAGAAAAAGAAACACAAGTTACACACTGGGGCTAGCCTCCCAGATATGAAGGAAGCAGAAAGCAGGACATACAGAATGAAAGAAAGGTAAAAAAGCCCAGAGGCAAAGCATAGATGAATGGAAACAGATTCAATTAAGTTAAAAGAGCTAGTAGGACAAGCCTAAGCTAAGACCAAGCTTTCGTAAGCTTGGTGTGTGTCTTTATTTAGGAGCTGGCTAGTGGCCCAGGAAAAATTGCAACTGCAGGCCAATGCTTCATTTATCTTTAAAGTGTTTGTGTGTGTGTGTGTGTGGGGGGTGTTCCTAGATGTTGTGAGCCACCTAACATTTCTCCTAGCAATCAAACATGGGTAGTCTGGAGAAACAGGAAACATTCTTAAGTGTTTACTAATCTCTCCAGTTCCTCATTATTATCCAAGTCAAAATAGTTCATGTGGGACTATTTGAGTGGGTAAGATGAGTGACTGAAATAGCATATACATTTCACAGTAGACTTCCTATCCACACTGAATGGTCTTCTGGAAGGATGACCAGCTCCAAGATCCATGGCAATGGCAAGAAGTTCATTGTTCTCATGAAAGCCTGCCAAAACACCCAGTATTTTGTTATAGTTAAATCATAGTATATTCAAATTTCTCATGAATTATATAAAACATTGCAATGTAATAATATATATATATATGCACACATGTATATGCAACCTAAAACATTATATTTACACACCTATAATATGTTCATATGCCACATACATAAAATCAGTTATACAGAGAAAACTATATTGCATTTCATTATATATATATATATATATATATATATGCATGTATGAATGTGTGGGGGCCGACCTGTGTGCAGATGTACCTGTGAACATATGCTTATGAGGCTAGAAGCCAACGTTCTGTTATTGTTCCTCAGCATCTGTCCTCTTCCTGTTTGGAATCAGGGTGTCTCATTGGCCTGAAGCCCATTTACAAGGCTAGGCTGCCCAGTCTGTGGGACTCAGTAATCCACCTGTTTCTGCCTACATCCCCGGCATTTGGGATTAAAAAACACACAATAGCAAGCATGGCTTTTAAAATGACTTCTGGAGACTGAACTTGGGCTCTCAGGCTTGCACAGCAAGCACTTTTCTGATTGAGCTCTCCCATATTCCATTTTATCACACATGTCTTTTATATACTTTATCAGTAGAGCATGTTAAATACCTTGAAGAAATTTGACTCAGTTGTTAAATTATATTATTCTTGGTTGTTTTTAACTCTTTAGAATTTTCTATATAAACAGGAGTATGTTGTAAATGTATTGCTTTTTCACCTAACCAAACCTCATCAAGTTTAGTAAAGCAATAACCTTGGAGAGAAGACTCTGGACTGTGGAGATGTCTCCAGGTTGTGCAGGATGCTTTAAGCAGCAGCCTTTGTGAGTCTTATCCATGCTGAGATTTCCAAAAAGACCCATGCTCCTGTAGGTAAGTCCCTCCTCCATGCTCCTACAGGTAAGTTCTCCTCCATGCTCCTGAGGTAAGGCCTCCCCCATGCTCCTGTAGGTAAACCCTCACCTATGCACCTATAAATAACTCTGGTACATTTATCTTTTCACAAACCTAGACTGAAGTCAAATCTGTCAAGGCTTTCCTTGGTACCCTGTCTTGGATGAGAAGATATTTTGTCATGCTTCAACCAAAAATTCTGAACCTAGTAACTGTGGGGCAACTCAATGGCTATTCAGAGGATATGTGACAGTTTTAAAGATTATTTTTACTGAGACATATAGGGAAGTACTATAGAAGTAGAAGGTGGTATCAGAAAATACAGATAATCTCTGAATGGTAGGAGCAACTCAGAGATAAAATGACAGCCAAAGAGACAAAGTAATGAAGGGCAGTGCTACGTTGAACAAACCCAAACTCGTATCACAGGCTGTTACCAATACAATTTCATGACTCTGTAAGGTGGTCTAAGATATTTTTTGTTTATAGTAGCCCAATAATTCAGCCTTTCCTGGCTGTTATTACTGTCTCACCAATTCTAATTACAAGTTTCAAAATGATTTTATTCACCCTCTGCCTCTTTGCTTTCATCCATGCTGGGTTGGTTCTGAAATCAACTCAATTTTTTTTATGCTTGTACATTCAAGTTCTTTTTCACTGAAGATGTTCTCTCACCCTAAGGTTCAACCTCAAATACCATTTCTCTGCTATACCAGCATTTTGAAGAATTTATTGCAAAGCAGTTGAATGTTAGAGAATGCAGTGTGGTGTGTGTGTGTGTGTGTGTGTGTGTGTGTGTGTGTGTGTGTGTGTTTGTGTGTGTGTGTGTGTGTGTGTGTGTGTGTGTGTGTTATATGACTATTCATGAATGTGCTGGTGTTCCAGTGCATTGATATGTGAAGGCCAGAGTAGGATAGTGGTTATCTCCTCTGACACACTCCACCTTATTTTTTGAGACGTGATCTCATAATGAACCTAAAGCTTGCTTTTCAGCTATACTTGCTGCCTAGCAAATTGCCAGCATCTGTGTGTTTTTGTACCTTGGATTTCAGTTTTACAAACCTGTTAGGGAATTGAAATTAAGCCCAGTTGTTTACATGTAAACATTCTTACACAGTGAGCCATCTCCTAATCCTGAATTTCAGTTTATACAAAAATAGGCCTTGGTGAGATACTGCAATAGTGTCACCAAGTACTGACCATTTTTGTAATTAATTGCATTTAACTTTGTGGCAATTTGGAAAGAATGGACTTGCTTATTCTGTCAATTTTAGAGATGAGAAACTGAACTACAGAATGGTAAATGACTTGCTTAATGTCACAGAGCTGATTAATAATAAAGAGATCTTTAATGACAGGTATATATTCTTCCAATGAGTAAATAAAATTGTTAGATTCATGGAATTTAGTCACACATGTTCTTTCTTCATTGTTTTCTTTATTCCACATTTATTCATTGTGTGTATGTGGGAGAGTGCATGTGTGCTATACTGTGTATGTGCAAGCCAAAGGACTCCATATAGCTCTCAAGGATAGAACTCAAGTTGTTAGACCAGGCAGTAGATGTCCTCACACTGGCCACCATGTTCCCCTCCTATTTATTTCATGTATGTCTGGGAACAGGATCTGAGTCTGTGAGTCATTCCTTCTAGCCTAAGCAGTTGACCTAGGATCCTGAATGCTGCAGTTGCTTTTTCTTTAATGGAAAAGTGACATAACTGTAACTTTTTCTGTTTTTTTAAGGTAAAATAGAGCAAAGCAAGTCAGCATTTTGATCTACAGTGCCCTAAAATTCATTGTCACATACGTGAAGAGGTGTCATATGCCAATTCTATTTTAGATATGGTCAATTTAGGAATAAAAAATAGTCTCATGAATGTATGTCAACATGGTACATGACTCAATGGTTGCAATATATTTGAAGTAAAAAAAAATATGGTTACAATTCGAAAATATTAGCTTCTTACTAAAGAATAAAGCACATGAAAACCAATAATCTCTACTTGTTTTATCATACTCAATTAACAAGTAAGTGTTTTTTTTGTGCCAGTAAGCTAAACTCTTTTTTGGCTGGTCAAAAGAAAATGTAAATTAGATATATATTGCAGTATCACCCTGGCAATGGAACATACCATGAAAACTAATGGAGTCTTCTTCATTCTCACCTGTTCTAGCCTATGTGTTGCCCTTTAAAAGACAAATAAATGTCTTTTTAAAGACAGCTTCAGAAGCTTCAGTTGTCTGTAAATGACACATCTTCTGTTTAGGACAAAATAATTTTAACATAATGTCAAGCTTGTTATGAATCTTGATAGATGACATGAGATGGGATTTAAAGCTTTTACTTAATGATCATCTAGTATAAAGTCAAATAAAATATTCTCCCTTTGATGATTCAACTATGACATTAAGGTAGTGATATAAATTTTAAAAAGTATTAGTGTGCATTTAAGGATTTTCTGAAACTGTCTATCATCCATCACATGGGATGTGGATACCATGGAGCCATCACTTTGGAGTTTCCTCTCGATTGGCTCCTCTTCATTCACATCTGTACTTCCAGGCCTAAGAACCCAAATTTCTCTGAGAAGACAAGGTAAAGAAAATGAAAAGGATTGGAAAGTGGCTAGCAACCCAATTGAGATCCTTTTTCACTAAAGTTGGTATCCACATTTTGTAGGGACTGTATGCAGCCAAGCACTAGAGGAGACACTTGAAACCCTCCCTATTTAATAATTTCCTCCAGAAATATTGTTATGAGGAAAGGGAGGAATGACTGAAGCCCCAGGGTCTGCCTGGAGATGATCTTACATGGTTCTTGCTCCTCCTTACATGAGATGCAGACTAGAGCCAAACAATGATGGGTCAATGATAGATGGGACCAAGTCTCAAGCAAGAATGCTTTTCAGTGGATACTGCTTGTCCTCTATTTCAACCTAAACCTCATGTGAGTAATTAATATGTGCTTTCAGGGTCACTGTAACCATTGTTTACCATCTTCCCCAACATCCCCACTGCTATTCATTATTAGATGTCTCCTTAGTTGGTCCACTGGGGATGTCCCACCTAGCCTAGCTCCTTGAGGCCACAATTAGCCAGAGTTTGACCCAAACAACTCCAGCAATGAAAATGCTAAGGCAAGAAAAAAGTTTTGTAAATTATCTAAAATAGTTCTCACAAAAGGTGATAAAATAAATATTTAAAACATAGTCAGGACTGGAGAGATATCTCAGTATTGAAGAGAATTAGATGTTCCTGTGAAGGATCCATGTTCTGTTCCCAGTGCCCACATGGAAGCTCACACCTATCTATAACACTAGTTCCGGGAGGCTGTCCTCTTGTAGCCTCATCATGTTCAAGTCACACACATGGTATACAGACATACATGTAGGCAAACTCTCACAAACAACAAATAAAATAAAATGAAATAACCTTTCTAAAATAGCCGTTTTCATTTGCATTGCATCAAATATCTCGAAATACCATCTTTCCCAACAGACAGCTGTAGTAAAAAGAAAAAGACATCTCAATTGACTATAAAGCAAGAAATAAAAACTGTCTACTTACTTTTCAAACATTGAATTATTACCTTAAAAACAGTTCTTCTTGAAAACTTGGATGATTTATGAAAAGGCATAACAATAAATTAAGTCCTTATTACTTTGCTTTATTTTTGTAAGGCTGCAGCATCTTATTAAAGATTTAGATTAAAATGTTAAATTTATTCAAACAAAAATAAGTCACCTTTACAATTTTGTCAGCCTGACAGTGTCTAATTGGTTAAAAGCAGCCATAGATTAAATAAATGTTGTGCTTCGAACAAATCTGTCAAGTCAGATTTTTCTTACACTCTGGGGAACAATAGAGTGATTCTTGTGTTAATAATTTATCCATATGGATATCACAGTCATCATGGATGCATATCATGTTCTTCTGGAGTACCTCCACTTACTTCCTTGCCATGTGAGCTGTCACAAGTTACTTTTACCTTATATAGAAAAAGAATTGTTTCTGTCCCCTAAAAAGTGATCTGCTGCAGACTGAAGAGATGACTTCCCAGTTAGAAGCACTTGTGGCTCTTGCTGAGGACTGGAGTTGAGCTCTTAGCACCCATGTTAGATGGCTCGTAGCTGCTTATAACTCCAGCCATAGGGGATCTCATACCCCCTTGTGGTTTATGTGGGCACTGCACTCATGTGTACAAACCTGTTCCAAGACACAAATGCATATAATTAAAAATCAAATAATTGTTTAAAAAGTGGCGTCCAGAACAAATGAGATTCCTAGTTTCTTTTCAACTTTACTTTTCACCTAAGATTGTACTTCTGGAGATGGTCCTGGACAATGATTACCCAATGATTTTCCAAGTCTAAAACTGCTTGAGGTATGAAGTATTTGTTGGTATGTCATTTCAAAAATAGGAAGCAGAGAATGTAAATTTTTGTATGGGAATCTTCTGGTTCCTGAGACAGATCTGATTATTCCTCTGCTTGCTCATAAGGGTTGTGCAACTAAAATGAGTTTCAGTAGCCAAGTTCTTCCAATGTGATCTGTTCTAACAGGGGTGTAATCTATTCCTAGTTCATATTAGTTTTCCTTTCTTGATAGCACAATGTTAAGGGCTTTATATAATTCTGTGCATCACAGTATATGTCCAGACAACTACTTCACAGCAGGAGTATTAAGGATGTGAAATCAATTGCCCATCCCATACTTTAGTACCCAAAGACATATGGCCTTACACCTAGACTCTGAAATGTAACATTTAATGCCAGCTTGTAGAGAGAACATAGGATTTATGAAGTACTATCTTTTAGGACTCAATGTATTTATTGACCCAAGAAGACACTCATATGGTCCCCTATTCTCTTGGGAAAGCATGTTTGAATTCTGATTACTGTAGGTGAAAGCAAGCCCCATTTGACAATACTTCAAATGACCCACTGGAGGATTTTTGCTTTCTTATCCTCACAAATCTATAAGGTTCTATGTTGTACAACAAGATGGAAGCATATACTTGCCAGGCAACACATAAAAGTTTCCCCAGAAAACAGCTTTATCATAGCTGCTGCCAGCAACATATTCCCAGTAATCAGCAGGCAATTACAGATTTAACTATAGCCAAAGTTAACTGAACATGATCAGCAGAAAAGAAAATTCCCCCTTTGGGAGATGCTGAAAAGAATATGTGTCATGCCACATGAGCACCTTGGACACTCTCCTGAATTATATGTCCATAAACTAATGTGAAAAGAATCAAGCAGAGAAGGTAATGTTATGAAGGTTTGGATCCATGAGAATGAAATTTTGGTTTTCTGTCTAGTCAAGGCCCAAATACTGGGCATTGGTAAACATGAAAAGACCAGAAACAGACTGTGAAAATCTTTGGAGATCAAGTCCTCATAACTACAGCTCCACATTTCTTCTTAAAAAGTGTAGAATACTTGGTTCTTAAATCCATGTATATATATATATATATATATATATATATATATATATATATATAATGAGGGAAATTGACTGACAGTTATTAGAACATATTCAATAGACAGTAAAGTTTTAAAAAGATATTTTTATTATTTCTTTGAGAATTTAAACTCCCCCATCCCTTCCCACACAATTTAGAGAATATTTTGTCATTTGTTTCCTTTCCTCTTCCACCTCTTCTTCTCCTCCATCAATTGTATGTTGCCAGCTAGTTTTAGGATGAGTCCTTCTCTTGTGTCCAGTTGGCTTATATGAGTACTCATATCATTTCAAAACAAACAAAAACTGACTCCCTTCTTCCAGCAGCTATCAAATGCTAATGGTGCCTCAGCTAGTGGTGGGAATATGTGTCCGCTCCCTCATGCTGCTAATTTTTAATGTTGGATCTTCCATTCCTGTTGTGAAACCTGTAATTATTAAAGAGCCACAGATTGTATGTTCTGAAATTCATCTCCATGTTTATGGCAAGTTCACAATTTCCTCAACAAGCATTTGTGTCATTAATGATTCTGACACAGAAAACAAGGCAGAGCTAATCTTAAAATCCTTCACAGCTGGGGCTGGAAAGATGGCTCAGATGTTAAGAGCACTGACTGATCTTCTAGAAGTCCTGACTTCAATTCACAGCAACCACATGGTGGCTCACAACAATCTGTAATGAGATCTGGTGTCCTCTTCTGCATGCAGGTATATATGCAGGGAGAACAGTGTATACATAATAAATAAATACATCTTAAAAATACTTTCACAGCCATTGATAGCTCACTTTGGCTCCTGAGTTCCTTGATGGGCTTCACAATTTCCCCAAGCTATACTTCAGTCATGACAATTTCTTTTATTTCTGTGCTGCTTTCTCCATCATCCCTTTTCTTTGGATCAAATTTCTCCCAACTCTCTTCCTTAAAATGAAGGTGTCCATCTGTTAAGGGACATGGGCCCTAAACTATGGGTTTTAAGGCCATCTCTGTAAACCCTTCTATGAGCCTCCTGTAACCTGTAATTAGATGGTTTGGCCACAGGGAACTGCTAATTGCTTCTGTTCCGAGAAAGGGCCTGGGGCTTTCCTGTTCACTGTTCTGGGGAAGATCACAAGATATTCCGGCTGATAAGAAGAATGCTCCGGCTCCTTCCTGTTATCCCCCGCCTGCCTAATTTCCTTGTTGCAGGGCTATATAAGCCCAGTCTGAACCCCAATAAAGAGAAGCCTTGACAATGCATAGACAGACTCTGGTCCTCTTTCTTTTGCGCCACTTGGCTTCCTTCCTTCTCCCGCCCATGACTCTTTTTCAGGCAGCCCCCCTCCGGAACCCTGAATGACTGACCCGAGGGACGGGACATCCATCTTTCTTTAACAGGCACTTCCTATAATCACATCTGCATATTTAACTGTGTGCTCATATCACTTGATGTGGTACTGAAACAATCACTGCCAGGAGACAGAAAAACGGAATAGAAGTTGTTACCAAAGGAGACAGCCATAGAGGATGTGTCAGAATTATACTACAGAGAAGTGTGCATTATCCTCTGTATCTATCAGCAGTGGTTCTTTCCTGAGGGCCATTGTTGACATAAAGAAAATAAGGCACGGAAAGTGTTTTATTGATTGCAGTTGGAATGATGGCGCCATTTTGCAGAAGAGACAAAATGGTGTTACTTAATAGTAAGGTCTAGGGCATGGTAGTTAGGGAAACAAAGTGAATTTGGTCTTCAGAGAATTTTGATAATGGTAATCAGAACACAAAATCATTACAAGCCAAAGTCAGCGGTATGGGGGAAGACATAATAATCTCTCTCTCTCTCTCTCTCTCTCTCTCTCCTCCTCCTCCTCCTCCTTCTCCTGCTATCCCTCCCTTCCATGACATTTATACCTACATGCCAAATGCAGACAATTTCTTGTTGTTCAGTACTGAGACATTGTATGTTGCCAGCTAGTTTTAGGATGAGTCCTTCTCTTGTGTCCAGTTGGCTTATATGAGTACTCATATCATTTCAAAGACAATGACTTTTCTTATGAATTGAAATAGAAAGTGTTTTCCTCAAATGTCCACACATTACCTTGGGAAATACACATAACATAGGTTTCCATATACCAACTCCAAAAGGCCCACAGATGGAATCAACATGTTTTCTATGGGGTTCCAGGTGAAAAACACATGAAGCTCTTATTGAGAAATCACCAAGAACGTCAAGGTAATGATAAGAAAGTGAAAGGGCCTTATAAGAACAGGTTCCATGCCACCATATATGCCACATGTCCAGAAATCTGAAAAGCAGCAAAAGATGGCCTGATGGTTTGGAGAATATTGGGAAAAAAGACAAGTATTTGAAAGCCCATCTAAGCTGCATAATAAATGGGGCTGTTGGAGCAAAAGGTCATACTATGTGGTGGTTACATTCCTGGCCACACCCAGTAATTTTGTCTGGCATTTCTAACTGATGATGGCTTTGGTAGCTGACATAACCTCATGATTAAGAAATAATTCAGAGCAAAGTTTCAGAGCAAGTCTCTGAAGTGCCTGCCTCCTGGATAACCATATCAAGTACAAAACTTTAACTAGTCAAATGATTTTCAATTATAGAAATCAATACATAAAGTATTTTAATCGACAAGTTAATGTTAATTCATATTTACTAAAATTGATTTTTCTTGCCAAGATGGGGATAGAGAGACCTGCAGAAACAGTGGACATGACCTCCTGATAGAATGGAGACTGTAGTCATAAACCTGGGGAAACAGATTTGGACCAAACCAAAGCCTCTGAATGTGGGTACTGGCTTGGAGCCCAAGACAGTCTATGACTCCTATAACAGCGGAGCCAGTCTTTATCTCTAGAGCACAAATGGACTTTGGGAGCCCATTCCCTATGGAGGGATACTATTGCAGCCCAGATACAGCAAGGAGGGTCTAGACCTTCCCACAAACAATGACAGTCTTTGAAGATCCATAGTAGAGGGCCTCACTATCCCTGGGGAGGAGTCAGAGGGTGGGTTGGGTGAGGAATATGGGAGGATGGGATGGGTATGTAAATATGAGTAATTAAAAATAATAAAAAATTGATTTTCCTTGTCATGTCAGTCAACTTAAAATAACAGAAATTTTCTCACTATATATAATTTCATATATATTTATATATCAACATGTGTATGTATTTATATTGATATGCATATATTCTGAGTCTGTATTAAGATTTCTGCAGGTTATGGTTGTTTTGTCCTTATCATAAAGAACCACTGTCCATTCTCCCAGCTCAGGAATGAATCTAATTTTAGTAATGTTTATGGATCGGACGAATAAAATAAGCATTTGTCTTCCAATTTACAATATTTCCTCTATGGTTCCAACATTTTAGATAGTTTCCCCACTACATTTGAGAAAATCATTACAAAATCCATGATTTTCAAAGACTTCTGTAGCACAGATCTTTCTTAATTCCAAATTAATATTGCTTTTGAACTGCATTTGGTTATGTTCATAAATTCATTTGAATTTGCTATACTGGCTTCTGTTTACCAAGGAAATATTCAGACAGGATTTTCTTTATTAATTCTGTCTAGAGATGTTGACAAATTCACATTTGTTTATCTGCCACCCCTCTGTATTACTCTTCACCCTGTCTGCAATGAAATTATCATTCTTTGGTAAGTTTTTTGTTTTGATTTTGGTGTATGACTTGGTAGTCATTTACATGTAATGTAAGCTGATAAAAAAAAAACCAGCAAGAGCAAAATTCTATTTCAAAATATAATAAATATCTTACATTTAAACCAAAAAAATAATTTTAAAACTTGGGAAAAAATGTGAGATATTCTTAGAGATGAAAAAACTTAAAATGGCTGAACTTCCATCTTTTCAGAGAGCCAAAGGATTGTTGGGTGTGAAGTAACACAATATTTTTTCTCCAACTTTCCCGTCCTCTATGTAAATCTGTGAGTTTTAAGGCAGGGAACAGAGGCTGGAGAGATGGCTCAGAGGCTGAACATCATGCTTTGGAAAAGGACCTAAATTTGCTGTTCAGCTCCTGAGAAGAACAGTACACCTCCTGTAACACCAGCCACAGGGGACCTCTGCAGCCACTGCACTTAATAAAGGGCACAAAGTCACAAGCAAATATAACCAAACATATAATTAAAAATCTTTAAGAAAATTTAAAATCTTTAAGAAAAAAATAAAGGAAGGAAAGAAGGGAGGGAGGGAGCATGAAAGTAGGAAGGAAGGAAGACAAAAATAGGAAGGAAGGAGGGAATCCATTTTCAGGTGACAAGTGGCTCTGTGTTTAGAGGAAAAATTAAAATGGAAAGAATTTACTAAGAAATAAGGAGAGATGACTCAGTGCTTCAGAGCACTGGTTGCCCTTCTAGAGGACTTGGGTTCAATTCCTAGGATCTACATGGTAGCCCATAACTGTCTGCAACTCCAGTTCCAGGAGATGTATCACCGTCACTCAGACATACATGCAGGCAAAACACCACTGCACATAAAAGAAAATAATTTAAAAAAAGAAATATTTTTCTGTGACTAGATATGTAAGTCTATGTGAATATAATAATTCTCATTTCTTAAGTATAAATTATTCATCATTTGTTAGATGATATTCTAAGTTTATACAGTTTACATATTTTAAAGAAATAGTATAATGTTTAAAGCAGTCATCAAAGCTATTATTTTCCCACATGGCATCCAATAAATAATAATGTGGAAGAAAGCTGAAAAATTGGGAAATTTATATACACGATATTCAAGAATACTAGGAATTGGGAACTATCTACTTGATCAAACTTACTTAACAACAAAACTGTACTGTCTTGATATGTAAGATAGATACAGAAATGGGATTAAGTACAATTAGAAGTTTAGAAAATTGCTTTATAATATTGTGCTATTCAAAGAATACAGAAAGTGTTAAATTTATATGCTTAGTTTTTTATTCAGCTGTGGTTCAATGTACTATCAACCTTGTGTGTCCCTACATTGTGCTGGGGACACATCAATAACACACAGCCTCTGATCCCCAAGAGGTTACACTAAAGTCCTAAGAGAAAAATCTTCAAAACAAATGAATAAAGCAAAATATGTCCTTCGTTCTTCTCATAGAAGCTCTACTTCTTACTACAGCCATGATTTTTTATTTTTTCCACAATTTTATTTAAATTAAAAGCAAGCTTGTTTCACATCTCAATCCCAGTTCCCTCTTTATCCCTCCTCTCATGTCCCCATCACCCCTCTATCCCATTCCCTTGCTGCACCCCAGGGAGTGTAAGGCCTTCCATGGGGATCTTAAAAATCTGTTATATCATTTGGAAAAGGACCTAGCCCCTCCCCCATGTTT
Source organism: Cricetulus griseus (assembly GCF_003668045.3). NCBI lineage: Eukaryota > Metazoa > Chordata > Mammalia > Rodentia > Cricetidae > Cricetulus > Cricetulus griseus. Next base: position 125,612,507 of record NC_048597.1, read on the forward strand.
CTAGGCTGAGAGAATATCACTCTATGTGAAGAGGGCTCCCAAAGTCCATTCGTGTACTATGGATAAATACTGACTCACTACCAGAGGCCCCATAGATTGCCCAGACCTTGTCACTGACACCCACGTTCAGGGGCCTCATTTGGTCCTATGCTGGTTTCCCAGGTATCAGTCTGTGGTCCAGGAGCTTCCCCTTGTTCAGGTCAGCTGTTACTGTGGTTTTCTCCAGCCTGGTCAAACTGCTGAGGGGTGGCCCCACATATAGTGAGCTCTGCCCTGTCACATCAATTAACAATCAAGAAAATGCCTCACAGGCCATTTCCTCAATTGAGTACCCTTTTGTCCAAGTGACCTTGGTTGTTGGACACATGATAATTCTTGCTATAAATAAGTACATAAGTCCTGTCAATCACATAATATTTATACCTGAATCTGTCTTTTTTTCAATTATTAGTTTTGTTATTTGGTGTACTTTCCTCTCTTTGTTTTCTTAAACAAGTGTCATGAATCCCAGACTAGCCATGAACTCCTTTTGAAATTCACAAAGTCCTTGAACTCCTGATCTCACTGCCTCTAACTCCAAGGGGAGCCCTTTGCCTGTCTCCACCCATTTCGTTTATTCAATTTCATAATACATCCACACAAAATGTAATTTTTGATCATATGCAAATATACACAAATATACACAATGATCTTCAAATAATTTTTTAAAATGAAGGGAAACAAATAATGGGTAGTAGAAATTAATAATGGGTAAAAAACACATATGTGCTCTGAAGTATTATTCTTGTTTGATTCTGCCTTGTGTCATAACAACTTTGTGTTACATTGTTACATGTCCTGCTACAGCAAACTTCTTTAATCATTATTCTTACCATAGTGCCTGGAAGGCTTTATCATATAAAGTAGATTCTTAATAAATATTTATTGGTGTTGCATACACAACTTTTTTATTTTCCTATAGTCCTCCAAATCTGATGCTTTGCATATTCAATTATCCTGAACATAAATCCTTTTGCAAACATATTTCTGAAGAAAATATCCAAACATCAGCACTATTCTCAATATTTCCAAGTTTATTATTGTGACAGAAAATACAAGTGTTTAGTATAAAAAGGCTGAGTAATTTAATAGCAGCTGCACATTTCCTGTGCATGGAAGTTGAGAGTAACATAAATCTGCCTATTTTCAGAATGCAATGCATTGGGAATGATGTATAGTTCCACAGATATTGTTCCTATGTCTGTCACCCACAGAAGTCCAGTGTATACAAATTCCTCACAGATATGACTAAGGACCCTTTTGCTCCAATTCAGTATCTATCATAAGATTATATGGCTCAGCAGGAAGTGATGGCCTTCAAGATTCACAGTCCCCTTCAAATGACTGAAACAGGAGTTCTAAAGGGTTTTCCTCACTGTGGGACTACACAGTGTGTCTCATTAGGCTACCTATAGTGCATCAGTTGCAGAAAAGCCTGACAGATCTAAAATGTCACTACAATCACTTTTACCAAGTGCTGTCACCCATGTTTTGTCAGCTTTTAGTTTTGTGGAAAGAAATGTGGAAAGGCCATAAAGGTTGTTCTTAATGGGAACAAGCAATTTAGTCTCAGCTCTAAAATAAGGATTTTGTTCAATTATGTGGTCATCTTGACAGAAATTCACCCTAGTGAGCACTGTATTTATTAAGATAAAGGTCATCTCATCTCCATGCTCCCACCTGCTCAATGGCAGTTACAGAATGTACCTATTTATCAAGCTTGCTCTTGGAAAAGATGTGTGTATATTTTAATGAACAAGTGTGAGTTCAGATACTCAAAAGCAGGCAAGTTTATAATTGATTTAATATTTTGTGTGTTTGGTTTAGAATTGGAGGCACAAAAGTGCAAGATTGCTTTCTCTTGCTTGAGTGAGAAATGAATCAAAGGACACTCAGGTGGTGGATTCAGCTGGTGTAAAGCAAAATATTAGCAGTGACACATGGTTGATGGTTATGACAACAGGTCAGCCTGCTAATACTGAACCCCAGACCCAGAAGACTTGCTATCCTTGTACTTTGGTGTTTGGGACAGTTTCTGAAAATCTGAGTTTAGGGCAATATCAGCAAAGAGATGGGGGCACAGTTCAGGTAATAACAAATAAGTATATAAATAAATAAATAAATAAATAAATAAATAAATAAATAAAACTATTGACTACACATCTACTTTTTTCTTTGCCAAATATCAAAATGTTTCCTAACCTGAGAAAAATGAGAACCATGTGTTAGGGATAGTCAAGTAGGGGGTCCACAAGTGCATATTCTTTGTTATAATAATCACATTGAGAATAATGGAAAACATTACTTTCATTTCTAAAGCATTTCAACCAAATTTTTTTTGAATTTGTAAAATAAAATGCACAATACTCTTTCAAAAATAATGGTTTAATGACTAGTAATTTACTTATTCCACAGCAAAGACTAATTTAACATGTGTACAATCAAATTAATTTGTCACAAATATCCTAGGGTGAGTGTACTAAAAATGAAGGAATTGAGGCACAAGGACATTGAGTTAGTGTGCTGATCACCACATAGAGTAGAGCAGCAATGCCTGCATCTAAAACTAACCCATGCATCTCTGATACCTGCTGTGCCACACACTTGATCTCCAGTGGTAGCCTGCTGCAAGTGCTGGCCATGCTTACTACTGCCATATTTTATAAGATGATGGCCTCCTTTCATACAGGCATTCTGCATGCTCACTTGTTTAAGCATATCATCTGCAATAAACTATAGACAACCTCCACTGCTCACTATCCCTTTGAAGAACTGAAATGAATATTTCAAAATAAGAAGTATAGCTGTCAATGACAACATACTACACTGAGATGGAGTCTGGATAGCTGGCTGCTTCTCACACTTATAGCCTTATGGCACTGATGCTGTATACAACTACCTGGAGACCTTCAGCCAGTTAGTTCTCTAGTCACTTGCTTATTATTTCATTACAAAATATTTGCATGAAATTGCCAAAGAATGTTATACCCAAAATATGCATCAGTGAGGTACCTACTGGTGAATTAAGACCAGCTCTATACTTTGGGTTTAATTCTCTCTCTCCTTTTGAGTATGTTTCTATCTCCCTCACTTCATGTGTTTATATATGTGTGTATTTGTGTATGTATATGTATGCATGTTTTCATCTATATGAGTGCATAAGGAATGAGCTTGTGTGCATGATCACATGTGTGTGTGCCCTTGAATGTGGTGATCAGACGTAGATATTGAGGATATTTATTTGCTGCTTCTCCATCACATTTTTTTGTCACAGGTGTCTTACTGAACCTGGAGCTCACTGATTTAATAGGATCTGGACTATAAGCCTCAAGGATCTACCTATCTTGGCCTCCCCAGGATTGGAATTGCAGTCCATAGTCAAGCTTAGTGGGTTTTTCTTATTTATCTGATCTTTTATTTATACATTTATTCATATACTTAAATTGTCATTATGAGTGTGTGCATGTGTGCATGCATGACTGAGGCATAGCAGGAAAGCGAACCAGAGGATAACTTGTAGGTATTAGTTCTCTCCTTCTACCATGTAGGCATCAGGGATCAAAGTCATTTTGTCAGTCTTGGCAGCAAATTCCTTGAACCACTGAGTCATCCTGCTGGTCCAAGCCTAGCTCTTCACATGTGTTCTAGGAATGAACACATGTCTACATGCTCATGCTTGGGTCACAACAACTTTTCTGGCTTCAGCATTTCATTGCTTTCTTTCTGACCATTTTCATTGTCTACTTAAGTCTATATATAACAGTTGTTAGGCTGTATCATAAGTTACACCTATTCATGAAATTGAGATTCACATGTATATGCTCCACAATACCAAGATGTAAGTCACTCAAAAAAAGAAAGAGAGATTTCATCCTGAATTCAACATTTTTTAAAACTTTATACATGGTAAGGCACCTACATCCCCTATTCCACATCTAATTCTGTCCATGTTCCTCCAAGTTCCTCACAAATTCATGATATATTATATATATATATATATATATATATATATATATATATTAGTTCATTTAGCACTGCTTATACGCAGATATGCCTATGGCTGACCACTTAGAATAGGAATACCTAGGCAGGGTTTTGTCCCCAGAGAAAACTAACTCTCTCTTTTTCAGCAACTATTGACCACCAGTGGTTTTTATGTAGGGAGGAGGTCTTGTGGAGTTTCTCTCTCCACTCTAGCATCCCAGCTGCTATCGTCATCATGCAGGGCGTGTTCAGGCAGCCATATAAGACTTTATGAATTCTATTTATCTTGGCCATAGAGCAGTGTTTCATAGCTGGTATCCATAATCTCTGTTCAGACAATATCCCTTAACCTCTCTTTCTCAATTTTTTCTGAGCCTTCCTGTGGCATTGTATTGCAGGTTTAACAAATGGTCATTTATTTAATAACCTATGGTAGCCTTTTTTTTTTTTACATATGGATCAGTAAAGGATCTCTATAATCATCCCCATGTTGTTGCAAAAGGAAGTTTCTTTGAGAAGGGGTTGATCAGGTTGGACCAGTGCCACATCACCATTTTAACTGTCTAGTCTATCACCTGTGTTAAGTTTCATATTTCCATTAGTCAGTGCTCTTTTAGCAATGTTGCAAATCATGTCATTAGTAAAATTTTACCCAGAAAAGGAAAACTTTGTGGTTTTCTATAACTTGGTCAAATTATATTGAGACTAGATAGCACAGACCTAATCGGAAGGAAGTTTTACCTATGGGAGCACCCGGATGGTACTCCCTGGGAATATTCCTCTGTGAGTGCCTTTCACCAGGAACTCACCTGGGTTACACAACTCAGTTTAATTATTGCAATGTGAACACTCAAAGTCAATTAATAGGGGAGACTTTGTCATTTTTTTTTTACATTTATTAACGAAAGACCAAAAGCTCTTTAAAAGGAAAACTGTCACCTTTATTTAGTCAGGAACACACAATTCCAACTTCTTTCTGGGAAAGGTCAACCGAGACATTTCATAATAGAAGCATCTCAAAGTTATCACATTTCTCCTTTAAATTTGATTATATCATGTTGAGTGCTAACATCTCAACTTACACACTGAATAGTTCTGGCCTCTAACTCTAAAATAAAGTCTTTCAGAAACATAGCTCTCCTATCAGGTGTTTTTAAATGATCCTGGAAAGAGCTCATTCCTCCTATTTGAGGCTGAGGCTTTATTCTTCATCCATCTGGATGAACAGCTTCATCCACTAAACTGCAGCAGGCATTAAGAGATACCTTTGTTGTTTCTTTTGACATGCTTCTGTCAAGGAGATGGAAAGGGATTCATGGCAGAGAGCTCCCACCCACTGTGACACATTGAAGAGCAAGAACACTGGGGAGCTGCTTAAATTGCTTCTGTGTCTCTTTAGCCCACACTGTTTCCTGAAAGAAAACCCCCCACCTTTCTCTGGCCTGTAATGGAGGCTGCTGTGTTGGGTAGAAACTTCATTTGAGGGCTCTAAGAACTAGTTCAGTCTTACTGAGTTCAGTTTCAGTTAAATGTGACAGATGCAGTGAGATGCAACATTTGAAATGTACAACAAAACCAATCCTGGATACACTTCTGCTTCAATATTTACCCAAAATCTCATACACTTACAGGCATCCATATATTCCAGGGGTGACTTTGGGTTTAAAGAGTTAGAAATTTTCAACTAGTCCTTGAAATATATATGTCAAATTTTAAATGTATGTTTTCAAGAATGTGTATATACTATGCACAAATGTGTAGACTCAAATATGCCATAATATTTCTTCCATTTCCTCTTAGTTTAATGTCTATTGGAAAAAAGAAAACATACTTTTCTACCATATTAATATCTATTGAATTATGTTCACATGATCAGTGTAATACCTGGGATTTTCCTCACTTCCCATTGATGTATTTTTAAGCAATTTCTACGATTATTTATTAATGATTTCTAAGATTATTTTTTAATGATTTCTGTTTTCTTGATATAATATTGTCTGTTTTAAATATATTTAGAAATTGCCACACTTTGAAATGTCTTTCCTGTGTATGCCATTATAGAACCTGTCATTAGAATTATAGAACTTCTTTGAGCTTTATTTTAATCAAACATTTGCATCATTTTTGCTTATTTTATTTGATTTTAGAAGAGATTCATTTTTTAAAAAATGTCTTTGACATCATTTAACCCAGCAAATGTTGAAATAAGCAATTTTAGTGTTTAAGGCTCTAAAGTGATTCAGATGTAAACATACCTAGATTAGTTTGTGATGAAAGGAAAGAAACCCTTTCTAGCTACTCTGGATAAATCCAGGACAGACTATACTTGAAGGGACCAAATAAAGACAGCTGTAGAATACAATTCTGCTCTCTGCATAGGCTGTGAATGTAACCTTCAAGTCCTTTAGCTGTTGAATGATGACAACAGGTTAGTAAGATTCAGAGTAAGAAGGGAGTATAATCTTCCAGCTTTTGTTCTTCACAGGGCTTGAATCAATTAAAGTTTGGTGTCATCATACTCCTGTTAACTAACAAAATCTCCAGGAAATGTATAATTCTTTACGAAGAAAAAAATAATTATTATTAACTGCAAATTAAATTACTATTTCTGTTTTTTAAATTTATTTACTTTTAAAGTCTCTGTCTAAATCTCTGCCTGTCACACACTCTCTCTCTTCCTGTGTGTGTGTGTGTGTGTGTGTGTGTGTGTGTGTGTGTACAGCCATACTTGGCCAGAAAAGGTCATTGGATTCTCTGAATCTGGAGATACAGATAGTTGTAAAATATTTGATGAGGGTGTTGGGAACTAAACTCTGTACCTGAGTCTTCCACAGGAAAAGCAAAGAGACATCTCTTCATCCCCTAGTTCTGTTTCATAATAAATTATAAGTGTGAAGCTTTCTAATGGCCATTACTTTCTCTCTTACTTCCTCCACAACTCTCTCCAATATACACTTATTCTTGCAACTCTTCTTCCCTTCGTTTTTTTCATATATCAATATAATATTTATTTCTGCCAATTCATATTATCAATTTTATCTGTTATGACCAAGAAATTTGATTGTCCTCAGACAGGCAAAGACTACTAGGGGAAGACTCTCACCTCCAAATCTTCAACCAAGCAACATAAGCCCCATGACTGGCCTGGAACTGGGAAACCTATAGAGAAAGGGACTTGAAATTCATTACATTCTCACAGATAGCTTGGACTTCACATATCTCTACAGTTGTTATTAAATCTGACACATCCAGGGCTATTTTCATGTTTTACAGATTAGGAAGTGGAAGTTAGTGTGGTTAAATAAGTTTGTGTGATGCTCAAATCAGTGGTAAAAATTGAACATAAGACCAAATTTATCACCAAATAAATCAAACCACAAGAACAATAGTATACTATAATACAATAGTCTCTACTCACATGTTAACAACTTTGTATAGTAAGATTAGAAACCACACATTGTGCTTTTTAACATATTGGTGACTATATATTTAATATGATTAGCTTTATCATAATGTAGCTCCTTGGGTCACATATATTTAATGCTTTTTATATATGCACTTACTTTAGAAGTTTAAATGCATTGAAAAGAGAAATTTAGAGCAGGCACAAACTAGACTTTATGGATTCAAATATGAGTAAAATTAAAAAATGTGTAAAATTAATTCTCTTAAATAACCAGATATCTCATGCCTATTTCCTATCAAGCCAGGTCCCACTGACCTTTGTGACCTCTGTTGTAACAAAGGCCCCTTTGAAATCTCACAAACACTGACTCCCATTGTTTAGTAGGAGAAAAATTGAAACTCTAGTTACTCTTCTAAAAGAAAAGTCTTAAATGAACTTAATAATAATTATTGTCAAATGAAAATGCCATGGAACACATGAAAAACCTTGTCTCTTACTTAATTCTCTATAAATAACAAGATATCTTATGCCTATTCTCCTATCAAGCCAGGTCCCACTGGCATTTGTGATCTCTGTTGTTGTAACAAAGGCCTCTTTGAAATCTCACAAACACTGACTCCCATTGTTCAGTAGGAAAAAAATTGGAACTCTAGTTACTCTTCTTTAGTATTTTATATATTATTAGCTAACACTTTAGTAAATATCTGAAAGTTATATGGATATTTTAAATGTTTAAATAACCCAAAGTGCTCCTCATTCAAACACCAAGGCTGTTGCATGTGAAATTTGTAAGGATTGAAAACAATGGCACTTATAGATATTTGTACCATATTTTCTTGAAAGAAAAAATTATATATATACTTGGCAATAATCCTAGAAGCCAGGCTTCTATATAGTATTGCAGCATTTGAAATATAAAGCCTTTCTAAAAGTATATTGTGGCCTCCAAAATTAAACATGAGAAGGCAAAAATGAATTGTAAAATAAAGATAAAAGCGACACTAAAACAAATTGAAATTTATTCCATACAATTTCTCAATTTCATTTTGTTTTGATTTTCCAGACAGGGTTTTTCTGGAACTCAATTTTTATACAAGGATAGATTTGAACTTGCAGAGATCGACCTGTCTCTGCCTGCCATGTCCTGAGATAAAACATGCCACCATGTCTGGCTGCAATTTCTAAATTTGATATGTGAGTAAAAATAATAGAAAGCATAGGTAGAAATAAACCAACATATGGAAGAAGGTAAAGATTTTTTTATTGCTTCACATTCAAGACATGCTAAGTGAAGGTATTCAAGACCAGAAACAATTGAGCTTACAAAACTGGGCCCCCAAAAGAAGAGACAATGTTAAACATATGTGAAAATTATCAGGAAAAATAAAAAAGGCTAATTGAGTACCTGACAAAAGTACTGAAGAGTGAACCAATTCTAAACCAAGACAGTGATTATAGTTATTAATACCAGCAATACCAACAAAAACAACAAAGCATTAGCTTTGGATTGGGTGGAATTAGGTTAAAAATATGAATGAATCAAATAAATATCACAGAGTAAGTGATGCTCATCAAATTATTTTAAAAAACTCAGATCTGGAACTGAGTAGAAAGCTGAATCATAGGACTGTTTTTATCTTCAAGGATGAGGATGCAAGTAGTTCTCCAAGCACTCAACTGAAATCTTGGCCCTGAAACAGGAGCTGAGAAGGCAGAAACTATAGGACACCTGGGGATCCCTTCCTAGCCAAGCTAGATGGATGTCTATGAGGTTCAGGCACAGACAAGGAATTCCTGTCTCCACAAAAAAGAGGGAGCTATTAAGGTGACCTTTGGTCTCTTCATTCATATGCACATTAGTGCCCATATATTAGACAAGAACAAAAGAGAGGAAAGGAAGGAGGGAAGGAAGGAAGGAAGAAAAGAAGGAAGGAAGGAAGGAAGGAAGGAAGAAGGAAGCTGTTAATTCCCTTGTAGGTCAAGTCTAATAATACAGATTTCAATATCTAGCAATGAAAGGATGGGTTCCCTGAAAGGTAGTGTTGAGTCAGATTGGGACAAGGTGTCTGCCTCAGGTTACATAACAGTCTCATTTTACTTATTGTGAACTTCAGGACAACAATAAAATATTATTACCACAGTTGTGAATTTCATTGCCATCCCTATACCCTTCATGGCTACTACCATTAAGAAAAGACACAATTTTATTCCCCCTTTATTAAACATTGATTATTTTCTCATATAACATACCCTGATTATTCTTTTCCCTACTTCTATTCCCCCAAGTTTCTTTCTACCTCCTCCCACCTTTGGATTTGCTTCCTTTTCTATCTCTCATTAGAAAGGAATAGACTCCTAAAAGGTAAGAAGACAACATAACAATTATAACAATTTAAAACAAAATAATTAGATAAAAGTTGCATAAGAAAAACCAACAGAAAGCTAAACCCAAGAGGAAGCACAAGAACCAGAAAGCCACTGGTTTACACACTCAGGAGTTCCATAAAGGCACTAAATTGAATGGTATAATATATATGCAGAGGACCTTGTGAAGACCCGTGAAGACCCTACCTGTGTTTGTTGCTTCAGTCTCCGTGAGTTCATGTGAGCTGTGCTGAGTTGTTTCAGAAGACCTTGTTCTCCTGGTGTTCTTTATACCCTCTGTCTCCCCAATTCCTTCTTCTTTGGGGCTGTCTGAGCTCTCATGCAGAGGTATTTGATGGACATATTTGATTTAGAGCTGCATGTTCCGAGGAAAGGGTCACTTTCTAAATTTCTAACTGTGTAGAGATCTTAACTCTGGAACAAGTCAGGGTTTCTACAGGTAGCTTGTAGGTAACCATGTGAACATATTATCACAGTATTCAAAGTCCTTGTTCTGAAACAGGGACAAGAGGAACACATTGGAGGAGGCCAAGGCTACATAAAGAACAGGCTCTTGGTAATGTTGTGCTTCCCACCTTCTACATAGAGCATGAGACAAATAGACAGATACCTCGCTTGTATGTTGGTATGAAGGTAGATGATTCACAGTAAGTGTCAACAGTTGACTGAATGTTGTCTTCTTGCCACCACTTCATGATTCATGAAATCCATAGCTTCCCTTATAGCCCATGTAACATTCTTCTCTTCACTTGGTCTATGAACTTTGAACACAATCTGAAGGATGGTCTTCATATAGTCTATGTACAATGACTTACGTCTTCTTGCTATTTAGATAAACAAAAATTAAATTAGCACTTTCGCAAACAATTCATTCTACAATCTTTTTTAGATGCCAGAATTTATCATTTCCTATCATCACACTCGGCACCCTGATTTTTGGTGATCTTTTCCCTGGTAATGTTAACTCACCACCAACTTCTTTGCTTGTAACATTGTTTTTTCAGAATATTACAAATATTATCACTGACTGTCATTTATTCAATGGCTAATATCCACATATAAGTGAATACACACCATATTTATTTTTCAGTGACTAGATTACCTCACAAGGATGTATTTTTTTTCCTAGTGCCATCCATTTGCCTAATTTTTTTTATAATAATATTTTCAACAGCTGAGTGAATTGTATAAATGTATGGTTTTCCCCTGTTTTTTGTTGGAGGAATCATGGTTATTTCTAATTTTGAGTTGTTATGACCATATCATAAATGAATGTTAGTAGGGGAAGCTGTAGCCATGCCTACTTAGGGGCTGGCTACAGGTGTGCCTGACCACATTTGCGAGGGCGAGGTCAGGGGATGCAGGTTGACTGTGTTTTCTATTTCGGATTATCTTTTGGGGCTTGCATACAGACCGCTGCCACGCCAGCTGGCTAGGTCGCTCTGTAAGTAAGGCTTTTCCCTATTAAATACCCTTGTATTTCTACTTGACTCTGTCTTGGTAATTTGCCACTATATCTGGTTGTCAGGAACGGAATATTGGAAACCTAAACCCGATTTGGGACAGGCTGTGGGTTTCATTGGGCCTGAGGCCTAGGCACAGAAAGTGCCCTCTCTCCACAGGCGTTTCCAGCTAGCAGCCGACCCACTGCAGCTGAGCTGCTCAGAACCATCCACCCGGCTCGGAGATAGTTTTTAGCTGCCTAGAGTGGAGGTAGGCCTCGGCTTTCAGCAGAGGAAAGCCGCATCTCTTTCAGTGGTTGCTGTCACAAGACCATATACTCTCTAAGATAAGCGCAGCCACTTTTGTGACCTCTCTCCACCGTTGACCTACTGCTGCCAAATGCCTCGGAATAAATGAACACCTGGGCCACCCACTGGTCAAAGATAGTTACTGCATCTGGAGTAGAAATCAGGTAAAATTATGGCGGAATATTTATCATTTGCTAAAATTGTTAATATTTTTGCTTATTATGTGAATTCACTGTTTGAGGAGGATACTAATCTGCCAATTACCGGCCTATATGCCGTAATGGCAGTTAGCTTGCTGGTACAAATAGTATTACTAGCCAGAGTACTCAGGAATAGGGATAAGGATAACCTCACCACCTACTTACAGGAAATAACAGCTTTATGCAGTGAGGTTTTGGAGAACAGATTAGATCAGACCACAATTCTGCAGCAAGTGGAACAGAAATTGGATGACAAGCTTGGCACTGTGTCCAATACGCTAAAGACAGAGCTGTCTGTTACTCAAGATGAGATGTAGTGTATTTATACCATGTCTGAGACCTTAGAGGCTAGGCTGTCAGAAGACCGTGATGAGCTAAAAAATATCTGTAGCCAGCTAGAAACTCAGATAGGCAATGTTACCCAGAAATTAGATGCAAAGATGCAAGATACCCAAGATAGGGTTGAAGAATTAGACAATGCCATTCAATCAATTATTGAAGCATCCAAGGTAGCAGATCAGAAATTTGAGTCTAGATTTGAATGTTTGGAAGATAATTTACAGTATAGGGCTGGGACAGATTACATAGGTCCATATGGTCGATTGCTGAGGACTCTAAATCAGCAAATCATGACCTCGAATCTAGACTCCAATACCTAGAAGGCAGTTTCCATGCCATCCAGATGCTGCCTAAGGATGATCGTATTAAAGACCTAGAAAAACATGTAAATGAGCAGTTAGAGCAATTTACAGATTCACTAACATGCTTGGAATCTTTTATGATTAAGGAGATTGAAACTTTTCAAAAGAATATCATTACTACGCTTAAAGATCATTGGGTGCCTCAGAAGCAGAATCATACCAATCCCAGGAACCTACTCCACCCAGGTATCATGACTATTCTAAGGTTGTTACTCGTACACCATTAGTGTACCCAGCTATCATGGTAGAAAAGCCCGCTTCTAAGAAACACCCTCATGGGCAGATGGCTTATGAATGGCAACCTATACAGCTGAAGGATCTTAAGAATATTAAAGAATCAGTTGTCTCATATGGTCTCCATAGCCCATATGTAAAACAGCTATTACATTCATGGGCAACCTTTAACAGGGTGACACCCACAGATTGGGAATGATTGGTAGCAGCTGTACTTGAGAATTCATGCCAAATCCAGTGGAAGGCATTAGTAAGGGAAGAGGCAAAGCTCCTTGAGCGTCAGGGCATAAAGGAAGGTTTTGAAGCCCCTCTAGATAAGCTTCTTGGTCAGGGTATTTATGCTGACCCACAGGTTCAAGCTGAATATGATGAAATATGAATATGAATATGCAGGAAAGCAGCATTAAATGGCTGGGATAAGGTTCGTGAGCCAGGAGAACGCCTAGAAGCTTACACCAGAATAGAACAGGGACCTACAGAACAGTTCCAGGACTTCTTACGAAGGTTAACTAGGGCAGTAGAATTACAGGTAACAGATCCAGAAACAAGACAATCAATTATATATACTATTGCTTATGAAAATGCAAACCCAATATGCAAAAGAATACTTTTGCCTTTAAAGACCAGATCAGCTCCGCTAGAAGAATGGGTTTTGTATGCAGCCAACATTGACTATAATGTGCAAGATACTGGAGCTTGGGTAGGAAAAGCCATCTCCAAAGGTTTAAAACGGCAACAGGAAATTAAAAGGTCTAGAGGTGAGTATGTAAGGGCTTGGCAAGGAGAAGCACCTTACAGAGGTCAACATAGATACCAAGAGGCTAGAGGTTCCTACTACAATGAACCAGAACCTTGGGTAGGAAGAGCCTTCCCCTGGAGACCACGAAGGCTCCAGGAACCTAGATGTTTCCACTGTGGTAAAATGGGACATACTAAGAGAAATTGTAGACAAATGAATTCTAACAATGCCTCATACGGAAGGCCACTGCCTTCTGGATTGCGTAGAAGATTTGATAAGGGCAGGCACTGGACCAATGAATGTAGATCGACCACGGATATACAGGAAAACCCCTTAAGGTTGGGAAACCCTGAGGGGGTCTCAAGAAGTCCCCCACATCGAGAAAGGTCGGGTCATTCCCAGTAACAGTGGGAGACAGTCTCTCACAAGAACAATAGATAGTTCATTGCCTATTGTGAAAAATGATACTGCTCTAGATGGTAGTTTGAATAGTGATGAAGAATCAAGTGTGAATGGACAAAATGAGAAATGCATATTTTGGCAAGCTTCTATTAATGATAAAAGGCCTCAGTTGAAAGGGAAAATTAATAATAAAGTTATTTCTGGCTTAGTGGACACTGGGGCGGATGTAACTATAATTACTCAAAAGTCTTGGCCTCAGAAATGGCCCCTTAGAGAGGCAAATGTACAATTTTTAGGAATTGGAACTCTATCTAGAGTTCGACAGAGTGTTTACTCGGTGATCTGCATTGGACTGGAAGGACAGAAAGGGATACTGAAACCATACGTGGCAGATATAGCTATAAATCTTTGGGGTCATGATCTCTTACAGCAATGGAATACTCAGATCAATATTCCTCCACTGTCAGATACAAATTATGTACAATCTTTAGATAGTAGAGAAGATCTGGTAAGATGCTTTGGAAAACCGTTACCAACCATCCATGCTGTATAGAAATTAGGTACAAATGTTGGACCTTCAGAGGAGCCAAAGGCCCTGCTATTGAAGTGGCTAACAGATGAACTAGTTTGGGTAGGAAAATGGCCTATGACCTCTGAGAAGCTAGAGGCTTTAGAAAAGTTAGTACAGGAACAGCTAGACGCTGGACATATAGAGGAATCTACCAGTCCTTGGAATTCTCCTGTATTTGTTATCAAAGATAAGTCAAGAAAGTGGAGAATGCTGACAGACCTAAGAGCCATAAATAAGGTAATTCAACCAATGGGCTCTTTGCAACCTGGAATGCCATTAACTTGCTTAATACCTAAAGGATGGCCTATCATAGTCATTGATCTAAAAGACTGTTTCTTCACAATACCGTTACAGGAAAATGATAGAGAAAAATTTGTATTTACTGTACCAACTCTGAATAATTCACAGACAGTTAGGAGATATCAGTGGAGAGTTTTGCCACAAGGAATGCTAAATAGTCATCCTATGTGTCAGCACTTTGTACAGCAACCTTTGGAAATAATTCATAAGAAATTTTCACAAACTCTTGTTTATCATTACATGGATGATATTCTTTTATCAGATTCTAATAAGGAAACTTTGGAACGTATGCTTGAAATGGTGAAGGAAGTTCTGCCTCGTTGGGGGTTACAGATTGTGCCAGAAAAGATACAAAGAGGAGATTCTATTAACTATTTAGGTTACAAGATAGACTTACAGAGAATCAGACCTCGAAAGGTACAAATTAGGAGAGATCGGTATCAAACTCTTAATTCTCTTCAGAAATTATTAGGGGAAATTTCTCAATAACAGGCGATTATTGGTGTAGAAGGACATGACTTAAAGCATTTAAAAATGGCCCTTAAAGGTGATAAAGACTTAAACAGTCCTAGAATATTATCTGCTGAGGCAGAAAAAGAGTTACAATGGGTAGAAAACAGAATATTGGATGCACAAGTAGATCGGATGAGCCTTGATTTAGACTGTATTCTGGTTATCTTGCCATCCAGAGAATATCCTTCTGGAATTCTGATGCAGAGGGAAGACACTATATTGGAATGGATATTTCTGCCACATAAATAGAATAAAAAGTTAAAGATATATATATAGAAAAGATTTCTGATTTGATTTTAAATGGTAAATTAAGACTTTGTCAGCTGACTGGAAAAGATCCAGCAGAAATTATAGTACCTTTAACTAATGAAGAAATTTCCTCCTTATGGAAGGATAATGAATATTGGCAAATAGCTCTTACTGACTTTTTGGGGAACAATTAGCAACAACTATCCCAAAACTGACAGAATTAAATTCATAAAAAAGACAGTCTGGATTCTTCCACGTATTGTAAGACAAACTCCCATTTCTGGAGTTCTTACCTTCTACACTGATGCCAACAAATCAGGTAAGGCAGGTTATAAAGCAGGTGAGGTAAGTAAAT
Organism: Cricetulus griseus; assembly: GCF_003668045.3. NCBI lineage: Eukaryota > Metazoa > Chordata > Mammalia > Rodentia > Cricetidae > Cricetulus > Cricetulus griseus. The sequence goes on from NC_048597.1 coordinate 125,628,336, forward strand.
TAGTTCAAAGTCCATATACATCTGTAGAGAAGGCAGAATTATATGCAATTCTCATGGTACTTACGGATTTTACAGAACCTCTTAATATAGTTACTGATTCCCAATATGAAGAGAGAGTCATGTTACACATTGAGACTGCAGAATTTGTTCCTGATAATACAGATTTAACTTCTCTATTCTTACAATTACAGGAAACTATCATAAACAGAAGTAATCCTATATATATTACACATATCAGATTCCATATGGGTCTGCCTAGCCCACTAGCACAAGGCAATGATGAGATTGATCATTTATTAATTGGAAGTGTGCTAGAAGCCTCAGAATTTCATAAGAAACATCATGTAAATAGCAAATGTTTGAAAAAGGACTTCTCTATCACTTGGCAACAAGCCAAGGAGATAGTGAAAAAGTGTCCTACTTGTTCCTTTTATAATCAAACTCCATTGACAGCAGGCTGTGATCCTAAGAGCATTCAGAGTAATGAGGTTTGGCAGATTGATGTATTCCACTTTGCAGAGTTTGGAAATTTGAAATATGTGCATCATACTATAGACACATTCTCAGGGTTCCAATGGGCTACTGCTCTTAACTCTGAGAAAGCTGATTCTGTTATTACACACCTGCTAGAGGTGATGGCAGTTATGGGGGGTATAAATGCACAAATAAAAACTGACAATGCTCCAGCATATGTCTCTACAAAATTGGAACAATTTTTCAAATATTTTAACATAAAGCATGTTACTGGTATACCACACAATCCTACAGGACAAGCAGTGGTTGAGAGATCTAATAGAACACTTAAGGAGATGCTCAACAAACAAGCTTGGAAGACTAAACCCCCCAAACATAGGTTGCATAATGCTTTATTAACACTAAACTTTCTTAATGCCAATGAAAAAGGACAAACAGCTGCAGAAAGACACTGGACTACGGAGAAAACTGCTGAACTCAATCAGCTTGTATACTTCAAAGATGTACTAACTTCTGAATGGAAACCAGGACATGTGTTACATAGGGGTTGGGGTTTTGCTTTGGTTTCCACAGGAGAAGAAAAACTTTGGATGCCATCAAAGTTAATCAAGATTCGAGTGAAAAGGAAAAAACTCTCGAGGAGGACAAATGACAGATATTCTACTAAGGTATATCTTATAAACTAAATAGAAACCTCCCAAAGGAAAGGGAAGTATTTTGCTTTTATCTTCACAGGAAAACTCATCTCCAGAAGGCAACTGACACTCCGGCCAGAGGTTCAGGTACTGACTTCAATCAAGTTGAGGATTTCAAGGGAGATCTTCAATCAATTGAATCCCATCTAACATGGACTGGATACAATTCATTCAAGACTTTCACTATACTAACATTTTCTTCCTACAGGACCCCACATGACTATCATCGTCCCATTTCAGCAGGAAGTAAATTGGAGGACACTATGCCCCCTTTCCCCATTGTTGTCACTTAGAATAGTGTATATACCTAGTTAGGGATAGCTTCCTGTTATTTATGGTTGGGATTGGAAGGAGGTGTTCAGGCTTGGACACCTCTTTCAGATGACTTTAGGGTTTAGTTAAAATAGATAGTTAGGATGTGACATAAGCAGATCTTCTTATATTTTACCTTTATGATTGTTAATTTTGGATACTTTACAATGTTAAGTTTTAATCCTCTTTTAGACTAAAAGGGGAATTGTAGGGGAAGCTGTAGCCATGCCTACTTAGGGGCTGGCTACAGGTGTGCCTGACCACGCTTTCGAGGTCATGGTCAGGGGATGTAGGGTGACTGGGTTTTCTCTTTCGGTTTCTCTTTTGGGGCTTGCATACAGACCACTGCCACGCCGGCTGGTTAGGTCACTCTGTAAGTAAGGCTTTTCCCTATTAAATACCCTTATATTTCTACCTGACTACATATTGTTAATTTCCCACTATAAATGTTATTGAGCAAGTGTCCTTTGGTACGATGGAGTATCCTTTTTATATATACCCAAGATTGGAACAGCTAGGTCTTGTGTGAGATCAATTTCCAATTTTCTGAGGTACCACTATATTTATATACTTAATGGATGCACAAATTTGCACTACCATAAACAATAGAGGAGTGTTCCTCTTGTTCCACATCCTTGAACATTCATTTGTGTTATTGATCATAGGCAGGATCTGACAGGAGTTAGATGGAATCACAAAGTAGTCTTGATCTCCATTTCTATGATGATTAAGGATGCTGGACATTTCTTTCAATGTTTGTGGCAGCTTGAATAGTAATGGCCCTCAAAGACTCATGTGTTTGGATGCTTGGCCCATGGAGAGTGGCACTATTAGGAGGTATGGCCTTGTTGGTGTAGGTATGGCTTTGTCTTGTCAGTGGAAGTGTGCCATTGTGGAGACAGGTTTTGTGATCTCAAATATGCTCAAGCTATGTCTAATGTGGCAGTCTCCTTCTGTTGCCTGTAGATCAAGAAGCAAAACCCTAAGCTCCTTATCCAGCACCATATCTGCCTTCACATCACTGTGTACCACCATCATGATATTGGACTAATCCTCTAAGTGTTTGTCAACCACAATTAAATGTTTTCTTTTGTAAGAGTTGCCATGGTCATGGCATCTCTTCACAGCAATAGAAACCCTGACTAAGGCAGTCCATCACAGCCACTTGAGTTTACTCTTTTGAGTATTCTCTGTTTAAACCTTCGCCCCATTTTTAAATTGTATTATTTTTTTGCTTTTGTTTTTGTTTTGCTATTTTGATATCTAGTTTCTTGAGTTCTTTATATATTTTAGATATTAGTCTTGTATTGGATGTAGAGTTACTAAAACTATTTTAACATTCTGTAGACTGCCACTTTGCTACAGTTCATAGACCTTGAGAGGTTATGTGTACATTAAGGGATGTATGAGGCATGGATCTTGCTGGGACAGAGAAACAGAATAGATTTTATGGGTGAACATTGACAGGGGGACAGGAACAGGAGGAAAAGGTGTCATGGCAAGGGAGATGGCATTCAGAGAGAGAATACAGGGAAAGACAGCTAGAACTGAGGGGCAATTGAAGGATAGTTTGGAATCCTAGTGTAATAGAAACTTCCTAAAATATATGAAGGCAATCCTAATGAAGTTTGCAAAGAATGAGCAAGAAGGAATCCCAGCTTCCATCTCTTGTCACCAAATGAGGCTTCTAGTACTATGACTCACTTACATCCAATTGAACTCTTGATAAAAGGGCTCCAAAATGCCACAGAAATCAGGTTATTGCTAAAACAATATGTTGCTCTCACAGATTGACAGAAGGGCTCAATTGCTGTGGACAACCTCCACACAGGTCATTGAATATGGAGAATTTATCTTGGTCCTACATAGAAACTTTATCCCTAAGATCTAGTTTTTTTAGTATAGGAAGAAATTCTGCAAGGTTCAAAAAGAGAAATGTAAACACCAAGTGACAAACTCTTTGATTTACACAGGTGTCCTGCCTGCTAGTTATGCTAGGTCAATGGTTGCAAAAAGCTTGTTGTGGTAGTAACTGACCAATGTCTAATTTGAATTAAGGCCCACTCCCTGAAATGAAAGTCATATTTGCTACAGGTTGATGATCATGAACCAGAGACTAGATGGCCCAGAAACCTAGAGTAAAATAAAATAATACTAGTCATCAAATGGTTCGGGGAAATGATAAAATTACTACTGATGATGCAATGGTGTTCTACTATACTCATAGATCAGAGCCCTGTTCAACCAGCATCAGAGAAAGTTCCTCCTGCTGCTGCTGAGAACCAATACAGAGCTGTACCCAGACATTATGCAGAAAGAGTTACTTTGAACCCACAGCCCAAATGGGATATCTCCATGAAATCTCTCCCTTAAGAGCTCAAGGAGTCCTACAGAAGAGGAATAAGAAAGAGTATGAGAGCAAGAGACAAGGGAAAACACCAGGAGAAAAACTAAAACAACTCTAAAACAATTGTGCATAGTTCATAAGAACTCACTGTGATTAAAGCAGTAAACACAGGGATGACATGGGTCCTCTACGTATATACTATATCTTTATTTTAGTATTTTTATGGGTTTCCTGGGTGTGTGAACAAGTGGGTTTATGATTCTTTTGCCATCTCTTGGGCTCCTTTCTTTCTGTTGGTTCGCTTTGTCAAATTTCAATATAATGGTTTTTGATTTAATCCTTTTACATTTTGTTTTGTTGTTATTTCTTAGAAGCCTATTTTTTCCTAATGAGAGAAAGTAAGTGAATATGGGTGGTTCAGGAGGTATAGAAGAACTGGGAAGAACAGAAGAAGGGGAATATGTAATCAGGAAATATTGTATGAGAAATGAACCTAATTTCAAGAAAGGTGGAAGAAAAACAAATATAATTACTAACTACCTCCATGAAAGCTTTCCTGAATACACAGATGGCATATGCACATACACACTCTCAAAGACATATACACTGTCACAGACACACACACACACACACACACACACACACACACACACACACACACACACGCTCGCCTAAAACAAGCACTGTATTTCTCATCCTCTCTCCTGTGTCTTGTCAATCACCAAGGGGGAAAGTCTTATTGCTCTTTTCTTTCTGTGAAGCAGGTATTTGCCAAAAGAGTGACACTTTTCTTTTTATAGTTGAGATTTCCACTTGAACTTCAGGCCAAAATTGACAATATACATTCTTCACAGCCTTACATATAATGCAGTACATTACAGTCTTTGAATAATGTTTGATGATTTAGGAAAAAGAAAATATTATTTTCTATATAGTTATGGAAATATCTCTCCAGTAAAATACATTCACATTCTCTAGATTGGATGTCATCTTTTCATCATTTTTATTCCCTTAACTATTCAGATTGTCAATAAAAGTCAACTGTATTGAATTGAATTCATTGTCAATGCTATTTACCTAACACCCATAGGATAAAGAGGCTTGCAATGTATGATCATCTTACTTATATCATTTACCACATACAGGGACTTTGTAATAAATGCTGCTAATGTGACTTTTAAGGAAATAAATAGGTACAAGTACACAAGAGATACATTACACTATACAATAGATGCACAATACTGAAAGTGTTATCTTATACAGACATATGGAAGCCTCAGAGCCAAATAGAATTGTCTTTTCATTATTCTTGGCTATAAATAAAAAGAACACACAATAAAACTTTTAACAGTATTTTTAAACACTCACATATTAAGACAAAGTTGTATATTAATTACTATAATATCACTCACTGTATTGCAGAAATATTAAGTCTTAAAAACATTTTAGGGACTTATAAATTAGATTCAGTCCCCAGATCCCATATGGTAGGAGACAGCAAAGTACTGCAGATTGTACTCTGACCTCCACACGTACTCAGTAGCACAAATGCACACAGATATGCAGGAGTGCACATACACACACACACACACACACACACACACACACACACACACACACAAATACACAATCAGTCACAAAATAAATAAGAAACAAAGCTTTCTCCTCTATTATTCTGTTTTCCATCAGGCATTGGAAATTACTGTCAACAGCAATGTAAGAGACTCAAGTGACGGACTTACAATCGAATCATCTTCGATCTTAACTCTATTTTCCTGAATACATGATGGCATTGGTTTCAAAGGAGCCATGGATTATCTCTGCAAAAACAATATCTGTTAAATATTTTAATGATACTTATTTCTATACTTTTAATTTATTTTCTGGTTTTCTGTCCTTTTGACTTCCTTTATTTTTATTATTAGAAACATCATAGCAGCTAGCAAATTTATTTTTTCTTTTTTTGTTTTGTCTTTATTTAAGATAGACTTTTTAATAACATTGTATGGAGACACCCTAGCCCCGCCCAATAGTCCTGGGACAGGTAACAGGTGGACCCGGGACTCGCCCATAAGGGCGTGGTGAAGGAAAGCCGGGGTGACATAAGAGAGCTTCTTAAGGGGCTGCACATGGGGACCTTGACCCCTTTTGTTCTGGCTGCGCTGGCTGGGTTCTATAACCTAGCTCTGGCCTGTGTTTTACCTTGGTGTTTTCTGGAATAAAGAGACCTTAATCCTACACTTGGCGCCCAACGGAATTTCACGACCCTGAAAAGCCAACGGGCACCCAGGAGAATCAGTGAATTCCTTCCGCCCCACGAGGGCATTCCCTCACCCGCCCTCTCTGCCCCTGGGCCCGGTGCGGCGCTCGCGCCGCTGGGACTTCTGATTCCCACGGCGGTATTTCCACACCACTGCATAAGTCCAGCGTGCCCATCCACCCGCTTGCGGCCGGACTCCTCTGCTTCCCGTGGGCGCCGGGGCACGCTGCGGCTCAGCTGCGAAAAGCAGCTGTATGATTCCCACCGCGTGAGAGCTGGCCGCCCGCAGGAGACCCAGCCTGGCTTTGTCTGGCCCTCTGGCTACCTGGGAGAATTCTCCCGGGCACTCACTTTAACTAGCTACGTGTGTGCGCTTAGGGCCTGAACGCAGAGCTCCGGCGCACACAGCAGAGGGTTTTCAGCTTTCATCCACAGGGAAAACACCCGCTTCATGCTGCTACTATTCCCCCTGTTCCCGCATGCCTGTCTACACCTGCTGCTGCCTTCTGCGGCCAGACCCTGGCAGGGTAAGCCTTTCAACTCTAGCCCTGGGCACAGCCACTTGCCTGACGCAGGTAAGTTCTAAATATTTCCTTAGCGGCAAAAGCAGATTTCTGTGAGTCAGATCCTACCTTAGATAGACGCTGTGCCACCTGCTGGCCGGCATGTGGTTACTACAACCAGAAATGAAATTACCAATAAATATGGCTGCATTTCCTTTGCAGTTAGATATGTATAACATATCTTATGCTTACATGCATTCACTGCTGGAGGAGCAGGCTGACTTGCAAAATATTGGCTTGTATGTTTTGTTAGCTGTGACTTTCTTGATTCACTTGTCGTTGTTCCTCAAGAACAGAAGGAAGTTTGATCTCTCTACCCACTTGCAGGATATACAAGCCTTACGTAGCCAGGCTCAAAATGAATCAAAACTTACCTATTCATTGCTTCTTGAGCTGGTAGAACAAAAACTGGATGATGGGCTTCGTTCAATGTTCTATACAATACAGGCAGATCTGTCTAATACTCATGCTGAAGTGCAGCACATTTATAACAACATAAAAATAGACAGATGCTCCATCTTAGAGTCTTTACAAGCCGATCGGGCAAAGGACCATGATGAGATTCAGGAACTTATTCAGACCTTACAGATCAAACAGGCTACAGACCATGATGCCTTAATGGCTAAGCAGGCAGCAGACTGTGAATCGTTAGAGATGGCATGCAGCCGCTTAGAAACTCAGCTAGGCTCTCTCTCCTATTCCTTTGTCACTAAGGTACAAGAGACCCAGAATAGGCTTCAACAATCAGATAATGCCACTAAGTCAATAGCTGGGAAATGTGAGAGGGACTATAATGAACTTAGAACTGAGCTTCAAAGCTTACAGGAGGAGTTACAGACCAGGGTTGCCAAACTGGAAATGTCTACCGAGTTCATGGCAGAGATTAATCGCAACCTTGATTCTAAATTTCAATCTCTGGATGGCTATTTCCAGGCCACCCAAATGCTAGCTAGGGATGAACGTATTACTGGTCTAGAAAATCTTACATGAGAATTGTCGAAGCAAATCACGGATTCTGCATCACACCTTGAATCCCTTATGGTGGATGAGATTAAAGCCTCTCGTGAAGAAATTCTGACCCGGCTGACATATCTTGAACAAGAAGACACTGACTCACTCCGATCCGAGATGCACAATTCGAGAAGGTATTTCAATCACCCTAAAGCGGTTACACATGCAACTTTAGTATACCCGGCCATGGTGGTGGACAGGCAACCATCTAAAAAACACTCCCAGGGGCAGACAGCATATACATGGCAGCCAACCCAATTAAAAGATCTTAGGCATATTAAGGAATCGGTTGTTTCGTATGGTCTTCATAGGCCATATGTAAAACAGCTATTGCATTCATGGGCCACCTTTAACAGGGTGACGCCCGCAGATTGGATAGGATTAGCATCAGCTCTCCTCGATAATTCCTGCTTAATTGAATGGAGAGCATTGTTCAGGGAGGAAGGAGGAATCCTAGAATGGCAAGCCGCCAGGGACGGGGTTGATGCACCCCTCCAAAAAATCCTAGGAGAAGGCATTTATTCTGACCCACAGATTCAGGCTGAATATGACGACCATACGCTGTCCCTATGCAGAACAGCAGCACTAAATGCATGGGACAAGGTTCGTGAATCAGGAGAACAACTAGAAGCTTTTACAAAAATAGAACAGGGACAAACAGAACCATTTAAAGACTTCTTAGACAAATTGACCAGAGCAGTAGACAAACAGGTAACAGATCCAACAATAAGACATCCAATTGTGTATAGTTTAGCTTATCACAGTGCAAACCCGATGTGCAAAAGAATACTTTTGCCTCTAAAGATCAGATCAGCTCCACTAGAAGAATGGATTTTGCATACTGCCCATATTGACTGTAACATACAAGATACTGGAATCTGGGCAGAAGAAGCTGTCCCAAGAGGTTTCAACAAACAAAAGGAGATTAGAAAAGATAGTAACAGAAGGACTTGGGAAGGAAGAGCACCTTACAGGGGCTCACACAGGTACCGTGAGGCCAGTGCTCATCGCCACCTTGACCCAGAGCCTCGCATAGGAAGAGCACGCTCCAGAAGTCCATAGAGGCATCAGGAGAATAGATGTTTCAGCTGTGGTAAAATAGGACATACAAGGAAAAATTGTAGACAGAGAAATTCTAACAATTCCCCACGAGACAGGTCGTTGCCCTCTGGGTTATGTAGGAGATGTGGTAAGGGCAAACACTGGACTAATGAATGCAGATCAACTAGGGATGTTCAGGGGAAATTATTGGCACCGGGTAACTCGGAAAGGGGTCTCGAGCAGGCCCCTGCCCCGAGAACAGTTCGATCATTCCCAGTAACAGTGGAAGACAATCTCTCGCAGGACGAATAGATAATTCCTTGCCTATGGTGGAAAATGATACTGCTCTAGAGGGTGGTTTAAATAGTGATGAAGAATCACATGTGACTGGTGAAAATGACAAACACATATTTTGGCAAGCTTCTATTAATGATAAAAGGCCTCAGTTAAAAATTAAAATTAACAATAAAGTTATTTCTGGTTTAGTGGACACTGGAGCTGATGTGACTATTATCACTCAGAAATGTTGGCCTAAGAATTGGCCACTTAAAGAGGCCAATGTACAATTTTTAGGAATTGGAACTCTATCTAGAGTTCGACGGAGTGTTAACTCGATGGTTTGTATTGGACCGGAAGGACAAAAAGGAATATTGAAACTTTACGTAGCAGATATTGAAATAAATTTATGGGGTCGTGATTTATTACAGCAGTGGAATTCTCAAATTAACATCCCTCCAGTGTCAGATACGAATTCTAGACAATCGCGGGATAGTAGAAAAGATCGGGTAAGATGCCATGGAAAATGGTTACCAACTATCCGGGCTGTACAGACACTAAATACAAATGACAGGCCTTCAGAGGAACCAAAGGCCCTGCCATTAAAATGGCTTACAGACGAACCAGTCTGGATAGGGCAATGGCCTTTGACCTCTGAAAAGCTAGAGGCTCTAGAAAAGTTAGTACAGGAACAGCTAGAGGCTGGTCACATAGAGCAATCTACCAGCCCTTGGAATTCTCCTGTATTTGTCATCAAGAAGAAGTCAGGTAACTGGAGAATGCTGACAGACCTGAGAGCCATAAATAAGGTAATTCAGCCTATGGGCGCTCTGCAGCCTGGAATGTCATTGCCTTCCTTAATACCTAAAGGATGGCTGATCATAGTAATTGACCTTAAAGACTGCTTTTTCACTATACCATTACAAGAAAGTGATAGAGAAAAGTTTGCATTTACAGTGCCAACTCTTAATAACTCACAACCAGTTCGGAGATACCAATGGAAGGTTTTACCTCAGGGGATGCTAAATAGCCCTACCTTGTGTCAACAATTTGTACAACAACCTTTGGAAATAATTCGTAAACAATTTCCACAATCTCTTGTTTATCATTATATGGATGATATTCTTTTAGCAGATTCTAGTGAGGAAACTTTAGAACGTATGTTTAAAATGGTGAAGGAGGTTCTGCCTAGATGGGGTTTACAAATTGCCCCAGAAAAGATACAAAGAGGAGATTCTATTAACTATTTAGGATATAAGATAGACTTACAAAGAATCAGACCTCAAAAGGTACAAATTAGAAGGGACCATTATCAAACTCTTAACAGTCTTCAGAAGCTACTGGGAGAAATATCTCAATTACAGACGATTATAGGTGTGGAAGGACATGACTTAAAGCATTTTAAAATGGCACTAAAAGGTGATAAGGACTTAAACAGTCCTAGAATATTATCGGCTGAGGCAGAAAAAGACCTACAATGGGTAGAAAACAGAATATTGGATGCACATGTAGATCGGATAAACCTTGATCTAGACTGCATTCTGGTTATCTTGCCATCCAGAGAATACCCTTCTGGGATTCTGATGCAGAGGGAAGACACTATATTGGAATGGATATTCCTGCCACATAAGCAGAACAAAAAGTTAAAGACGTATATAGAAAAGATTTCTGATTTGATTTTAAAGGGCAAATTAAGACTTCGTCAGTTGACTGGGAAAGACCCAGCAGAAATTATAGTACCTTTAACTAATGATGAAATTTCCTCCTTATGGAAGCACAATGAATATTGGCAAATAGCTTTCACCGACTTTTTGGGAACAATTAGTAACAACTATCCCAAAACCGACAGAATTAAATTCATAAAAAAGACAGTTTGGATTCTTCCACGCATAGTAAGACAAACTCCCATTCCTGGAGTTCTTACATTCTACACCGATGCTAACAAAACAGGTAAGGCTGGTTATAAAGCAGGTGAGGTAAGTAAAGTAGTTCAAAGTCCATATACATCTGTACAGAAAGCAGAATTATATGCAATTCTTATGGTGCTTATGGATTTTACGGAACCTCTTAATATAGTTACTGATTCCCAATATGCAGAAAGAGTCATCTTGCACATAGAGACTGCAGAATTTGTCCCTGATAATACTGAACTAACCTCGTTGTTCTTGCAGTTACAGGAAACAATCAGAAATAGAAGTAACACACTGTACATTACGCATATCAGATCCCATACGGGTCTGCCAGGCCCACTGGCACAAGGCAATGATGAGATCGATCGTTTATTGATTGGCAATGTGCTAGAAGCCTGGGAATTTCATAAAAAGCATCATGTAAATAGTAAGGGTTTAAAAAAGGGCTTCTCCATCACTTGGCAACAAGCCAAGGAGATAGTGAGAAACTGTCCTACTTGTTCCTTTTATAACCAAACTCCACTGCCAGCAGGATGCAATCCTAAAGGCCTTCGGAGGAATGAGATCTGGCAAATGGATGTCTTTCACTTTGCAGAATTTGGAAATTTGAAATATGTGCATCATACCATTGACACATTCTCAGGTTTCCAATGGGCTACTGCTCTCAACTCTGAAAAGGCTGATTCCGTTATTACACACCTACTGGAGGTGATGGCAGTTATGGGCATACCGGCGCAGATAAAAACTGACAATGCTCCAGCATATGTCTCCACAAAAATGGAACAGTTTTTCAAATATTATAACATTAAGCATGTCACAGGTATACCACACAACCCTACAGGACAAGCAGTCATCGAAAGGTCTAACAGGACACTTAAGGAGATGCTCCATAGGCAAGCTGGTAAGTCGAAACCCCCCAAACATAGATTGCATAATGCTTTATTAACGCTAAACTTTCTTAATGCCAATGACAGTGGGCAGACAGCTGCAGAAAGACACTGGACTACGGAAAAAACTGCTGAACTGAACCAACCAGTGTATTACAAAGATGTGCTGACCTCGGTATGGAAACCTGGACATGTATTACGTTGGGGTAGGGGTTTTGCATTTGTCTCCACAGGAGAAGAAAATCTTTGGATACCATCAAAATTGATCAAGATTCGAGTTGAGGGAGACAACCCCCTCGACAAGGATGACTGACAGGTATTTTCTGAGGAACCCCCCTCTATAAGTCAAAGGACACTACATGTATGGATACTCAAGGAAAGAACGTAGCTATAACCATCGAACAAAAGGAATGTGCTATACGGTAAAATTTACAGCTGTCTCTCGAATAACTCTATGTCTATTCATTTCCTAGTCCCTATTCAACTAAATCGAGACTGGATTTAGAGTTGGATTTGGCTTTCCTACTCTAAAATCCAAGCATGTTATTTAACAACATTTGAAAGTTTCTGTGTTATATCAAGAAGCCAATCGCTATAATACAGAATAAATGAAGAATAAGAGGACTATCTTTGTTTTTTCTTTGCTTTTTCTTTCACACCCTCTCATAATCGTTATTCGTCAAGGTTCGTCAAGGTACCTTTTCCGGTACACATACATAAACAAGCGAACATTTCTCTGATGACACTTATGTTTGAGTCCCATACAGCCAACAAGACCCAGCCTGAAAGCAATCCCTGCATGCTCTGGAAAAGGAATTGGACTACACCTCCCCGACTACACTGGATTCAACTCACTCCGTTTTGACTGACACTCCAACCAGAACCTCGAGTAACGACTTCAATCAAGTTGAGGATTTCAGCGTAGATCTTCAATCAAACAAATCTCATCTAACATGGACTAGACATAACTCATTAGTGACTTTCCCTGTACTGGCATTTTTTTTTTCCACAGGGCCCCCACATGACTACCATCGTCCCATTTCAGCAGGAAGTAACCTAGAAGATGCTATGCCCCCATTCCCCATTATTGTGTATTAGGGTAGTGTAAGTCTAGTTAAGAATGACCTTCTTATTGTTTAGAGTTGGGATTGGAAGAAGGTGTTCAAGTTAGACACTTTTCCACATGACGTTAAGACTTAGCTAGAATAGACATAGGATGTACCATATCAGATTATTGTATCTTCTTGTATTTCACCCTTATGATTGTTAGTTTTGGATATTTTACACTATTAAGTTTTAATCCTCTTTTAGACTAAAAGGGGAATTGTAGGGAGACACCCTAGCCCCGCCCAATAGTCCTGGGACAGGTACCAGGTGGACCCGGGACTCGCCCATAAAGCGTGGTGAAGGAAAGCCGGGGTGACATAAGAGAGCTTCTTAAGGGGCTGCACGTGGGGACCTTGGCCCCTTTTGTTCTGGCCGTGCTGGCTGGGTTCTATAACCTAACTCTGGCCTGTGTTTTACCTTGGTGTTTTCTGGAATAAAGAGACCTTAATCCTACATAACATAAAACAAAAGCTAACACATTGGGATAGGACAAACCAAGAAAAAGGGAGGAAAGAAACTATGAGAAGGCATAAGAGACAGATGTAGGTACAGACACCCACATGATTGCATCCTAAGGAATGCCATAAAAACAAAACTGGAAGCCATAACACATATACAAATAACCTGTAGGATAAAAAAGAAAAGAAAATAAATGAATAAATACAAAATAAATACTCAAATAAATTAAAAACTAAAAATGAATGATCCAGGCTACACTGTATATAAATATTTTTCCCATAAACAATTTCCATTTCTTGGCAAAATAAATCTGTACTTTCATGTGTTTTCTATTGGCACATAAGTAATAAACTTTTCCATATATTTTCTTCTTATATATTCTTCTCTCATAATATATACCCTGACCACAACATCTCCTCCTTCCATTACCACCCTTCCTCCCCTCTTCCCTCCCTTTACCCTCAGAACAGAGCAGGCCTCCCAGAGATATAAAATGAACAAGGCTTAACAAGAAGCAATAAGACTATGTACAACCTTCATATCAAGTCTAGATGAGGTAACCCAGTCTTGGGAAAAGGAAAATGTGAACCAAGAGCAGGCAAAAATTTCAGAGAAAGCCCCACTCCCACTGTTTGGAGTCCCACAAAAACCCAAAACTAAACAAACACAGCACAACCTAGCACAGACCCATATAGGCTCTGTGATGGCTGTTCCAGTCTCTGTGTGCCACTGGATCACTGATCAGTTGATTCTGTAGGCCTTGTCTTTGTGGCATCCTTGACAGCTCTGGCTCTCTCAAGCTTACCCCCATTGCTTCTGTGGGGTTCCCTATTAGGGGCCTTGGAAGTATACAGCAGATGACAACTAGTGTTCAGAAGTCAACCCACCAAAGCAGTGATTCTCTGTTGGAGGAAGATCCTATCTGGGAAAGGACTGTGGGATCCCTGACTGTGGAAACTATTACTCCTATCTTAGTTTCACATGTGCTTTAGTGTATCCCCAAACCCTGCTTTGTAGTGGGTAATCTATTGTGATGTATATATGTAATCTTTTGATTACACCTGTGTCTTGTAGGCACGTATATATATAAATGGTCAGGAAGATGACTTCTCATGAAGCTGTATGATTTTGATATATAGAAAATATACTAGGATATGCTTCATAACTAGATCTATTGTTTCACAAGGACTGTAAGTCTTAAAAGCCTGCTTTCTTCCTTTTCATCATACTAATATCAGAAAACAACAATTTCCTCTCAGTCTAAGACAAGTGCACACAAATTGCTCATTTTTACCTCAGACCAAGTTCAAACTAAAATAAATGTTTTTTTGTAAATGAATCAGAATTCAAAACTTTACAATTATGCACAAGGTCATAGTCTCAGGTGTCTAACGAAGATTATTAACACAGAGAAGCAACAAAACTTCATGTCAATTTCTCACTTGCCTAGTCCAGCTGATAAAAAAAAATTATAGCTCACAGCTTGTCTCATTAGGCCCTGTTCCCCCATCATCTGGACACAGTCTTACACCAGTTTCTTAAACCTTGAAACTTTGTGTTGCCATTTACCATGTTACAGTGACTCTTATAATTTTTTTTTAATGTTTTAATCCTCTTGGAAAAGATGTTTTTTTTAAAGTAGGTGAACATTGAAGCAGAGGAAATTGAAGCAAAGGAGAACTAGAAAGAATTAGAACTTAGAAGAAAATTAAAGGACAATAAAATAGGCAAAAGAATAAAGCACATGACTCAGCATGTGTGTTCCATATTCTGTAACCCCTCAGATTAGAAATATTCTAAGTTCCTTTCACTATGCTGTGGCTTCTTACTTGAACCCTGGAGGTAGTGTTGGGAACTGGACTCATAAGTTACCATTAGTTATCAAGCTCTGCATAATGTTCTGGTGGCTGTATCGGCTCCCATCACCTGCTGGAGGAAGACTCTCTGATGACAACTGGGCTAAGCACTGATCTATAAATATCACAGAATATCACTAGGAATCATTTGTTTGATTTTTGCCATTTATGTCAGTCATGATTGGTTCTACCCTAGGTTTCTGGGCCTTCCAGCTCCTAGTTCCTGACAATCCAGGCAGTTTTAAGTATGGGATCCATTTTGTGGCTTGGGCTTCAAGTTAGATCAGGTATCACTTGGCCACTCCCACAAATTCTGAGCCATCAATGACCAACACAGTTTGCAGCTAGGACAGGTTGTGGGTCTAAGGTTGTGATACATGGTTGGTGTCCCATATCCACCACAGAAAGCCTCACCTGTTACAGATGATGGCTTGTTTAGGCTCCATAGCCTGCATTACTAGGCATCTTCCCTAGGTCTCCCTCATAGATTTGAGGAAGTTTCCATTGCAAATGGTTTCCACATTGCTTCTTAAATACCCTGTATTTTAGTCATCTCTCCCCATACACTCTCCCTCCATCACTTCCTCCTTCAACTGATCTCTTCTGTTACCATCCCCACCTTCCCTCAAACCACCTACAAAAACCTATTCTATTTACCCTTCCCAGGAAGAGATAGGTGTCCCCCCTAGATCCCTCCTTGTTACCCAGGGTCTCTGAGTATATGGACTGTAGCATTACTTAACTGCTAATATCCTCTTATATACTGTTTGTATTTCTGTTCTGGGTTGCTTCACTTGGCATTTTTTTTTCTAGTTCCATCAATTTTCCTGCAAATTCCATGATGTCATATTTTCTTTTCTTTTTCTTTCTTTTTTTTTTTTTTTTTTGGTTTTTTTTCGAGACAGGGTTTCTCTATGTAGTTTTGGAGCCTATTCTGACACTCGCTCTGGAGACCAGGCTGGCCTCAAACTCACAGAGATCCGCCTGCCTCAGCCTCCTAAGTGCTGGGTGATGTCATATTTTCTAACAACTGAATAATAATACTCCATTGGGTAAATGTCCATTCTTTGGTGGTAGAGATGATACCTGAAATAGCCTACCCATGTAAACAGATTGATGAATATCCCAACTATCATTATAGAGTCCTAATCCAGTAATTGATGAGAGATCACAGAGATACACAACCAAGAACCAGGCTGTAGTCAGGGAATCCAGTCAAAGAGAGGGAAGAGGGAACAGATATATGAGCAAGGGAGGTGAAACTCATGATGGAGAAGTCTACATAGATAACTGAACCAAGCTTACAGAAACACATAACAACAGATTTACCACTTTGGAGGCTCCACAGGATAGAAATTGTCCCTTCATATTCAGGAGATATCTGTGAAGCTTGGTCTATCAGAGGGTCCCCTGGCTGTAGGACCAGGATACAAATATAGTACATGAGCCAGCTTTTTGGAGCTCATTGCATATGATGGGATGCCATGATCAGTCTTAATGCATGGGAAAGGGGCCTGGCCCCTGCTCCAACCTATTGTGCCAGACTTTGTTGATTCCTCATGATAGCCCCTAACAGTGAGGAGCAGTGGACGAGGGGTGTCTTAGGGGTACGGTGAAGGGGTGGTGGGAGGTGGTGAGGGGGTTGGGAGGAGAAGTGGGATACAGAACTATGGTTAGAATGTAAAATGAAGTTTAAAAAGCACAAAAAAATATAAGTAGCCTGGAAGAGCAGCTCTTAAGGTTATTCCTAGGGTTTGAAGAATATCTTCACAGCATCCTGAAACTGAATTTAAAGGGTTTTTGTTGTTGTTGTTGTTTTTATCTGAAGGGTATGCAGTAAATGCACCAATGAGCTGTTCAGGTCATATTCTTTATTTTTCTGTCTATTCTTCTGTCCTTTAATTTCCCTAGTGTGAGATTTCTCTTTAAACCTATAATTGCTTGCTCTATTATGGAATCTCTTTACTTGCTCTCCTCTATTCTTCCCCTGACTCAATCTTCCTGTTCCTTCATGTCCTCCTCTCCTATCCTCTTCTCTCCTTCTCTTTCTCATAACTCCCTCTCTCCTCCCCCATGCTCCCAATTGGCTGAGGAGATCTTGTCCCTTTCCTCTTCTCTAGTGGACCATATAAGTCTCTCTTAAGGTTCTCCTTGTTTCCTAGCTTCTCTGGCAGTGTGAATTGTAGGCTGGTAATCCTTTACTCTATGTCTCAAATCCATATATGAGTGAGTATTAGTGACTTGGTTACTTCACTAGGATGCTTTCTTCTAGATCCATCAATTTGCATGTGAACTACAAGATTCCACTGTTTTATTTTCTGCTGAGTAGTAATCCATTGTGTAGATTACAACATTTTCTTTATCCATTCTTCAGTTGAGGGGCATCTAGATTACTTCCAGGTTCTGGCTTCTATAAACAGAGTTGAACAGATATCCTTGTTGTATGCATGTGCATCTTACTATGTTGATCCTGCCTATACAAGAACATGGGAGATCTTTCCATTTTCTGGTATCTTCTTTAATTTCTTTCTTTAGAGACTCAAAATTCTTACGGTACAAGTATTTCATTTTTTGGTTAGTGATGTTTCTCTGATTTCTTTCTCGAACAATGTGTCATTGGTAAATAGTAGGGCTACTGATTTTTTTTGAGTTAATCTTGTATCCATCAGCTGTAGGAGTTCCCTGGAAGAGTTTTTTGGGTCAATTATGTAGTCTATCATATCATCTGCAAATAGTGAGAGTTTGACTTCTTCATTTCCAATTTGTATTCCCTTGATCTCCTTTTGTTGTCTTATTGCTCTTGGAAAACTTGCCAAAAGCAATCTACAGATTCAATGCAATCCCCATCAAAATCCCAACACAATTCTTAACTGACCTTGAAAGAACAATTCTCAACTTTATGTGGAGAAACAAAAGACCCAGGGGTAGCAATATATATATATATATATATATATTATATATATATATATATTAGAGAAACTTCTGGAGGCATCACCATCCCTGACTTCAAGCTCAAGCTCTATTACAGAGCTATAGTCCTGAAAACAGCTTGGTATTGGCACAAAAATAGACAGGTAGATCAATGGAATAGATTTGAAAACCCTGCTATTAACCCACAACCTACAAACATCTGGTTTTTGACAAACAATCCAAATATATATGCTGGAACAAAGAGAACATCTTCAAAAAATGCTGCTGGCATAACTGGATGCAAACATGTAGAAAACTACAGATAGACACAAGCCTTTCACCCTGCACAAAACTTAAGTCAAAATGGATAAAACACCTCAAAATAAACCCAGCCACACTGAACATATTAGAAGATAAAGTGGGAAATACCCTTGAACTAATTGATACATGTGACCACTTCCTGAACATAACACCAGTAGCACAGACACTGAGATCAACAATTAATAAATGGGACCTAATGAAACTGAGAAGCCTCTGTAAGGCAAAGGACACAGTCAACAAAATAAAACAGCAGCCCACAGACTGGGAAAAGATATTCACCAACCCCACATCTGACAGAGGGCTGATCTCTAAAATATACAAAGAACTCAAGAAGCTAGTCTCCAAAACACCAAACAATCTAATTAAAAAGTGGGGTACAGAACTAAATAGACAATTCTCAATAGAAGAATCTAAAATGGCTGAAAGACACATAAGAAAGTGTTCAACATCCTTAGCCATCAGGGAAATGCAAATCAAAACAACTCTGAGATACCATCTTACTCCTGTCAGAATGGCTAAAATCAAAAACACTAATGACAGTTTATGCTGCATAGGATGTGGAGAAAGGGAAACATTTCTCCACTGCTAGTGGGAGTGCCAACTTGTACAGCCACTTTGGAAATCAGTATGGCAATTCCTCCAGAAAATGGGAATCAGTCTACCACAAGATTCAGCAATTCCACTCATAGGCATATACCCAAAAGAAGCACATTCATACAACAAAGACATCTGTTCAATGATGTTCATAGCAGCACTATTTGTAATAGCCAGAAACTGGAAAGCAGCCTACATGCCCATCAACAGAAGAATGGATAGAGAAATTGTGGTACATTTACACAATGGAGTACTACTCAGCAGAAAAAAAAACAATGTAATCTTGAAATTTGCAGGAAAATGGATGGAACTAGAAGAAACCATTCTGAGCGAGATAACCCAATCACAAAAAAACAAACATGATATGTACTCACTCATATGTGGATTTTAGACATAGAGTAAGGGATTGTCAGCCTACAATCCACACTGCCAGAGAAACTAGTAAACAAGGAGGACCCTAAAAGAGACAAACTTTGTACCCTGGAGAAGGGGAAAGGGTCAAGATCCCCTGAGCAAATTGATAACATGGCAAGAGGGTGGAGGGAGCTACGAGAATGAGAAGGGAAGAAAAGGAAGAATGCAGAGGTCATGAGGGAGCAGAAAGGTTGAGTCAGGTGTGGATTAGAAGAAAGGATATGTGATTGGTAGAGTTTTAGTTGTGGGGGTGGTAGGGGAGGAAGGGATGGAGAAGGGAATTAGTATTGTCATGTAATTCAATCTTTTGACAGAATTTAAAAGAACAGTAATAAACTTTATATGGAAAAAAAGAACCAAGATAGCCAAAACAACACTGTTCAATAAAGGAACTTCCAGAGGCATCACCATTCATGACTTCAAGCTTGATTATAGAGCTGTAGTCCTGAAAACAGCTTGGTATTGGAACAAAAATACAGGTACTAATGGAATCAAACTGAAAACCCTGATATTAACCCACACACCTCTGAACACCTGATTTTTGGCAAAGAAGCTAAAATTCTTCAATGGAAAAAAGAAAGCATCTTCAACAAATTGTGCTGGCATAACTGGATGCTAGTGTGTAGAAGATTACAGATAGGTCCATATCTATTGCCATGCACAAAACATATGTCCAAATGAATGAAAGACCTCCACATAAATCCAGCCACACTGAACCTCTTCAAAGAGAAAATAGGTGGTGTACTTGAGTGAATTTGTACTGGAGACCACTTCCTGAACATAATACTAGTAAAACAGTCATTAAGATACACAATTAATAAATGGGACCTCCTGAAACTGAGAAGCTTCTATAAGGCAAAGGATATAGTCAACAAGACAAAATGGCAGTCCACAGATTGGGAAGACATATTCACCAACCCCACATCTGTCAGAGGGCTTATTTGCAAAATATACAAAGAACTCAAGAAGCTAGACACCAAAACACCAAATAATCCAATTAAAATGTGATGTACAGATGTATAAATAGATAATCTCAATAGATGAATCTAAAATGGCTAAAAGACCCTTAAGAAAGTGCTCAACTGGACTAGGAGGCATCTGGTGAGTCACTCCTACTCAGGTGCAAACCTGGCCACTGGCTCCCTTGCATGAGTACTCTTCCTTAATAAACTACCTGTTAACAATCTATTTCTGACTCCAATTTGTAAACCTCTAAAAAGAAAAAAAGTGTTCAACAACATTAAACCACTGGGGAAATGCAAATCAAACCAACTCTGAGATAACACATTGTTCCTGTGAGAATGGCTAAAATAAAAAACAACTATGACAGTTTATGCTGGAGACAATGTGGAGAAAGGGGAACACTCCACCACTGTTGGTGGGAATGCAAACTCATACAGCCACTTTGGAAATCAGTATGGCAGTTCCTGGGGAAATTGGGAGTCAGTTAACCACAATATCCAGTTATTCCACTCTTAGGCATATCCCCAAAAGAAGCACATTCATACAACAATGACATGTGTTCAACTCTGCTCATAGCAGCATTATTTGTAATAGCCAGAACCTGAAAGAAAACTAGATGTCCCTCAACTGAAGAACGGATGGCGAAAATGTGGTATATTTATACAATGGAGTGCTATTCAGCAGAAAAAACCACAGGAATCATGAAATTCGAAGGCAAATTGATGGAACTAGAAGAAACCATCCTGAGTGAGGTAACCTAGTCAACTGGTATCCAGTTGCAGAGAGGGAGGAGTGATGAGCAAATGGGTCAGAAACAGACTGGAGAAACCCACAGGGACAGCTGACCTGAAGAAGGGGGAGCTCATGGAATCCAGACTGATAACTGGGAGTCCAGTATAGGACTGTTCCACACCCCTTGAACATGGATGCCAGTTTGGAGGTCTGTTTAATCTATGGTGGCTCTGGTAGTGGATCAATATACATCCCTAGTACACAAATGGACTTTGGGACCCCATTCCACATGGAGGGATACTCTCTCTGCCTAGACACAAGGGGGAGGTTCTAGACCCTGCTCCAAATGATATGACAGACTTTGAAGTTCCTCCTCCTTGAAGGCCTCACCCTCTTTTGGGAGCATATAGGGGATGCAATAGGGGGTTGGTGGAGACAGGGGAGGAGGGGAGGGAGAGGGAACTGAGATTGACATGTAAAACAAGCTTGTTTCTAATTTGAATTAAAAAGCAAAAATAAACATTTATACTTATATGTGGATACAATGTATGTTTATAATCATATTTGTTGGAGATATGCCAAATGCATGCAAATGTCAGAACACTTATTCAAAAGTTCTGCAGTGAAATACTGTGAATATACCTTCATTCTTGCCAGAGAGATCTATTCACAAAATAATGTTGGAATTCAGTGTGCATAAACCCACTCTTAGGGGAGAGCAAATGCAAATGAGGTAAAATAAGTTTGTCCTTGTTCTTGGTGTTTCTTAGAAGCAAATGAATTAGAGTGAAATATGAAAGGACAAAGCACTATAAATAGCAATTAAAGAGCAAATCCTTTTGAGTCAATTTAAAGAACAGAACTTGATTCTGACACTTCCTAACTGTACAGAAGCAGTTGCCAATAACATAGCTTTTTGACTTCTTTACTTTACTTTCCTACAATCTAGAAATAAACAGTTTTCCTTAAACACAATTAGGTAATGTATGCAATGCAAAACAAAATCTTGATTTTCTATAAACATTCTAAAGATTCTTGACATTTCTTAGACTTTTCCATGAAAAATAAAGTGGGAATGGATGAAAGGGAAACATCAAATGGTTTGTTTTCTCACACACAGGACCGGAGATCCCTCACCTTGAAGAAAAATGTCATGCTTCAAGCAAATGTGCTGGGTACTGTGCACTCCTTTGTTAATGAAGTAAAATCCATTTTGATCTCTAGACTTTTAAGCAAAATAACTTTACCTGGGATTCAAGAGAGTAAAGTTCCACTTACAGCAGAGTTTTATTATGATCCTCACTCAAACTTTACAGCAGAATGCATGAAAGACAGTTCTCTGCTACTCTCTGAAAGGGAAGAAGCTGGATAGCATTTCTTTGGGTTCTGTTTACACTGCATGGTGAACCAGCCAGTTCGCCATGGTCCCTTAGGGAGCAACTGATGGGAATTAGCATCCTCTGCTAAAATTAGAACACAATCCCATCTAAAGGAGGTCTGTCATTCAGAAAACAATGTTGGTGTATTGGACACATTTGTGATTTTATGAGACCCCCACATTTCACTTAAGGGTCAACAAGAAACTTCATAGTGTACTGGGGCACTTGCAGGAATCACCTGGAGGTGTGCACCTCAAATCATTTAAAAAATCGCCACATTTAAGGAAATGTCACAGTGTAATGGGGCACTTGCAGGACTCACCTGAAGTGTGCACCTCAGATCATTTAAAGGAAAGCAGTGTGTTTTGTCACTGATGCAATTATGAACAGGAGCAAATATTTAGAATGGCATTACCCAGATATAGATTTAGAAAACAAACAAAAACACTGACACCTACAAGACAGTAAGCCCCATGGTTAGCTCTTGGTCACAGAAAAGATCACACTAGAATTGTAAAGATTTGTCATCCAGTCTTAATCAAAAGACTCCATCAACTATATATTTATGTATTATTGATCCCACTCACATATTGTCAATTTTAGCACATTGTGATAAAAAATTGAAGCAGGGTGATGAATTAGCAATAATTCAAGTTTTAAAATGAGAATTTGTATTTTTCTCAAACAAGTGAACAACATAGAATAGAGCACATCAAATGAAATCTATCCTCCATATTTTGTCTCATAGTATAACAGTCTTTTACCAGGACTAACACGTGAATAAAAAATATCCAAACACCTGTGAAATGTGACTGACTATAAGAAGATTCAGTTTAATCTACTTTAAACAAATCAATAATAATCAAAGATCACATTGTTGCATCTAATTTAATATTATATTGATTGCAAGCCTTATGACTTTTTAAAATAAGTTAAATTTTGATACAACAAATGTCCTTGGGAATTGAAAAATGATAATACATAATTGAATAGGCTATAATTGAAGGAACATGAAAAATGCTTCAAAAATCAATAAATACACTATTCAAAAATAGACACACCACTATAACAATTTCTAAAATATGGATTTAAATGAACATAATCATATATTAATATAATATTACAAAATTATTAGGAAAATCTCTAAATTCTTTGGAAGAGGTATAAAACCTAATAGTTGTGACATAAATGAGCAGCAGGCAGTTCCAAAAGGAAGGCAGTATTCAAGAAAGTTTGCTAGAATGAAAGGGGCAGGAGGCCAAGACGGGACTTGAGATGAGTAGACAGAAACAGTACAACACATGGACGTCTAACATGATGGTGCCTTAGAAGGAAGGTGAGGAGCTTCATTATGATTGAAAGGAAGAAAGACAGAGACCATGAGAGGTGGTAGGGAGCATGGACAGTGTTCTCTCAGAGGAAATCTGTAATATGTTGTCACAGGCCTTTCTATAAAGCAAGTCTGCAGAGTAAAGGATAGGTTTAACATTTAATAGTTGTTAGGAGTGCCATGAAATTTCACAGTATATGATTTAGTTAAAAATATTGTGTATGGTCAAGAGCACTGAGGATCCAACTATTGGAGCTGCTGCTATGCCTCTGCACAGACAGCTACTATCTCCCAAAGAAAGCAGCAGGGAGGTGCGGTCTAATTCTTGAGATCTGCCCTAAAGCTGCAGTCCCATGTCCAGCACTGGTCACAGTCACTGAGAAGGAAGCACCAATAATAACAACTGTAGGAATTGTTTCTCTTCTCCCCTCTACTTTCTTCCTCCCTCCTCTTTTCTCCTCTTCCTCTCCTTCCCCTTTCTTGCTCCGCAATTCCTTCTCCCCCTTTTTTCTTTTCTTCTTTTAGTACAATGAATGACAAGTTCACAATATCAGGCTTACTCATGCATATTAACTACTTCACTTCCCTTCTGGAATCTCTGTTGAATTAAGCACTGTATCCCTGCAGTCTAACAGATGGAATTTCACATTCTTACCTCTATCACCCATTAGCCTAACTTTTTCTTTGTGTTGTTTCACTTAAACTTTTTATCCAATTTTCTCCTGCAGTTAAACCAAAAAGAAATAATACCACCTGATACATAAGGTATCCTGAGAACTAGTTCTTTTGAAATGTGAAAAGTTTTAAATACATAGAACATGGTTGACCCAAAATGACCTCAGAACAAAGTTAACTTTCATTATTCCTTCTTCCTCAAATACAAGAAATATAGACTATTTAGAAGTATTATAAATCATAACATTAAAATCTGCAGATCCAGGAATGTCCACATTTCCTATGGCCCTCAAATGCAAACTGTTTGCTAGTTACTAATACAGTGCTGAGTAGAAGAATAAGAAGTCACTTCCTACTCAGCCAAGGCTACTTCTCTTTTCATGTCTAAATGTATGTACACACATTAAACCCCCAACATTTTATAGCATGATGTATGTTTTAATTGAACAGGTAAACCTGCTGTTTTAGATCAATCCAGAGATACTGTGAGTAACTGGATTTATGTCTACTTTCTTTATTTCTTTCATAATTTCTCCTATAGACTCACTATTTTTCAAATTAAGTGCTTTAGGGTTTTTATGAGTCTATGAAAATGCACATAATATGCCAGAGATATGAATAGCCTACCTCAGATCACATAGTAAGAAATGCACTAATATTGAGCTTAGGTCTGGCAATTCTGAATATAATCTCAGTACTATTGAACTAAACTATCTTCTCTAAAGGAATTACTATGCAAAAACCAAGTCAGTGACTTTTGGGAAATCAGGGTTGTATTCGAAAAAGATATTACATACACTGTAGTATTTGGGCACAGGAACTTTTCTCCTTAAATATGAAGTAGCTCTCATTCACTTAGTGTAACTGACAGTGTTTGAGGGGAACCTCCACCTGTTGCTTTAGAGCATCTAATTCTCTTCTCCCAGATGAGGCTAATGTAAGAACAAGTTGCTGTCTGTATGTGTTTAAGCCTGTGTGTGTGTGTGTGTGTGTGTGTGTGTGTGTGTGTGTGTGTGTGTCTGTTGCATTTTCCTGGCAGGTAATATAGAAGTGATACTCCAAATGAAATTCCAATATCTCAATCCAAAATTAATGAATTAAGTAATTTACACCTTATAGGAGGACAAATTCTTTTATTTCTAATTATTTACTCAGGGAGGAGACATTTACAAGGGGCCAGCAGCACAACTTGGATTTTCTGTTTTTTCCCTTATTTCCTTATTATTCATAATCTCATATTTTCCTTCTAAAAGCCAGCATCTTGCAGGTGGGGACTCTAAGTAATGGGCATTTGTAGATTATTTACCTTCATGGTGAAGAGCTATAAAGGTTCATGAAGCATGGATCATGAACCACTGCTTTACAGTCATTGGTAAAGGCCACCTATTCAAAAGAATTTTGTTCATTTGCCTTAAAACTTTAAGTTATCAAAGTTGCATTATGAATAAAAAACATAAAAAGGAGGGGAAAATGTGCAAGTTTCCATGAATGACCATGGATGTCTCTCCCAGTATGGAGATTATTGACCATCTTTGTAAAAGTTTTAAACGAGGGGTTAAAAAACCTCCCTCTATTCCAGAAACTTTATATTTAATTTAAAAACATAACTAAAAAACAAGTAAAATACTCTAAAATTCTTTTTATTTAAACTTTCCTTCCTTTCTTTATCATCCAAAGCATATTTTTTTTTTTTTACAAATATCTACCTATGTTTGTATTGCATGAAAAGTAAAACTAAGCTAGCACACTGATTCTTTAAGGTAAACCTGTTCCAGATTAATTCACCTAGTGCTGAGAGAGAAGAGTTAGCAAAGCACAGCACAGCATATCCTTGTTTCTAGGAAAAGTGCTAAGTACTGCAGTTCCCATGTAGGGATAATCTCTCAGTCTAGGTAAATGGAGGAGGGCTTAGGCCCTGCCCCAAATGATGTGGCAGACTTTGATGATCCCCCATGGAAGAACTTAAGTTCCCTAGGGAGTAGATGGGGGGTGGGATGGGGGAGTTGTTGGAGGGCATGGGAGGAAAGGAGGGAGCAGTAACTGGAGTTGATATACAAAATAAGATTGTTTCTAATTTAAATAAAAATTTATATAAGAATACAAGATGCAGCCCTCTTCAGGCTCAGTGCTGGGGAAAACCTTTTGAGGTAGTTCACTGTGCTGTCTTGATTTTTCCCTTACTTAAGTGATAGATGTAATATTTTTAAGGGATGGAAAATAGCTGATGCTGCTTCTTATTCATGTACTTAAGTCCAAACCTGCATTTGACAGAATTAGAAGATTAAACAAAGATTTGAGAAGTCATTAGGAATAAAGACAAAGACTTTTTATCAATGGAATCCATGAACTTCTAACATGGAAATAGATATAAGTTAGTTTCTTCCACTGTGAGACCACTAAGAGAGGATGCTAATGAAGGGACAAAAATGAAGCCCCTCCCCCAACAAATTACTGATCAGCACCTAGGTACTTAGAATCCAACCCTCTAGCTCTGTAAGAATTCCCTAATTGCTTCTGATCCATTAAATTTATTTTAAAATTCTACACAAATAAATTTAGACAATAACGAATACACTCTTCTCATATGACTAAATTAATATCAAAAGTGCCATCCTGTATTCTGAGGTTGGTAGCAAATGATATATCACTGAATATGAATGGGTTGTCTGACTAATTTGTGCCTCAAACACGTTGGCATAGTAAATAGCTCAAATACTTTGTGGCACAGAATCTCTGCCTCTCATTCATCTTTTCTATGTTAGTAAAATCACATTATTTGACCATTTTCCATTTTGACTTATAGAAGTTACTGTACCAAAACAATAAACATATTGTTTGATTGTGTCTCTATAGCACTGAGTATTGGCTATAGCTCCTATCCTCAGCATGAGTAAAGAAAGTGATTAGTTAATTAATTTACGGAATTTCTTTGTAGGAAAGCCAACTAGACCCATTTGGGCTGACTTCTGGGCCCCTAGTCATAAAACACTGGATAGTGTTTAATTAAGTGTGGCAACATAACCACTCTCTTCATACTAACAGGATATTGGCCAGCTTTCTACCTTTGTTCTGAAAATGTACTTGACATATTATTAAAAATATAACACGATGCATTTTATTTTTTTATTCTGGCTTACTGAGGTTTAGAAGAAAAAGTAACCAGCAAGACTTAAACATATAAATAATCAATAAACAAAGTTATAATATTAGTTATAATGGTAAACCATACCTATCTTTCATTTGGATCTAACATTGGTAAGCATCTGAAAGCTGCAATTGTACGATTACTTAGATGTACTTACAAACTAATAATCTTTAAGGGCTGAGTGATGTTATTATCTAAACAGGTAATGAAGTTATCTGTAAGCTTGAAAAATGCCCCCTCCTTTATAAGCTTATGCTAAAATGTATTTGGTTGAATATATAAATCCTCACAATGAATTATTTGTGAAGGAAAATGGTACAGCTGGCTGACTTTGAAGGGACCAGCTCCCCATTTTGGCAGCCATAACAGCCGAACATGCACTTGCCTGACCTTGTCTTGGTCACTAAAGTCAGATGCCTGCCCCTTTCGCCAGCCATAACAGCCAAACACGTGTTTGTCTGACCTTGTCTTAGTCACTGAGAGGTCAGACGACTGTCTCATGGCAAGTAACCAATCAGAAGTTAGCTGGTGGTGCTATGCTTTACCGTTCTGGGTGTGCTTTATGCACAAGTGCACAGCAATGATGCACAGAGCATAGCAACCACCCTTGGAGGGCTTATGGCCTATAACAACCAGTTGACTAATCAACACATGGCAAACCCTCCAAGTCTGGCGGCGCACCAATCCTGAGCCTGTGCATACCCCTGGACACTCCCCTTATGCTTTCCTACAAGGTCTCTACCCAGTCTCTTCGAGCTGTCTTTCCTTGTCATCCATCATGATGGATGGACAGAAGGCCTGAGCTAACATGGGGTTAATTTGTTAAACAACTATAATAAGCCTCATGCAGTTTGCATTGAAGGGACCAACTCCCAATTTCGGCAGCCATAACAGTAACACGTGCTTGCCATAACTTTGCCTTGGTCACTTAGAGGTCAGATGCCTGCCTCGTGACAAGAAACCAATCAGAATTTAGCTGGTGGCGCTATGCTTTATGACCCTGGGTGTACTTTACGGACAAGCACACAGAAATGACACACAGAACATAGCAACCACCCTGGGAGGGCCAATGGGCCATAACAACCGGTTGGCCAATCAACACAGGGCAAGCCCTCCAAGCCTGGAGGCATACCAATCGTGAGCCTTTGCGTACCCCTAAACTCTCCCCTTATGCTGCTCTACAAGATTGCTCTGCAGCAGGTTAAAACTGTCTTTTGTAGCCAACACCATGGGGGTGGACAAAAGACCCGAGCTAACATGGGGTTAGCTCATTAAATTACAATAAAGCCTCATGCAATTTGCAGCAAGCTCTTGAATCTGCCTGGTGATTGGGGTGACCGAGGTCGTGGCCTGGGACCCCAAATACCTGAGTTTTCTGGGGGTCTAACAGCATCATGTTTCTGCCTACAGATGGTGATTGGGGTGGCCGAGGTCCTGAGCTGAGATCCTGGAAGCCTGAGCTTCTGAGGGTCTTACAACTTCAAGTGCAGTTTGTTGTCACAGTTTTGTTTTTGTTTATAGCTGTCAGGTTACTAAGTGTTGGGATGCTTTGTATCAGACAATTCAGACCCTCTGAGTTAATACAAACTGCATTATCAGAAAAGGATGTTCATCTTCCTTCAGGGGAGATTCCAGAGCTCTGGCTTAATGAAGTTCTGACAGGAGGAATTTGAGGAGAGAAATTAATGAAAAGTAAGTAAATATTTTAATTAAACTGTCCAAAAACTGGACACCAAAGACCTCTGAGTCCACAGAGGTCCTTGCATGGTGTGAAATTCTATGAGACTAAGAAAGGATGATCTGGAAGTAGATGAGGGAAAATCTCACATAGGACTTGGAGACACTCATTCTCACCAGCAATGTGAAACTCTTAAGCCTGTAGGGTATTCATGGGAAACCCTAGAAGTCCTTTTCCATATGAACACTGATATTCTAATTATTAACTAAAAGGCAGTCTCCACCAATAAATGCCTAACAAACATCAGAGTACAGAGAAGTAACTGGAAGATGATATACATGACTAGATGATAAGGACCTTTCTCTATCCTCAAGGATGGCAAACAGGCTTCTCGGTGAATCAAGATGTTCTTCAATATGGGGAAACTATCTACTAGGGCAGAGCTGAATGTTCATTAAAGAAAAAAGAACCTCTTAAATTTACAATATTTAAATATATAAACCTATAGTACAGCTGTAAGTTTAAAAAACAACAAGAAAATTTCTAGACTCACCCATGTATCCACCAATAAATAAAAATATAAGGAAAACTGAACATCTGATAAAGGTGCAGGAATGATGAAATAAGTAGTCAAGATCTTCAAAGTGGTTGTTGGGCTTCCTTGTATAGTGTTGCTTAGTGTGCATGAAGACCTTGGTTAAGATTCCAGAAGTTGGAAGAAAAGCTGTGACAATCTAAAGGAAAAACTGAGCAGAGTAAGTAAAGCAATTGAGGAAGTGCTAAATCAAGTGTTAATAATCACACAGGCAGACAGGAGCTGTTTATAGACAGCAAATACCAGTAGCCTTGAAGATTTAATCATAGAATCCACCTTAAAACATAGAAGGTTTTAAAAATTAGGAGCCTGTCTCCAGCAGCCTGTCCATGGTTTCCAGTTGTATAACTTGTGGGGGACCAAAATAATTATGCTATGGAATATTTTGAGATCCAGCCTTGGGTTTCCCTAAACAGGAAAACCAGAAAGCTCGGGCCCACTATTGTATTGTTAATGCCAGTAAGGCTACTATTGTTTACCATGGCCTCAGGGTAATATGCCTCCTATTTGCATCTCTGTGGGCCTAAGCATCTGAATAGGCCTGCACCTGGGCAGAGATGCTAGGGGTGTGAGTAACAAGGGAGGACAGCAGTTAAGGGCAAGCGACTAGAGGAGAAAGGAGAACAAGGAGAGAAATGGTTCCCTTGTGGTAAGGAAAGGATGGTTAAGAGACAGCAGAAAAGAAGGTTAATAAAGAAATGACTAGTTCTACAACATGGAACTGAAAGCTCTCTCAAGATGACAAGATGCCTGTGTTTGGTCTTTATCACTGCTGGGTTGCTAGGAGTTTCCAGATCCACACACTCCCACTCTGACTGAACCTCATGGCTTAAGGCTGAGACATGCTGGGTCACAACAATAACTTCGATAGAATTCATGAGATGTTAACGTATCTAAGACGGGACATGTTTAAAGAAGACCTAGTGAAAAGTTTCCATGTAGTAAGTTACTACAGAGAGCAGAATAGTGTGGAAACATGAAGATTTGACAAAGAAGCTCCATAACTGATTAAGCATTATAATAAAATGCTATGCAACAGCTGTTTGCCATGGTACGTTGTACTGAGGAAGGGGTGTGCAAAATCTCCCAAAACAGCCACCTAAAAAGGCTGAAAGTGTGCCCTGGAAACCCCAATTAGCATCCAGCAGAAGGCCTTTGTCAAATCACAACTGCATGAGGAAAGCAGGCTGGATATCAGCCTACAAGATGATTTGCAGGGCTGACCCAAGCTGAGATTCAGGAACTATCTCCCAAGTGACTCAGTGAAGTACTTCCAAATTGAGCTTTCCCCACATTGCTGACCTGATAATTGAAATTGTTGCTTGGAAGTATGAATTTTTGATATACAAAATTGGATAATTAGTACAATAATTAAATTTTGTAATTAAAATTTTCACACATATGGTTTCACAACCTGTAGCCTGAGATGGCTTTATTAGCAGATTCCACTAACATTTAAATACAGAAAATTCTAGTCTTACAGAAGTCATGATAAGGGGATTTATTTCTAACTTGTGATTTACATTTTAAAAAATGTAAAGTTTGGGGCTAGAGAAATGGCTCTGTGTTTTTTGATCTTGCAATGGCCCCAGGTTTGGTTCCCAGCACCTACATGATAGCTCACAACTGCTGGCCAATTCCAGTTAGGGAGATCAGTTACACTATTCTGTCTCCTGCAGCCTAAAGAATGCTCAAGCTGCACAAACATGCACATGGGCAAATAGATGTACAACTGTTAGACCCCTGCAAAAACTCAGGTATCCGGGGACCCAGGCCATGACTGAGGTCACCCCAATCACCAGGAAGATTCCAGAGCTTGATGCAAACTGCATGAAGCTTTATTGTTTCTTAACGAGCTAACCCCATGTTAGCTCAGGTCTTTCACCCACCTGCCATGGTGGATGGCTCGATAAAGACAGTTTGAACTGGCTGCTGAGAGATCTTGTAGGGCAGTGTAAGGGGAGTGTCTAGGGGTACGTACAGGGTCACGATTGGTGTGCCTCCAGGTTTGGAGGGCTTGCCCTGTGTTGATTGGCCAACTGGTTGTTATGGCCCATTGGCCCTCCCAGGGTGGTTGCTATGCTCTGTGCATCATTGCTGTGTGCT
Organism: Cricetulus griseus; assembly: GCF_003668045.3. Classification (NCBI taxonomy): domain Eukaryota; kingdom Metazoa; phylum Chordata; class Mammalia; order Rodentia; family Cricetidae; genus Cricetulus; species Cricetulus griseus. Next base: position 125,660,376 of record NC_048597.1, read on the forward strand.
TGTCTGTAAAGTACACCCACGGTCATAAAGCATAGTGCCACCACTTAACTTCTGATTGGTTTCTTGTCACAAGGCAGGCGTCTGACCTCTAGCGACTAAGACAAGGTCATAGTGAGCATGTGTTACTGTCATGGCTGCCAAAATGGGGAGCTGGTCCCTTCACAACTTCTATAATGATTTCAATAGTGTAATATTTTTATGAAGTATATAATTTGCCTGGTTATAAATAGAACGATGCATGATATATTAGTCTGAGAAAATATTTTTTTTTTCAGGAAATCAGCATTGTTTGATAATTTGAAAATCAGTGTAAATGAACATATTAATTGATTAAAGGAGAAAAGGAAATTATCATTATAGCTTCAGAAGAAAACAAATGGTAAGTTTAGTATCCAAGAAAGAAAACTTGCCTTAGCAAATTAATATTCTCCCAAATTACATACACATATCTGTTCTCATTATATATACTTAATGGGAAAATTTATATACAAATAATTTATTTCCATTTTATACAAAAAACAGATTACTATGACTATTTTATAATTATAAGATTTATATGCATGGTATATTATAATATATAATATATTATATACAATTATATGTACAATATATGTGTATATAGTTTAAATGTATCAATGATATGTATATGTATACATATGCCATTGTGGGTTAAGAGAGATTTTTAGGGAGTGTACAATAGAATAAAGGTGATATGGACAGGTAAAGGAGAATAATGCAAGGAGGTTTAAATGATAATGTGGATGGGGTAAATAGGAAAGAGAAAGAGATTTAGAAAGGGACAATTATCCCTGAAGATGTTTTGAAAAAGCCACATGGAAAGCTGCACACCTCTCCCTGGTCCTGCCTTGTCTAACATATAAAGTGACATCTTGAATTGTCATATGTGGAATGAAGCAACTGTTACCCATAACCCAAAGTGTCCTTCTTCAAGCAGGTAACTGAAGTCCTTCCAGGAAGACATCAGCAAGTCTGACTATCAAATGAGAGAAGGCCACAGTTTGCCCTGGTTCCTGTGACTAATGTAAAAAAGGCACTGAATTCATTTCTCGGTTAATTCTGAAATTTTCAAGGTAAACTTGTGACCCTCATAAAATTCCCTCAATTTCCCCAATTTTCACAATGAACTGACAAGGCAAATGAGATTCAGGAGATCAAGGAAACATTGAATGCCACACAATTGTAAATAGCCATGAGGACACAGTCATGCTGGCCACATGAGAAAACACCCAGTGGTCAGACACTTTTAATACAGGAGTCCAGGTAATACAGAGAGCCTGGACACACTTCAGCAAGGCTGTAACCAGATGTATGAAAGTGTCAAATACTGCATTGCCCAGAGTCCTATGAGAAGATAAGAAAACCACTAAGTTATTTTATGTTAGCATGGACAGACCTGGAAAACAGTGTTGAATGAAAATAGCAAATAAATATTAATCCTAGCATTCCATGAGCATATGAGGGCTTTATATATCTTCTGCAATATACTGCTGCAGTTTCTTTTTTCAGTTCTTAAAGTTTTCATTGTGCAGAATCTTCGACTTCTTTGGTTTGATTTGTTATGTTTTTTTCTTTTTTTTTTTTTAGGTTACTGGTAATTTTATTATTTACTTTATTAGTGAATTGATGGCAACCAATCAAAAGTACCTTTCAGGCCACAACTCATGTTATTGTGGGAATAAAGATATGTGATAAGCAGAGCCATTCCTTTACATGATGTATCCCTAAAACCTGACCAGAAATTGTGACATCAAATAATCACTGTAAGTAGAAAGAAACTCAGTCTTCCCTACCAGATGTCACTAGACAGCATCGTAGATTTGAGGAAAACATTTAAAAATTTGTGTACTTTAACTTTCTGACTACAATGGATCAGAGACTTGTATCTCCATAGTTTTTTCTTTTACTTTGAAAGTCTTATTTATACCATTATTATGATAGTACAAATCCCTTTCAAGTTTGTCCTTAATTGCAGGAGAAATCTAAGTAAATTTTCAGTGCAGGCAGGTAACCAACTATATACTCCGTTTTTCTCTGGTTATGTAATTAACAAATATGTACTCTAGCAATCTCACATGATTTGCAGTGATTTTTGTATTTATTGTCTTTTAAAAACTGTACACAAATTGAATTCAGTGGATTTCCAAAAAGAGAACATGAAGTTATGTGGATGGGATACGGAGGTAAATCGGGCAGCAGTGGTATAAACATTGTATAAAACTCTCAGAGTTAGTAAATTAGAATCACTGTCACCCTCTGAACAGCTCTCACTTACTATTGCTCAGCGGTCTTCACTTACATAATTTTTATCTGATATATTAGACTTCAGTTTTTCATAGTGATGCCCACAGAGAATGGCATGTGAATCTCTAAGAGCTACATATGCCAGATCGTGAGTCAATAAAGTCCATTGTGCCCTATTAACCTCCACAGGTGACACTGATTCTGAGAACTCACTATTTTCCTTTCCAACATCATGTATGTTTCAGGCTGCATTTGTTGTATTTAAAGTCAACATAGAGAAGCCTGGATGTAATTACAATTTTTAACTTTTGTTTTAGCTTAAATCCTTTTTAGATGCTTTATTTTTCCTTCCAATTTTACATTAGAACACCTGAAAGATAATTGGACTTGTCCTGTTGGCTGAGCCTCATGTATTGGCATACACTTAGTTGGTATAATTGCTTTATTCTTCACATGTGCTGGGTACAGAATAGTAAATTGTTCTTGCTACAGATGCCTCTGTGCATGCCTTCCCCATGAGAGCTAGTTGAGTTCCACTTTCTGGTTAATAGTAAGACACTCCAGGCTCTAAAAACCTCAGTGGGGCCTTGGTTGCACACACTCAGTGCTGAGGCTGTGGAACATTTCCTTCAGAGCATGCTGTAGCTTCCATTGCCTTTTGATTTACTATATGCATTCATAATCAACTAATATTTGACCTACGATTATATGTAAATTTTATTGATTTAATGAAACATTGTTTTACAATAAAGATCAGTTTTGACATATCTGACTCAATGGGTGCAATATATCTGAAATCATTTTGGCTATAAGTTTTTAAATTATGTTTTATTTTCTGAAGAGGGCTGCATCTTATATTCCTATATAAATTTTTATTTAAATTAGAAACAATCTTATTTTGTATATCAACTCCAGTTACTGCTCCCTCCTTTTCTCCCATGCCCTCCAACAACTCCCCCATTCCACCCCCCATCCACTCCCGAGGGAGGGTAAGGTCTTGCGTGGGGAATCATCAAAGTCTGCCACATCATTTGGGGCAGGGCCTAAGCCCTCCTCCATTTACCTAGACTGAGAGATTATCCCTCCATGGGAACTGCAGTACTTAGCACTTTTCCTAGAAACCAGGATATGCTGTGCTGTGCTTTGCTAACTCTTCTCTCTCAGCACTAGGTGAATTAATCTGGAACAAGTTTACCTTAAAGAATCAGTGTGCTAGCTTAGCTTTACTTTTCATGCAATACAAACATAGGTAGATATTTGTAAAAAAAAAAAATATGCTTTGGATGATAAAGAAAGGAAGGAAAGTTTAAATAAAAAAGAATTTTAGAGTATTTTACTTGTTTTTTAGTTATGTTTTTAAATTAAATATAAAGTTTCTGGAATAGAGGAAGGTTTTTTAACCCCTCGTTTAAAACTTTTACAAAGATGGTCAATAATCTCCATACTGGGAGAGACATCCATGGTCATTCATGGAAACTTGCACATTTTCCCCTCCTTTTTATGTTTTTTATTCATAATGCAACTTTGATAACTTAAAGTTTTAAGGCAAATGAACAAAATTCTTTTGAATAGGTGGCCCTTACCAATGACTGTAAAGCAGTGGTTCATGATCCATGCTTCATGAACCTTTATAGCTCTTCACCATGAAGGTAAATAATCTACAAATGCCCATTACTTAGAGTCCCCACCTGCAAGATGCTGGCTTTTAGAAGGAAAATATGAGATTATGAATAATAAGGAAATAAGGGAAAAAACAGAAAATCCAAGTTGTGCTGCTGGCCCCTTGTAAATGTCTCCTCCCTGAGTAAATAATTAGAAATAAAAGAATTTGTCCTCCTATAAGGTGTAAATTACTTAATTCATTAATTTTGGATTGAGATATTGGAATTTCATTTGGAGTATCACTTCTATATTACCTGCCAGGAAAATGCAACAGACACACACACACACACACACACACACACACACACACACACACAGGCTTAAACACATACAGACAGCAACTTGTTCTTACATTAGCCTCATCTGGGAGAAGAGAATTAGATGCTCTAAAGCAACAGGTGGAGGTTCCCCTCAAACACTGTCAGTTACACTAAGTGAATGAGAGCTACTTTATATTTAAGGAGAAAAGTTCCTGTGCCCAAATACTACATTGTAGGTAATATCTTTTTCGAATACAACCCTGATTTCCCAAAAGTCACTGGCTTGGTTTTTGCATAGTAATTCCTTTAGAGAAGATAGTTTAGTTCAATAGTACTGAGATTAGATTAAGAAATTTTATCTCAGGGAAGATGCCCTTTTTCTCTCTCCAAAAATATATATGAACTCCAAATGTTACATTATGTTCTTTATAACATTAAGGAATATTTGTTTCAGTAACATTTCCTTCTAAACATACTGGCTTCTTAGTCATTTAAAATTACTTGTCAGGAAGCATGCTGAAAAGCAGAAATTGAAATAAATAAACAAAAACACACATTTAATGAGAAGTCACCAAGTGCCATCATTTTCTCTTACATCTTTAATTGAACCACCTAAATTAATTGGTTTTTCTGTTTGCAATTAATTCCATAACCACACAATCTACTGTTGTTTTTTGAAACATAAATTTTTATTTTCTTGTTACTATTTAATTTCCTTAAAACATATTACAATATTATAGTTAGTTATACATATTTGGCTTATTTCTTTGCTCATCAAGACTCTATTGTGTGCTTAATATATAGGAGACATTGCACAATTTTGATTGTGCAGTAATTAGAAAGCAAACATTCTTCTTGCCTGCAAAATGTTTATACTTGGGTGACAGAAGGAATAAAGTGGCATTGCTGAAATGCAGACTGATTTTCTCTTCCTCTTTCCATGGGATGAGATCCCATTTTCCATGACTTATATCACTGATGGGTTGAGGAACAAGATGGGCAACTTTGAGGTGGTCTCTTGCTTTCTAGAATTTTTTCTTTCCATTTTTAGTTTAAATACCAAAAGCAGTCCTGTAATTTCTTCTTTTATAAGGAATATGTTTTGCAGGAACCATCCATGTTAAAGAAGGATATAATATCTGACTTCACTCATAGCTGTGTGATCAGTTTTGTAAAAAGTTAGGAAGAGAATGAAGCATGCCCATTTGTCCACAGATCAAAGTCTCCTTCACCATCTAGGCTTTATCAGCAAAAACACTGGCTTTTTAAAACATCTCTCTATCTCTTCGTCTTAACTTTAATCAAGTCTCTCTTATGGATCGACTCAGTAGAATACTCAACCATAGGATTTAATAAATCTTAAAAATTAGAATTTATAGAAACTACTGAAAAGAAAGCATTAGGAGTAATAGTCACTAAATATTTTCTAAAGAGGAAAAGTCATACATGGCCTACATGACACCATGTGTAAACGTTCACTAATGAGAAGGTTGTCTTTGTCCTTTGAAGCACACACGTATTAGATAAATAAATGTAAAGCTTTTAAGGATAAAAACACTCTGGGCAAGGCACACCCCCAAGAAAACATTCTACAATACATGAGTAACTGAGATGGAGTTCAGACTGATCTACAAGGCACCTTAGCATCTGTTTTATATCTGTAGAAGGGTATGGCAGAGCAAAGTAGCCAAAAAGCTAACATTTGTACAAGAGCATTCATTGATATTGGGAACATGGAGTCTTACATCTGAATGTAACCATGCCTGGGTATTGGTTTGGACACCCAGGAATGGCTCCTAAAACCAGCAGCAATAAAAGATGCAGCCTGAATTTATGGCTGCAGATCAGAGATTTTCAGATATTTCCAGTGAGTCTGTAACTGGGACCTACACTGGAGAGGTAGTATAGATACAAGGCAGTGTGAAACAAAGATGAGGTAAAGTAAGAAGACAGATTCCCAATATGGACATTAAGATAATTGCATACTTAAGTATTTTAAGAATGAGTAAATGCATCCAATGACACTCCAAGGCTTTTTGAGTTGCATTAGATAAAGCATATACTTTATAGCAAGATTGAAAAATGCACCGAAGTTTAAAAATCCAGTAAAGTTGAGAGTGAAATTCAGAGATGAGCTGGCTGGATCTTTTCTCTTGTGATCAGTAATTTCTTTTGGACAATGAGAACATAGGTGGCCTGAGCATTTGTTCTATGGAGGGCATTCAGGTTTAATAATGAGAAGGGACTGTAGATTAACTTGAAATACAGGTCCCTATAGGTAGACAAACATTTTGGCCCTATTCCTAAGAAGCTTTATTACCTATTTTAATACACTTATTTGGAATATTTCTTGAAAATAATTTTTTTCCTTGTAGACTGTCTTTTCAGTGGTTCAGTCAATTGTGTTGATATATTTGACTCTCAGACAGCAAAACACATTAATAAGGTCTTAACTGCCCTTTAATTCTTAGTAGATGGAAACATGAGGCAAAACTGTGGATATAGTAATCATGTTTATCAAGAAAAGGAGAAGGGAAAGAGTTTAAGGAAGTAGAGACCAGGCAAAAAAAAAAAAAGAAAGAAAGAAAAAAACCCAAACCAACAACAACAAAAATAACCAAAATTCCAACATGTGTATCTGGTAGAGGTTAGGGAGATATTTCCATGGATATAAACAAACTACACAAAAATACATCAGGAAATCAATGGAAAGGAAACTGACAAAGACCAGAGGTTGAGATTTTTAAATAATGCAAGAGATCAAATTCTTTGGAGATTCAACATTCTTTTGATGGTGAAACACTAACATCATTGTATAGTGGGAAATTACCAATACGGAGTCAGGTAGAAATATAAGGATATTTAATAGGGAAAAGCCTTACCTACAGAGCAACCTAGCCAGCCGGCGTGGTAGAGGTCTGTACAGCAAGCAGCAAAGAGAAAGCAAAAGAGCAAACGCAGTCACACTACGTCACTCTGACCACACCCTCACAAGCCTGATCAGGCACACCTGTAGCCAGCCCCTAAGAAGGCGTGGCTACAGCTTCCCCTACATCATTGGTCACCTTAACCAGAGTCATTTAAATATAGTAAAAGGAAGCAATCTGAATTAATGGTGTTCGTAAATTTAAATATACATAATGAAAGCTTTCTCTTCCCCCCTTGCCTCATGTAGAGCAAGTGAAAGTGTTTAGAACATGTACTCCAAATAAAAGGTGTTTCAAAACATCCTCTTGATATTCCAAGTAGTCACAACCACACAAACAGTGAATGGGAGGCTATGGAAGAGAAGACAGCATGCACAGCACATATTGTAATGCAAGTAATTATGTGTCGTTGTAAAGGAAAAGTGGCATTGAATAAATTAATTCTATTATTTGTGAATTGATAAATATTTCTCAATATTTCCACCTTAACTTTGGCTTTAAAGAAAAAAGTACTGAGGTTGTATGTCTAATAGACTTGTTCCCAAGCAATATGAGAGACACTTGTTTTTAAGAAACATTGAATTGGACCAGTAAGATGTCTTATAATGAGTAACAGTGCTGGATAACCTGAGTTCAAATCCCAGAATTCCCACTTAATGCATTGTCAAGTGGGCACCTGTATTTATACACACATACTCAATAAAAAATAACAAGATGTATATAAAATGCATAGAATAAGGAAAGGTGGGATTGAAATGGTTGGTAATTGTGCATAATATATCACTCATCCTAAATATATTTACCATGTAAAATATGTATTGACTATATGCTGCTAGCACTTTTAATATTAGAAATATTACATGATATTTCTCATTAGCTTATATAACTACTGTTCAAAATGCTCAGAATAAATTTATTAATCTCTAAAAGAATTTGTTTGTCATGTATGCATATAGTTTACATAATTTCTGAAATTACTCATTTTCTCAGTAGATCATTCTAAAGCTCAAAATTTAAAGGGAAATGTTTAATTTGTTGTATGACCACACTTACATTTTAAGTAACCTATTTGCATAGAAATTTGTTCATCATAAAGCAGTTTCAAACAAATTTAGCCATTAATCTCATGGTATTCTGAAACCATGGGTAGCAATTTTAACATTTTTGGAAGACCAATAGGCTGGTCAATTGCATTTAAGGAACTTGTCAAGCTTTCTTTGGCAATCAATATTGAAGCCAATATTGGACATCTGGTCTCCTAGCTAAACAGAGTACAGTATAATTACATAGAAATATGATGTGCCCAACTAATTTTTATATTTCAATTAGGATTGTTTATTTTTTAAAAAGCTGATAAAATTATAAATGATCTCATCTAAGCAAGAATTTGGAATATAAATTCAGTAATGTTCCTTTTTATAAGTGCTTATTCATAATTTGAAACAATGGTCTTTCAAAATGTAAAAATTCAAATATCAGCATCACTAAAACCACACCATAAATCCTTTGATGAAAATCCATTAAGCTTAGAAAGAAGTCTAAATTCTTTAATGTGATCTAAATTCCTTATTTACTATTTTTCCTTTTTATTGAAAATAGATTGTTTTCTCAAACAATATACCCTAATTACATTTTCTCCTCCTTCCACTCCTCCAAGTTCCTCCCCATTTCTCCTCTGCTCTAGATCCATTCACTTTCTGTCTCTCATTAAAAAGTATAGGCTCCCAAAAGACAATAACCAAACTTGACAGAATAAAACACAAAGAGATAAACCAAAAACTATCACAATGAAGCTGATCACAACCCAACCAGAAGAAAAGAGTCCCAAGAGCAAACACAAGAGTCACAGATCCACTTGTTCTCACAATTAAGATTCCCATAAAACACTAAGCTAATAACTATAATAAATATACAGAGGACCTGGTGTAGAACTATGTAGGCCCTGTGCTTGCTGCTTCAGTTTCTGTGAGGTCTTGCTTAGTTGATTCAGAGAGTCTTTTTCTGCTGGTGTTCTCCATACCCTCTGACTCTTACCATCTTTCTGCTTCCTCTTCCATGGAATTCCTTGTGCTCTTAGGGGAAGGATTTGATGGATAACTCCAATTTAGATTCTCATAATATCTGTCAGTGAGTCTGTGCATCTGTTCCCATCTGCTGCTGAGGAAGTCTCTCTGAAGATGACTGGATAAGGCAGTGATACATGAGTATAACAGAATATCATTAGGATTAATTTTATTGATACTATTTTAAAAAACAATATCAGTTGTATGTTTTACTGTAGGCCTCTGGGATATCTAGACTCTGGTTCTTGGTTGCTCAAGCAGTGTCAGGTACAGATTCCTTCTTGTGGAGTAGGTCTTAAATCAAATCAAACATTGGTTGATTACTCCTACACGTCTGTGACACCATTGCCTTGACATATTTTGTAGGCAGGACAGATTGTAGGTCAAAAGTTTTTTGTTTTTGTTTTTTGGGTTTTTGTTTTGTTTTGTTTGGGGGGGCTGGATAGGTATCCATGTTTCTCTTGTGGTAACCCATAGAATATTTTCTAGCACCAAAGAGACTAAAACATAGGGGTAAAACCTCCATGTAGGCATTATTTCAACCCCTGCATGTTAAATGAGTTGTGTGAGTCTTATCCTCAGCAATGGGCCACAATGCCAGATTTCTGAAAGCAATCTTTTGTTTTATCAACAGCCTGGTTGTTAGGGGATTTTCAAGAGCCCTCAAGCAAACAACTCATCTGAATGTAGCCCAGTTCCTCTACCAGAACCCTAGCCTGCCAACAATAGTTGGTTTGTTGAGACTCCATAACCCCCATTACGAGGTGTCCTATTAGGATCACCTTCATTGATTCCATGAAGTTTACATTGAAATAGTGTTCCCACACACTCACTCAAGGGCACCCAATTCCAACTGTGTGTTCTGGCACTCTCTTTACCCCATATTTCACTATCTGATACCTGATTCCCACTCCCATTCTCTCCCACTCTATCCATAAAACTATTGTATTTCCCCATCTTAGAGAGATCCAGGCACACTCCACCCTGAAAGTTATTCTTTACCATACCTCTCTCTATCTATGATTGTCAGTTGATTGTCGCCTACTTAATGGCTAATATCTATTTATAATTGAGTACATACCATACTTATCTTTCTGGGTTTGGGTTACCTTACACAGGATGATAATTTTCTACTTTCATCCATCTGTCTTCAAATTTCAAATTCATTATCTTAATAGCTCAGTAATCTGTTGTGTAATTATTCTACATTGTCTATATCCATTCTTCTATTGAAGAACATCAAGGTTGATTCCAGTCTCAGGCTACTATGAATAAATACACAATGAACATGGTTGAGCAAGTGTCTTTGGGTATGTTGGAGTATCCTTTGGTTAAATGCTTAAGAGTGGCACAGCTAGGTCTTGATGTAGATTAGTTCACAACTTTCTGAGGAAATGCCATATTTAATTTCATAGTGAATCCACAAATTTGCAATCCCACCAGCAATGGAGAAGTATTCCCCTTGCTCCAAATTCTTACTAGCATGAGGTGTCACTTGTGTTATTGATTTAACAATCCTGACAGGTGTAAAATAGAATTACAAAACAGTTTTGATTGACATTTCCCTGACAGTAAGGATGTTGAATATTTCTTTTAAGTGTTCCTCGCCATTTAAGATTCCTCTGGTGAGAATTCTCTATTTAGATCCATACCCCGATATTTAGTTGAATTATTTGGTTTGTTGATACCTATTTTGTTGTGTTCTTTATAAATTTTTGGTATTAGGCATCGTTCAGATATGGAGTTGGTAAAAATCTTTTCCATTCTGTAGGCTGCCAGTGTCCTTTGCCTTACAGAAGCTTCTCAGTTTCATGAGGTCTTATTTATTATTTGCTCATCTTAGTGTCTGTGATATCATTTTTCTGTTCAGGAAGTAATCTGTGCCATTGAATTCAAGGCTAACTTTCCCCATTTTCTCATCTATCATGTTTAGTGTATGCTGATACCATCCTGTGTTTATTATTATAGCTCTGTGGTATAGCTTGAAATTGAGAATAGTGAGATCTCCAGTAGTAATTTTAATGTTCATTATTGGTTTAACTATCATTTTTTATATGAAGTTGAAAATTGTCTTTTATAAAGATCTGTAAAGAATTTTATTTCAATTTTCATGAGGATTGCATTGAATCTATAGATTGCTTTAGTTAAAATGGTCATTTTACTGTGATAATCCTACCCATCCATGAGCATGGAAGATCTTTCCATCTTCTTATATCTTCTTCAATTTATTTTTCAAAGACTTGAAGTTTTGTCATACAAGTCTTCCACGTGCTTGGTTAGAGCTAGGCCAAAGTATATTTTATTATTTGAAGCTATTTTGAAAGGCTTTACATTCCTAACTTCTCAATCCATTTCTCAATTGTATATGGGAGGGATACTAAATCATTTTTAGTTAATCTTGTATCTAGTTACATGCTGAATGTGTTTATTATATATAGGACTTTCCTGGTGGGGATTTTAGGGTAACTTATCACATCATCTCCAAATAATGATACACTGACTTCTTTCCAATTTGTTTCCTCTTGCTCTCTTGAAGTTGTCTTATTCTTTTCCCAAAACTTCAAGTACTATATTGAATAAATATGGTGACAGTACCTGGTCTTGTTCCTGATTCTAGTGGAATTGCTTTGAGTTTCTCTCCATTTAATTTGATGTTGACTACCAGGTAGTTGTAAATTTCCTTTATTGTGTTAAGGTATTTATTTTTTTTTTGTATTCATAAACTATTCAGGACCTTTATCATGAATGGTTATTTCATTTTGTCAAAGACCTTTCCTATATTTAGTGAGATGATAAAAATGTCTACTTTTCTTTCAATTAGTTTATATGGTGGATTGCATTGAATGACTTTTGTTTATTGAGGCATCCTTGAATTTCTGATATAAAGCCAAGATGATCTTGGTGGATGATCGTTTTGATTTGTTCTGGGAATTGGTTTACAAGTATTTTATGCAGTATTTTTATACCTATATTCATGAGGGAAGTTGATGTATAATTCTATTTCTTGTTAGTTTTTTTGTGGTTTAAGTATCAGCTTAACTTGTGCCTCAAAACATAAATTTTTCAGTGTACATTCTGTATCTACTTTGTTGAATAATTTGAAGAGTACTAGTGTTAAGTCTTCTTTGTAATTCTGGTGGAACTCTGTGCTAAAACCATCTTGTCTGGACTGTTTTTAGATGGGAGACCTTTAATGAACAACCTCTTATTTACTAGTGTTTGTAATACTATTTGCATTGCTTATCTGAAGGTGATTTAACTTTGGAAAATGTTACCTATGAAGAAAATTATTCATTTTCTTAGATTTTCCAATTTGGTAAAGTGAAGGTTCTTCAATTATATCTTTATGATTCTGTGGATTTCTTCTTTGTTATATCCAGTTTTTATTTCTGATTTTATTAATTTGGATATTCTTTATGTTTATTTTAGTAAGTTTTGGTGAGTGTTTGTCTACCTTGTTGACTTTCTAAAAAAAAAAAACTAAATCTTTGTTTCATTTATTCTTTGTATTGTTTCCTTTGCTTCTATTTGATTGATTTCAACCCTCAGGTTGATTATTTCCTATTCTCTACTCCTTCTGGGTTTGATTTCCTCTTTTGTTCTAGAGCTTTCAGGTGTATTGTTAAGTTGCTAGTATGGAATCTCTCCAGTTGTTTTTCTTTTTTTTTTTTTTCTTTTGATGTAGTCACTTTGTGCTATGAACTTTCCTGTTTGCACTGCTTTCATTATGTGTCACTAATGTGTATATGCTATGAATTAATTATCATTGAATTTTGGAAAGTCCTTAATTTCCTTTATCTGCCCAGATTCATTATTCATTCAATAAAGTGTTGTTCAGTTTCCATAAGTTTGCAAGCTTTCTGTTGTTTATTTTTAATCGTTGATGGTATGATAGGATATAGGGAGTTACTTCACTCTTCTTTTATCTCTTGAGACTTGCTTGTATCTGGGTATGTGGTCTGTTTTGTAGGTTTTTATATAAGAATCCAAGAAAATATATTCTTTTGTGTCTGGATGAAAAGTACTGTGACTATCTGTCAGGTGCATTTGGTTTATAACAATTGTTAGTTCCAGTATTTTTTATTCAGATTTTGTCTGGATAACCTGTCTGTTGGTAAGATATGGGTATTGAAGTCTCTCACTATCAGTATGTGAGGGTCAGTATGTGATTTAAGCTGATACACACACACACACACACACACACACACACACACACACACACACACTTGGGTCTCTTGTGTTTGAAGCATAGAATTTAAGAATTGAAATACCATCTTTGTGATTATTTTTCCTTTTGATGAATATGTAGTGTGCCTCCCTGTCTATTTTATTTAGTTTTGGTTTGAAGTCCATTTTGATCATTATTTGAATTGCTACACCATTTCCTTTTTGGGTCTATTTTCTTGTAATATCTTTTTTCAGCACTTCACCCTGAAGTAATGTCTATCATTGACGTTGGCTTGTGTTACTTAGATGCAGTTGAATGATAAACACTGCTTTTCTATCTATTCTGTGAGTTTGTTATGTTTTATTGGGAATTTAGGCCATTGATAGGGAAGGAGAGAAATATCCAGTTACTCTTGATAACTGTTATTTTGTTGTTGTTGTTGTTGTTAGTAATGGTGGTGGTGGTGGTGGTAGCTTGTGTCTGTTTGTGTGCTCTGGGAAATCAGGGGAAAAATAGAGTGGCAGCAGTGGGCTAGGGAGGGATCGATTCCCTGGCTGAGTGGTGTCTGTTGTCTGTAAGTACTGTGCACTTTGGTTGCTGTGGGGACTGTGGGCAGTGCCAGGGTTGGTTCTCAAATAAAGACAGGTCTAAAGGAGTCCACAAAACCCAGATATATGATTTACAGGTGGTTATTACAATGAGGGTAAATAAACAGTTGTCTTTCTGCTACTGAAAATGCAGTCTCTACCCTTCTGAATGCTCTAAGCACAACTGAAGAGAATGAGGGAGCCAGCCTCTCCTCTTCTTTATAATAGGTCACATCTCCATGCCTGAAGCCACATCCCTAGAATATGGTTCACCACTGCTTGTCCACTGGCTAAACAAGATGGCACTGTGTGTGTGTGTGTGTGTGTGTGTGTGTGTGTGTGTGTGTGTGTGTGTGTTTCTTTTCTTTTGATTTTACTGGTGTGAGATTGTTTCTTCAGTTTTAATGGGTAAAGTTAGCCTCCTAAGTTTCAAATTTTCTAACACTCGAATGTGTAGATAGATGTTGTTTACATTTGGTTTTATTTATTTATGCAGTATTTTACTTTATCTATGGTGATTCAAAGTTTTGCTGGATATAGTAGTCAGGGTTAGCATCTGTGGTCTACTAGCATTTGCAGCAATCTGTCCAGGTCTTTTTGGATTTTAGAGTCTTCATTGAGAAGTTAGGCGCAATTCTAATAGGTCTGTATTTATATTTTACTTGTTCTTTTTCTCTTGCAACTTTTAATATTCTTTTTGTTGTTGTTCTGTATGTTTAGTGATTTGATCATTATGAGCAAGGGGACTCTGTTTTCAGTTCCAATATATTCTGTGTTATGTATGTTTCTTGGACCTTACAGGCATCTCCTTCTTTAGTTTAGGAAAATTTACTTCTATGAATTTGTTAAAAATATTTTGTAGGCATTTGAGTTTTGATTCTTCCCTTTCATCTATTCCTATTATTCTTGGATTTGATCTTTTCATAGTGCCTCAGATTTTCTGGATGTTTTGTATCAGGAGGTTTGGTTTTGTTTTGTTTTTTGGAGATTTAACATTTTCTTTGATGATTTTTTCTCTTTTGTCTTCAATGTCTGAGATTCTCTTTCCCATCTCATGTAGTCTGTTGGTAAAGCTTTACTTTGTTGTTCCTGTTCAGATTCTTAAATTTTTCATTTCCTGAATTCCCTCAGTTTGGGTTTTCTTCATTGATTCTATTATAATTTACAGGTGTAGAACACTTAATTCATTTCTTTCCACTGTTGTTTTTGTTTTCCTGGATTTATTCAAGTAATTTATTAATTTCATCTTTGAGGACCTTTATTATCTGCATATAGGACATTTTAAGATCTCTTTTGTCTCAAGTACTTTATCTATATAGCAGGATAGCTGCTCTCTATTGGAAGCATAATGCTCTGGCTGTTGTTGATTATGTTTTTGCAGTGGTGTTTGGACATTGGGATTTTGGTTGATTATAGACCTAGGTGCTGATTTTTGGATTTGTCTTCAATGAAAGTGAATTATGTTTCTTGGTTACTGGGGTTTTTGTTTGTTTGTTTGTTTGTTTTTGAAATTTCAGAGAGTGTGATGCCTGTGTGTAGCTTGATAGGAAATTTTCTTTCAAACATATAGTTGTGGTCCCTAGGACTTCGAGGTAAAATGCACTTTGGGTTTGGGAGCTAACACTTTTGAATAGGAGTAACCTATGGGGTTTGAATGGATCCATAGGTGAAAGGAGAGAAGAGTGTTCAACCAGGATCTGCTGATTTCATCTCCATTGAATGGTGGGGCACAGTTAATAGAGGTCACCCCAAACATCTGCTATAGCAATGAAAATATGTTTTGGGACTTAGTTCAAGAGGAAGATAAGGAGAGGGGAAGATCTATATATAGTCTGCTATCTAGGCCAAAGTGGTTGGTGACTTAGCAGGCTACACCTGCTGGATTTGGTGGCAAGGATAAGGCAATAAGAGGGTGAGTTGTGGTTAGAAGGGAAAGATCCATAGAATTCCAATGACATGGAGCAGGGGTAAGGAAGGCTTCAACAAGGTGTTCTGCTTCAGAGCTGGTGATGAGATTGGAAGACCGGACTGAAGGAACAGCTAGATGGTTATATTTAAAATACATGCTGTATAGTTGCTAAAAGACAAATAATGAACTATGCCTTGTTATCTGAAACAATGGCAATGACAATACATTGTGTTCTTGGTTTTTCAGTACATAAAGAAATTGAAACAATGTTACATGAGCAGTGATAAAATCATAATAAGTAGCTTTTCCATGAAGTTGTCCAACATAGAGTTGTAAAATAATAGACTGTCATGCATGCTTTGTTTTGTCTTATGTCAAACAGTTACCCACATTGGTCTGAGCCTTCCCCCACTGATATATATTTAAGAAAATGTTGTGAAGCCAAGGCTTAATGGGGCGGCTTCTCAATTGCATATCTCTCCTCTCTAATTATTCCAGCTTGTATCAAGTTGATATGAAAATAGCCAGCACAGCATATATTAGCAATAAGTGAAAAAAGAGGCAATGAGTTTGAGGAAGAGGGTAGAGGAATATAACAGAGGGTTTAGATTGAGAAAAGGAAAGGCTGAATGCTATAATTACAGTATTACTAAATGTTATAAATATAGTAAAACTGTATTGTAATCTTAAACATAAAATAAGATCACTAGTTTCTCTTACAAAGGACACAAGTTCAGTTCCTAGCACCAACTTAACAGCAACTTAGGCTCCAGGGAATCTATCACTCTCTCTGGCTTCAGGAGGCATATGCATACGCACACATGAATGAACATGCACTAACACACATTCATATCAATTAAAAATTTTATCTTTGAAAAATCAGTTAAATAAATCAATATGAGTTTTAGAGATAAATGGCTAAGAAAAGGTAATGTTTTTGTAGTGATCTTTACAAAGGGAAACACTCTGGGCTTCCTCTATCCCATTCATCTATATGAAGATATCTGTGAAGACAATAGCAGAGAAGTAGAAAAGGATCAGGTACATGCAGAGATAATAACTGAGGGTGTCCTACTGACATAAATAAGATCTTCTCTCCTGTGAAAAACTGTATCGAAAGAATACTCCACACATTTGGCTAAATAAAAACACCACAGTTAAAAATTCACCTTACTTAGGACTTCATAACAAAATTTGAGGGAATACACTAAAACATCAGTCAGAAATATGAACAATTTTATCGAAGAAAATTTCAGGTTTCTTTTATTTCTTTATAAACAAAAGAAAGTGACAGATGTCATTTTATTTTTTGATGTATGTCTGAATGGCTGGACAGGAGATTAGCCAGAAGGAATAGGGCTTTGTTTTTTATTTTTGCTATGACAATTTGAAAAGAAGAGCACAATATCCCAGGGGACTTTTGTTTGAGCTACGGTACTAAAAAGCAACACTTCAATTCCCTGGATAAACCAGCTTTTCACAGAGACACGGGGATAACTTACTTTAGCAAAGTACAGTTTGATGTGAAAACAGTGTACAATTTGACTATTTTCTATATCCATTTAAGAAAATTCAGTTAAATGCTACAAGTTCATATAGGCAACTTATAGGTGTGTTGTTTATACACTGGACATGTACAAAGATTTAGTTTGGTCTAATTAACTGGTTGTTTTCCTAGCTGTAGACTCCAGCTGAGCATTGTGAGAAGACCGGAGCCAGCATTATTTTAGCACAGCCCTGAAAAACTTCCCCAGAAACAACAGACAAGGTCTCTTCATTCCTTACCTCCTCAGAACACATTGAGACAAATCCTATGTATTCTCACTACACATCTGTAAAGGTCAAATTACAAGTTGACAGTTTTTTACTTTATTTTGTGGAGCGAAGATGATCAAGTATTATAAAAGCACATGGTTAAATAGATGGGGAAGAATATTTGAATTAAGAAACTCAGAAAATGGGATTTGAAATAAGAGTTAATAAATCTATAATAGATTATAAATATATAATTTCTAGGTCAGGATTACATTGTTTTACATAGCTCTAAAAGCTGCTAATTTATAGTATTTATAAGTGTACATGTGTGTCCTATATATCCTGTCATATATCTAATATCATATATATATACATATATATATATGTATAATATTATATATATATATATATATATATATGTATGTATGTATCAGTCAGAAATGTGAACAATTTATCAAAGAAAATTTCAGGTTTCTTCTGATTTATTTATAAACAAAGGGAGTAATATGTGTCATTTTATTATTATTCATATATATATATATTATATATATATATATATATATATATATATTCATTGCAGTTGGTTTAGTTGTGTGATGTGTGCCCAACTCAGGCTCAGGCTTCTGTAAGGAAGAGTGGGAATCACACATGCACATCCATCATCCATCATCAAGCAGAAGAGTGTATTTCCACTACTCTCAGTAAAACAACCTCATGTTTTTAATGGAAGGAGATTTTAGAAACAAAATATGTAATAAACAATTGCAGCATTTGTTACACTAAGACAGAAAACATATTTCTATTACCTATATAAGAGACTGAACAATTACAGACAGAATATACTCTGCAAATTAAAGGGACCACCTAAGTAGATCTTATTACAAGAGGACACAGAAATATTTGAATAACCACATATGTGAAAGTGGTATTAAATCCTTTGTGTAGCTTTTTAGATGTTTTGATGTAAAGATCCAGAGACTGAAAGATGTTCATAACATCTTATCATTTTCAATTTTTCAACAAGGAGATGGTAAAAGAAGTTAAAGGTGAACTTCCTAAGAACTTATGAACAAGTATGGTCATGTGGTGAAGATGTCATCTGATTGGCAGAAGAAAAAGCAAAATCATTGAAATTGACTAATGGAACATTGAAACATATTGGTTCATGTTGTCTGTAGGCCATGTGGATGTCCACAGTTCATGCTGCCTCTGTAAAACACATACAAGTACATGATCCTCTCTGTTGCTTGCTGCTTTGGGTCAGGAAACTCCTTTTGCAGTGGTATCAGTGGACTCTAGATTCATAATTGAGAATGAGTGACATTAATGGCTTTTGTGAGAACTTCTCATCCCCATCTTTCAAATAAAAGTAACAGTTCAGACAGGATGCCATTGAAGACAGTCCTTGCAAGAGGGTAGGGGATAGGGAGCCAGGAGAATGAGAAGGGAAGAAGAGGAGGGGTGAGGAGGACATAAGGTAGCAGGAAGGTTGTGTAGGGGGATGAAGAGAGGAGAGCAAAATAAGAGATACCATAAGAGAGCGAGCCTTTATAGATTTAAAGAGAAATCAGGCACTAGGGAAATGCCCAGAGATCTACAAGGATGACAAGCCATCTACACAAGAGTGGAGAGGCTGTCTTAAATCCCCTTCCCTGATAATGAGATTGATGACTGACTTATATGCCATCCTAGAGCCTTCATCCAGCATCTGATAGAAGAAGCAGATAACACTAAACTGAACTGGAATACAGTTTCAGAGGAGGAGTGATTAGCAACAGGGTCAAGACCAGGCTGATGAAACCCACAGAATCAGCTGACCTGAATAAAGGGGTGTCCTTGGTCACCAGAATGATCACTGGGAAACCAGCATGGGACTGATCCAAACCCTATGAATGTGGGTGTCAATGAGGGTGCCTGAGAAATCTATGGGATCTCTTGTGATAGATCAGTGCTTATCCATAGCACAGGAATGGACTTTAGGAGCCCATTTAACATAGAGGGATACTCCCTCAACCTAGACACATGGGGAGGCCCTAGGCCCTATTACAAATGATATTACAGACTCTGAAGACCCCTCCTGGAAGACCTCACCCTCCCTGGGGAGGAGAAATAGTATGCAGTAGGTAGGTTGTTAGTGGGGGGCAGAGGACGAGGGGAGGGAGAGGGAACTGGGATTGGCATGTAAAACAGTATTGTTTCTAATTTGAATAAAATGTAGAAGAAAAAACAGAAAAAAGAGGAAAGGAGTGAATCAAACACAGTTAAAAATGTGATAAAGATGTTGGTATATATCTCTTGACAGATGATGGCTTCATTATTCTTTAAGGGGCTGGCCACTGGGAGTTTGACCAAGCTCCAATGAGTATATGGGCAACACAAATTGGACTTGGTTGATTTTTTTTCTCTTTTGAGAGGAGGGCACAAGGGTTGGAGGGTGGACCTAGGAAGCAAGTGCCCATTGAATGAAATTTGCAAATAATCCATAAAAATATTATGTTGGAAACAATTTTTAAAGTGTAATTATTTGAACTTAAAGGAATGAGTGAAAGACACAATATTTTTGGTGAGAGAACTCATCAAGGAAATTCTAAATTCATTTAGTTATAGGGAAGAATCTAGAATGGTTAGACATAACTATGCAGAATTAAGAAGACTATTGAATTCCCATATGTCAGAAACCCCAGTTACCCAAGAGTTAGATAGAAGACCAATGTAAACCTTGGATGAGTTGTAAGAGATGCTACCATGGATGAAGGAATAAGAGGTGTTAAAAGTGAGGCAGAGGCTCCTCTGCCCTCTGCCCTCCCCCACTGCCTGAGGTGAGTATAGGCACTGCTCATCCTCTAACTGCCCCCATCACCCCATCTGGCTTTCATTCTGAGCCTGTCCCTTGCCAAGAGTGGACCTGCCCAGACAGGAAGGCCCACCTTGAGTCTAGCCACAGCTCACACTTGTCCCTACTGTGCTCTCTGCTCTCTGCCTGCTGCCTGAGGTGAGTCTGGACACTGTTTTGCCCTCACTTCCTCCACTACACCCTCCTCGATTCTTCCTGAGACTGCCCCTAGAATAGAGTGGACGGAAGGCCCACCCTGAGTCCAGAAACATCTCACTCTTGGTTAACCCTCTGCCCTCTGCTCTTTGCTTGAGGAGACTAGAAGAGAGGGAGAGACCCCACAAGTACCCATGGAAGAAGTGATGGGAAGATGGCAGAACACACTCAACCACAGAAAGACAAATATGACACCACCAGAATCTAGGGACTCCAAACCAGCAAGATCTGAAAAGCCCAACACAGAGGATGAAGAAGAGATGGACCTTAAAAATTCTGAAGATGACAGAGATGTTTAAAGAGGAAACAAGAAAATCCTTTAAAGAAAAAGAAGAAAAAACAAGCAAAATATTACATGAAATGGAGGAAAACATAACCAAAAAATTCTAGAAATAAACAAATCTCTTAAAGAATCTAAAGAAAGCCGCAAAAGACAACAAACAAGTAAAGGAAACAATTCAAAGAGTTCATAGTTTGAAAGCAGAATTTGAAACAATAAGGAAAACACAGAATGAAGGGATTCTAGAGTTAGAAAAGATGGGTAAACAACCAGGAACAACTGATATAAGCATAACCAATAGAACACAAAAGATGGAAGAGAGAATCTCAGGTACTGAAGACTCACCAGAGGATATACAGTCATTGAACAAAGAAAATTTCAAGTCCAACAAATCCCTAACACAAAATATCCAGGAAATATGGGACACCATGAGAAGACCAAACCTAAGAATAATAGGTATAGAAGAAGGTGAAGAAATTCAGCTCAAAGGTACAGAAAATTTATTCAACAAAATCATAGAAGAAAATTTCCTCAAGCTAAAGAAGGATATGTGTATGCAAGAACAAGAAGCTTATAGAACACCAAATAGATTGGACCACAAAAATAAGTCCACTTGCCACATAATAATCAATACACCAAACATAAAGAATAAAGAAAATGATTAAGAGCATCAAAAGAAAAAGGCAAAGTAACATATAAAGGCAGTCCTATCTGAATTAAACCTGACTTCTCAATAGAAACTTTGAAAGCCAGAGATCCTGGATAGATGTTTTATAAACACTAAGGCAAGATGGATGCCAGCCAAGACTACTGTATCCAGCAAAGCATTCAATCACTATAGATGGAAAAAACAAGCTATTCCATTACAAACCCAGATTTATGCAATACATATCCACAAATCTAGCCCTACAGAAATTACTGGAAGGAAAACTCCAATACAAGGAAAATAACCATGCTCAAAAACCTATAGGCAATAAATAATCCTACTTTACCAAACACCAAAAGAAAAAGGGAGGTAAATCCACACATAATAATACCACCACAAACAAGTCCAAAACAAACAAGAATCAACAATAAATGGTCATTAATATCCCTCAATGTCAATGGTCTTAAATTGCCTAGAAGAAGATACAGGCTAACAGAAAGGATATGAAGACTAAATCCATCCACCTGCTGCATACAAGAAACATATCTCAATGTCAAAGAAGATGTTCCCTCAAAGTAAAGGGACGGGAAAAGACTTTCCAATCAAATGTACACAAGATACAGGCTGGTGTAGCAATCCTATTGTCTAACAAATTAGAGTTCAAATTAAAATCAATCAAAAGAGATGAAGGCAATTTCATGCTAATCACAGGAAAAGTCTATCAAGATGAAGGCTCAATCCTGAATATCTATGCCCCAAATACAAAGGTGCCCATATTTGTAAAAGAAACATTACTAAAGCTCAAACCACACATAAAACTACACACACTTATAGTAGGAGACTTCAACACCCTGCTTTCACCACTAGACAGGACCACCAGACAGAAACTTAACAAAGAAACAAAGAATCTAACAGAAGTTATGTCCCAACTGGGTTTAACAGATATCTATAGAACATTCTAATTGAACACAAAAGAATATACCTTCTTCTCAGTGCCACATGGAATCTCCTCTAAAATTGACCACATACTTGGCAACCTAGCAAACCTACACAGATACAAAAGAAATGGGAATTACCCCCTGTATTTTATCAGACCACCATGCTTTAAAGTTAGAATTCAACAACAAATCAAATTGCAGGAAACCTAAAACTCATGGAAATTGAACAATGCACAACTGCACCATTCCTGGGTCAAGGAAGAAATAAAAAAAAAAGAAATTAAAGACTTCCTAGAATTTAATGAGAATGAAGACACAACATACCCAAACTTCTGGGACACATTGAAAGCAGTGATAAGAGGAAAGTTCATAGCACTAAGTGCCCACATAAAGATATTGGAGAATAGTCACACTAGAGAATTAACAGTGTAACTGAAAGAGCTAGAACAAAAGGAAGCAAACACTCCCTGGAGGAGTAAATGCCAGGAAATAATCAAGATAACGACTGAAATCAATAAAGTAGAATCTAGGAAAACACTACAAAGATTCAATGAAACAAAGAGTTGGTTCTTCGATAACATCAACAAGATATCCAAACTAACCAAAAGGAAGAGAGAGAGAATGCTAATTAACAAAATTAGAAATGAAAAGGGGACATAACAACGGACATTGAGGAAATCCAGAGAAACATCAGGTCATACTTTGAAAACCTGTACTCCACAAAATTCAAAAGTCTAAAGGAAATGGACAATATTCTGGATAGATATCACTTACCAAAATTAAATCAACAACTGATAAGCAATTTAAACAGACCTATACCCCCTAAAGAAATAGAAGTAGTCATCAAAAGTCTGATAGCCAAAAATATCCCAGGGGCCAAATGGTTTCAGTGCAGAATTCTACCAGAAATTCAAAGAAGAGGTAATAGAAATACTCCTCAAATTGTTCCACACAATATCAGCAGAAGGGACATTGTCAAGCTTTTTCTATGAGGCTACAATAAACTTGGTACCCAAATCACACAAACACACAACTAAAAAAGAGAACTATAGACCAATATCCCTCATGAACACTGATTCAAAGGTACTCAATATAATACTGGCAAATCAAATTCAAGAACATAGCAGAGAAATAATCCACCATGATCAAGTTGGCTTCATCTCAGGAATGCAGGGATGGTTCAACATACAAAAATCATTCAATGCAATCCACCATATAAACAAACAGAAAAAGAAAAACCACATGATCATCTCACTAGATGCTGAAAGAGCCTTGAAAAAAATCTAACATCCCTTCATGAAAAAGGTCTTGGAGAGATCAGGAATAACAGGAACATACCTAAACATGATAAAAAACAATATACAGCAAACCAACAGCCAACATCAAACTAGATGAAGAGAATATCAAAGTGATTAATCTAAAATAAGAAACAAGAAAATGCTACCCACCCTCTCCATATCTCTTCAATAATGTACTTGAAGTCCTAGCTAGAGCAATAAGACAACAGAAGGAGATCAAGGGTATACAAATTGGAAAGGAAGATGTCAAAATTTCACTATTTGCAGATGATATGATAGTCTACATAAGCGACCTGAAAAACTCTATCAGGAACTCCTACAGCTATTAAACACCTTCAGCAAAGTGGCAGGATACAAGATTAACTAAATAAAAAATCAGTAGCCCTACTATATACAGATGATAAATGCTCTGAGAAAGATGTCAGAGAAACATCACACTTTACAAGAGCAACTAACAACATAAAATATTTTGGGGTAATGCTACTCAAATTTGAAAGATATGTATAGTAAGAACTTTGGGTCTTCAAAGAAAGAAATTAAAGATATCAGAAAATGGAAAGATTTCCCATGCTCTTGGATTGGTAGGTTGCACATGATAAAAATGGCAATCTTGGCAAAAGGAATCTACAGATTCAATGCAATACCCATCAAAATCCCAACACAATTCTTCACAGTCCTTGAAAGAACAGTACTCAACTTCATATGAAAAACAAAAAACTCAGGATATCCAAAACAACCCTGTATAATACAGAAACTTCCAGAGGCATCACATCCCAGACTTCAAGCTTTATTATAGAGCCATAGTCCTGCAAACAGATTGGTATTGGCACAAACATAGACAGGTAGACCAATGGAACTGAATTGAAAACACTGATATTAACCCACACACCTATTAACACCTGATTTTGACAAAGAAGCTCAAGTTACACAATGGAAAAAAGAAAGCATCTTCAACAAATGGTGTTGGCATAACATCTTCAGACATGCAGAAGATTGAAGATGCCTATCTATCACGATGCATAAAACTTAAGTAAAAATGGATCAAAGACCTCAAAAAAAATTCAGCCACACTGAATCTCCTGAAAGAGAAGGTAGATGATACCCTCAAACAATTTGGTATAGGAGAATTCTTTCTGAACATAACATCAGTAGCACAACCATTGATATTGACAATTAATAAATGGGACCTCCTGAAACTGAGAATCTTCTGTAATGCAAAGGACACACTCAGCAAGACAAAACACCTTCCCAAAGAATGGGAAAAGATATTCACCAACCCCACAGATGGCTGATCACCAAACTATACAATTAACTCTAGAAGCTAGCCACCAAAACACCAAACAATGGAATTAAAAGATGGAGTGCAGAACTAAATAGAGAATTCTCAACAAAGGAATCCAAAATGCCTGAAAGACACTTGAGAAAGTGTTCAACATCCTTAGCCATCATGGAAATGCAACTCAAAACAACTCTGAGATACCATCTCACTCTTGTCATAATGGCTAACATCAATAACACCAATGACAGTCCATGCTAGACAAGATGTGGATAAAGAGGAACACTCCTCCATTGCTGGTGGGAGTGGGAACTTGTACAATCACGTTGTAAATCAATATGGCAGTTTATCAAGAAAATGGGAATCAGTCTACCTCAAGATCCAGCAATCCCTCTCTTGGGCATATACCAAAAGAATGCACACTCATACAATAAGGACATATGTTCATAGCAGCATTATTTGTAATAGCCAGAACCTGGAAATAACCTAGATGCCCCTCAACTGAAGAATGTATAGAGAAAATATGATATATTTACACAATGGAGTACTACTCAGCAGGAAAAAAAAAACACAATGGAATCTTGAAATTCGTAGCCAAATGGATGGAACTGGAAGAAACCATCCTTAGTGAGGTAATCCAATCACAAAAAGATAAACATGGTATGTACTCACTCATTTTTGATTTTTAGACATAGAGCAAAGGATCACTAACCTACAACCACACTGCCAGAGGAGCTAGGAAACAAGGAGGACTCCAAGAGAAGATTGCATAGTCCCTTGAAGAAGGGGAGGGGGACAAGAACCCCTTTTGGGGGGATGGAGAGGATGGAGGTGGGAAGGGAAGAGGCGGAGAGGTGAACAAGAGGACTGAGACAGGGAAGGAATTGAGGAAGGCAAGCAAGGAGATGCCTTGATAGAGGGAGACAGTACAGGTTTGGAGGGAGGTCTGGCACAGGGGAAATGTTAGAGGATCCACAGGGATGACCCCAACTAGGAATCCAAGCAGTGGTGGAGAAGATGCCATTGATTCCCCCCCACACATTGAAATTGATGTGTACCTTGGTTACCATTCCTAGATCCTTCATCCAGTAGCTGTTCCAAGCAGAAACAGGTACCCACAGCTAAGCACTGAACCATACCCCTGGAATCCAGTTGTGGAGAGGGAGGAAGGATGAGCAAAGGAGCCAAGACAGTGCTACAGAAACTGTTGACCTGACCTAGTGAGAACATGGAGACCCTAGTCATAAAAGCTGGGGAAACAGCATTGGCCCAAACAAAGCCCTCTGAATGTGGGCGCCTGGTAGGAGGCCAAGACAGTCTATGGGACCTCTAACAATGGAGCCAGTCTTTAACCCTAGAACACAAATGGACTTTGGGAGCCCATTTTCTATGAAGGGATAATGTTGCAGCCCAGATACAGCAAGCAGGGCCTAGGCCTTCTCCAAAATGATATGACAGACTTTGAAGGTCCCTGGTGGAGGGCTTCACTATCTCTGGGGATGAGATGGGGGATGGATTAGGGAGTTGTTGGGGAATTTGGGAGGATGGGGGATAAATATGTAAATTTGAGTAGTAATTAAAGAATTTAAATAAAAATAAATTAAAAATTAAAAAGTAAGAAACAGACATGACCATAGATGCCAATATAGATGTCTAGGGTACCCTGATACCTATGGGTTTTAATGCTAAGGATTCCTTTTTTCTGAGAGACAGAAAAAATCTGGAGGCTGAAAAATGATAGAGATTCATCATTTCTACCACTGATAATAAATAGAAAACTACTGACAGTAACATCTTCTGCAGACTTGAGAGAAGGTTCCTAAAGCTGAACACAGAACGTCATCCACAGGAAATACAGGAAAATTTCCAGAGGGACAGAGGATAAGAATGGGGTAATGTAAGGAAAAAGGGAAACACATTTGGAGGTGAGTTCCATAATGACGTTTTTCTTGGGTAATATAGCTTTGCTTATCACAGATCCATAGGACACCACACTTAGGAAATAGGATACTTCAGTTAAAATAAGAACCTCTATCCTGTGTTCTATTTAAATTAATATTCAATAAAATACAAGACCTTAAGATATTAAAATTATGATAATTTTTATAATGCTGTGACTGAAAATGGAAACATACACAAACTTTTATTTGAGGAAAATTGATTTCAGTGGGGAAAACAATATTTACATTTCTAACAAAATTATATTGGCAATTTTTGACTAATATTTACTTGCCTTAAAATAAGCTTTATTTTTAAGAAAATAAAACAAAATTACCAAATGGAAATCCTCTGGTTTTATATATTAAAGACTTGATTTTTATGTAATTAAACTATTCATTTTCTATCATATTTTCATTACCACAACAAAATCTTAAAGCTTCAAATTATCTTTCAATTCCTTGGTACTGTTAAAAAAGAGCTTTCCTTTGATATGTTTGTGATGGGTGTGGTGGGGTGGGAGGTAGATGACTGGGTCTGTCTGGTATCAAATGCCATCTGTTTGGACAGGTTCTTTTTGTTTTTGCCACCATGTATGCCATACTAGCTATAGGAACAGAAGCTCATGAAATCTGTCCATCTACATCCAATTCTGCAGTTGGAGCACTGTGATATTTGAAAGGCATTCTCATGGTCTTCTTTACATGCGTCCTAGAGATCCATACTCAAGTCTCATGCTCTGAGACAAGCAGTTTAGCCAGAGAGCCATCTCCCGGTCCAAGACACTTTAATGTATAGATAATAGGAAAACTGATTAAAAAAAAAAAACAAGTTTTATCCTACAATCAGGTATAATGAGATTGTAATCCAAATTCTTCCATTTTCTTTTAAATTAACTAAATCTAGTTTTTCTTCAATAAAACGGATACTCTTTAATTTTGGGAGCCAATATTTTGTGCTGAATCCATGGTTCTATTTCAGTATGGGATGCTCATTCCTCTGAATTTCCACTAGTTGGTACCTCTTGGGTGGCACACAGATGGTGCAACACATCTTAAACTTACTTAAGGACAGGCTTACACTACTGAACTCAATATCTACTTCATTCCATGATTCCTATTTAATATGAGTAGCTGTGTGCTGTATTCAAAAACATGGATGCTTTTTAATTTCTACTCAAACTGCTATATACATGTGTGTGTGTGTACATGTGTCTGAATGCTTTATAAACACATACATATATACATATATGCATATACTTATGGGTGTATGTGCATATGTATATATACACACACACCCATATATATGTACATAGATACTGTCTTAGTGTTCTATTGCTGAAGGGAGACACCATGATTAAGGCAACTCATAATGAAAGAAAGCATTACATTGTTGCTTCTTTAGAGTTTTAGTGGTTTAGTTCATAACTGTCATGTCAGGGAGCATAGCAGCACATAGGCAGTCATAGTATTGGAGATATACCTGAGATTTCTAGATCCTGATTCTCAGGCAGGAGGAAGAGAGAGACTGGTTCTGATTTGAGCTTTTACCCCAGAGCCCATCTACAGCAACATACTTCCTCCAACAAGGGCACATCTTCTCCAATGAGGCCACACCTCCTAGTCCTTCTCAAGCAGTGCCACTCCCTAATGATCTGTCATAAAATAAATGAAACTATAGGGCCATCATTACCTAAATCACCATGAATAAATGTGCACACATACACATACATATATATACATAAGTGCATATATACATACATACAAACATGTTCAACTAATAACATATTTAAAGGAAAATAAAAATATAAGGTAGGAAACTGGCTTTCTGTTGGTAAAGAGATTTCCTCTTAACAAAAGTTATTTTTCTTTTTGATGGTATAACTCCATTTTCATGTAAGTATTTTTAAATTAAATGCTGCTATGTTTGTGATTTAGCAGCCTTTCATTGGGTAGAAGGCTAGAATAATAGGGCATGTAATAATTTTGGAGAATTAGAGAAAGAAAAAGGTGGCTTATACAGATGTGAGGATGCACAAAGACATGTTTATAACAAAGAGACTGTGTCCTGTCTGAGAAGAGAAGCAGAGCAGGAGCAGAAGAACTGAAATGGAAGGTCCTCACAGAGTAGGCACTTCATCTGCTACCAGGCTGGTGGCAGAACACTAACTTCCTGTCTGTGTCTCCCACCAGAGGTCCCGAAAGGACAGATCTACACTTCCTAATTCCACACTTCCTTGAGATCTACAAGGCTTTGCTCTCTCCCTTTCTAGTCAATTCACTCTCTCTGCTTGTGTCTGTGGTTGAAGATGTGATTTCTGATTTTCCTGCACTGGCCACATCCCTCATTATTGTGCTCGCTTTGAATCATAAGCCCAAGTATATGCTTTCTTTTATAAGTTGTTTTTGATGACAGCAAAAGAAAAGTAAATAAACAACATTGAAAATATGTGTGTGTGTGTGTGTGTGTGTGTGTGTGTGTGTGTGTGTGTGTACAAGCACACAAACAATCACACTCAAGACTCAAGAGCACATGAACACATCTTGATAGCTTAATTCTAAGAAGTGATTCATTTTACAGACAGACCTTAGCCAATTCTTTCTAGAGCACATTTAGTCAAGAAGTACATACAAAAAAAGGGACTCTATTGTGTCCATGGGCAAGTCACCTAAGATGAAATCTGGCTTCTCCCTAGAGTTGGCCAGTGTGGTCCCATAAGGAATGTATAATTGTCAAGCTGAGAGAAGTCCAGGGAGATATTGCTTTGTAACACTGAGTTAAAATAAAAAAAAACATAAGATTAAGAAATCATCTGATGTTATAAATTGATGAGAAACAGTAACAGTCTCATCAAACCACCCTATGCTTTCTAATTGTGTTTTCTTAAAGCTGCCTATAATAAAGAAATGCCAATCAATGCTTCTGTTCTAGTTTCCAGTCACATATTTGAAAATGAATTCACCATTTTATATCTAGAAATTAGAATAAATTTTATGTCATTATAAAAATAATTCATTGTAAAAGTTTTGTTCAACATGATTTTTTAAATTAAGAATCTAGCTCAAGTTTCTCCTTGTTGTCAGGCATATCTGAGGAAATTCTGATTTATTTTTTACTCCAAAACATAACTCAATAACGGATGTTGAAATTTGTCCATTTAAAGTGGAAAATAAAGCAAGGTCACTGGTGTTCCAAATGTCAAAGGGCAAAGGACAAGAGAATTATGATATAGGCTGCATTCATATAATTGAAAAGGGTTTGTCTGTAACCCCTGTGTTTAACTAACTTTTCTAATATTTTAAAGGTGTGTCCTTTGCATGAAAATAATTATTCATTGTTACTTTTGTGTTATTATAATTATACCATTTCTTCTCATACTATATTGATTAAAAATATTAGCAATTGGAAAGAAAATAACTTTCAGGTGTACTCTAAGAGGAAATTTGTTGCTAGAGTGTGTTAAATAATTTCTGGTTTGAAAAACTATTTTAATGTGTAGTGAAACTATTTTAATATGTGGTATTGAACATAATTTCTTATTATGGCTTCTACTCAGTAATTTTGTGACATACACAGTTTCATGATCACTCTCTGCAGATGTTCATGAATTATTGATCTAATCTCTGTTTAAAAACCAAAACCACTTTGCTCCATTTTTTTTCTAAAAATGGTGTATATTATGTAAAAATACAAAGAACTCTATTACTCATGATATAAAATTATGCTTTCAAAGTACACTATCATGCCTTAAAATAAATCTAAACCATGTTCGTTTGCAGAATGTTCTTCAACATCTAAAAATATATAAAATTGCTACAGTGATGATTAGGTATAACTTGTGCACTAAAAGCAACATGATAGCCACACACCAAGGAAAATTTGGTGACTGGAATCAATAAATTATCTTCATATTTTCATATAAACTCCTCAGACTTCCCTTCAGGCTTTTATAGTCTAAACAGCAAGGCAGAGCTCACAACCTCCGGATTTTTCTTCTTTTAGAAACTACCCAAATGTTCAAATTTGATTCCTATGAACTCTCAACTTCGAACCTGTGCCATAAGTCTATTTTTGTGAGGCAAAAAAAAAAAAAAGGTTTTCTTGTCAACTTTTGTTTCACTTGAACTCCCCTAGAGTATTCAAGGACAAAGCATGGTTCTCAAATTTAAAAGGGTATCTATTTTTATAGTTCTGTGACATGGTCATGCAACTTTTGCCTAATTCAAACTTTCTATGTACTTCAGCTTCTGGATAAAAATTCATTTTATTCCTAATGAAACTCAAGGTTACTTTCAAGCAAAATCTCCTGAAAGGAGAATTTAAGCATTCAGGAAAACGGTTGAACATCAAGTATTTGGTTGGATGAGAACAACTGCTGTTTTTTGTTTAGCAGTACAATGGAACTGTACAATTCATCTGATCCTTGCAAGGTTATTAGCCACCAATTTTAATTAGTTGATGAGTTGCTTTTCCTATTACATCTGAGGATATATCTGAAGTACCCTTCATTTAATATGGCTATAAAACTTGTAAATGATAATTTGGTTGAGAAAATTTAAGTTTAAAGCCTTTGCTATGAGATCTTCAGAATAATGACTATAAGACAAAAACTGGGAACAAGTAAAGGAGGAGGAAGCATTTCTGGAAGACTTGGAAAGATGAAGGTTTCAACTTTGTTTGCTCCTGGTTTTACCTTTCTCTAGATATGGAAGTGAACAATATATCTGAAATAAACTGGTATCAAAAAGAATCAATTCTGAAGGAGCTGTGACTATGGCCCCACTGGGGTAGTGCTTGCCTAGATGTAAAAATCTCTACATCCCATACCCAGCACTGCACAAGAATAAACTGAGACCAGTGTTTCACTCCTGGAACACTCAATCTCTTAGCATTTCAGAATAAGAGGTAGTTAGATTACAAGTTGTAGGTCATGCTCAGATACTCATCAAGACCACCTAGAGAAACATAAGAACCTGTATCACAAATCATTCTGATGAATATTATTGAAAATCTGTAAGAATTTTTTATCTATCCTTATGTAGAAACAGAAAGTAAAATTTAGGAAGAAAAAAGAAAACAATCCAGAAGACACGAAAATGCACAGTACTGCAAATGCTCTCATTTCCTCTATAAGCCTTCATCAGAATGATCTTTATGAATTCTGACCTCAGCAAGTTCCACTCAGTAGATATTCAAAGGCTTTGAATAAATTTTTAAATGCCCATACCAATTAAGCTAAATTCAACTTAATTGAATTATGTAAAGCAATTCTAATTCCCACTATGTTAATAGTTGCCAAGTGACTTCATGAGAACAAAATGTCAGTGACAGCCATAGAATAATTTGAGCAATGAGTGTAGATGAATAAGTCACTCCCTTGGCCATTAGCAAGGAGCTCAAGCGATCATTATAAGGGACACACAGCAAAGGGTTCTAGTGGCATACTTGTTAAAGTTAATGACAGGCCAAGTAACATGGAGACTAATGAATTTCTCTAAAATGTGGGTAAAAATAAGTATTTCTCTCATTTTCAGGACAAATGTAACAATCGGGTCACTGTGGTAAATTCAAAGGTCTATGAACACACGCACTAACACACACACACACACACACATGAACAGAAAATGACAAGGAGACATCATCCATGAAAAACTTTCTCATGGACAGCACAATAGACTCAGACATATAATCATTCTAATTCTTTGAATATTGTACTGGCCTTTAAGTCACCCAGTTTGTGGTGTACATAATGCCAAAAAAATGGCTCCATATTATCATTTGTCAAAAACAAATCTTATTCTAAAGTTGCAACCCTAACTGTCTAAAATCAAAAATAGCTGGGAGTTTAGCTGTGGAGCACTTCTTGGTTTCTGAGGTCTTTGGAGTGCTTTAACCTTTCAAGTTTGTATTTCTGATTTCAATTCATTTTAGTGCAGGTGTCACTACAAGTGCTAAATGAGACAGTAAATATGAATCTCCCATTTCCCAGAGACAGTTCTACGTGCCATATAAGGACAGAGCAACTAAAAAATCCTTTAAGAGTGATAGGGAATTCTCACAATTGTGCAAGTTCATGGTCATAAAGTGGTCAATCTCAGCAAAATCAAATAGAAACTGTATTTCATTATTATGGTGACATATGTGTGGACATGTATGTTTATGTATATATACATGTGTGTGTATTTCTATATATTAGAAGAGAGACTAGGAACTAAACCCAGTATCCATTCATCACTGAGTGATCTCCATGCTGAAACCTACTATTTTATGATTGATAGTATTTATGCAAAAATATAAAAAACACTACAATAAACCCCTAGTTGAATAAATTGCTTTATTTGTTGCTATAATTTGTTTTAAGTTTTCACTCATTCCCACACAAATCTTCACTTAAAAAAAGACTTTGGAATGCATTTCAAATAAATCTAAAAAAATAATGCATCTTAAAATGCATTAAAATGTTTACAGGTATGTGAAATGCAAGAACTGACAGTTCACTTCATTTCCTATTCATCACATTAATGATTTGTGAGTAAGAAAAAAAACAGCTCACGAATGCCATCCCTCCATGTTTGGATAACTTCTCCTTACAACATTGACATAAATAGAGATAAATGGCTATTTCCTGACAGTTTAGGTTTTGCTTCAGAAATTATCAGTCAGAAGGGTTGAACTGTTCAGGTAAAAAGAAAATTTTCTTAAGACAACCATTCATACCAAAATTGCATTCCCATCCCCTTCAGTTTTGGTGTCTGGGGAATAGCGACCTTCTGAGAAACCTTCCATACTTCAAGTAATCACTATGCAATTGAATCTTCCTTAAATAGCCTGTTCTTAGTTTTGCATGGGTGAAATTGTATCTACTAAAAATTGCTATCTGTGGCTCTAAAAATCCATTTCATAGTGTGGGATCTGTATTTTAAGTGACTCCATTTGACATTCATGAAAAATCAAATCAGGAATATAGATTTGGAAAATAACGTTGCTTTCATGGAGTATTTTTCCTAATGTGTCTCTAGCTTTGAGTAGCTCTGTTAGACAGCATCCTCTCTCATTAGATGAAAACAATGTGTTTCTTCTTGTAGTCAGCACCCTCTTTCATTGGGTGAGAGCAATGTGTTTCTTTGTTGCTCCCTTTCCTTCTAATCCAAATTTCCAGTAGGTTCTTGGCACATGAGTTGCTTGTGTCAGCAAGAATATGAAGATGCATATAGGCAACCTGTGTTTCTTTTTTCAATCATCTTTCTCTCTTTTTATTTAAATTACAAACAATCCTGTTTTACATGTCAATCCCAGTTCCCTCTCCCTCCCTCATCCCCTACACACCACGACCTCCTATCCCACTCTCTTTCTGCTCCCTAGGAAGGGTGAAGCCTTCCATGGAAGATCATCAAATTCTGTCCATCATTTGGAGCAGGGCCTATACCCTCCCCTGTGTGTCCAGGCTGAGAGAGTAACCCTCTATGTGGTATGGGCTCCCAAAGACCATTTGTGCACTAGTGATAAATACCGATCTACTACCAAATGCACCATAGACTACCCAGGCATCCTAACACCCATATTCAATACAGAGAGACTATATTATCTCTGCATTAAAGCTATGTTGTAGTTCAAATAGACAGTGGGATCTCTTGGATTGTCACTGCCTTTAGGTACTGACAGTGACTGAGGGGCACTGCACATAGTGCACACTGAGCACCCACATGTCAACCACTGGAGTCCTGTGACCTCACTATACAATAGACTACTGTGTAAATGAAGGCACAGAAATGGTGGTGCATGATACATGTCCTCTACCTATGCATCTGCTTTGTGGGCTCACTAGAAAACAAAATCTCAAAGTGAAAATCATAGCAAGTCATAAAATGAGTTGCTCTCTTCAGTTTTGTATCCTGAGTGCAAGTCTCATAGCCATGAAAGCAGGTGTGATGGACAGTCTCATCTGTCTTTGCATTTATTATACATTCCTTATCTGTTATAATATTGTACTGGCTCTTAGAACTTATAACTACTATTGCCTTCAGAATTTCCTTTCCTCAGTCATTATAAACAAAATTGCACTGCCAACTACAAAATCTTCTGCACCTACTTCTTTGTTCCTGTCTGATCAATCAAAACCTGTAGTTGCTTACAGCTCTTCTTTTTTCATGTTAGTAAATTATTTTAGGTTACCTCTAAAGAAAAAGGGAATTAATGGTTCTGTCTAGGGCTGTGTGAAGAAGTAAGAATCAAAAGGAGCCCAGGAAACAGGACCATACAGAGTCACCGGGAGTCTACATCTCCAAAATGTCTCATGTCTTCTCAAGCATGCCCTGAATTTGGGCCCAATATAGTTTATGCTTATAAACATTTTCAGTTCCCTCACACATGATGAATGACATGGTCTTTGCATTTATTTTCACTAACACAAGACCATCTCACTAGCTTTAGTTTGGACTTTCAGGAGAAAAATAAATTCTTTTGCTTAGAGAGCAAGGGATTGGTATTTTGGGATAATTTATATCAGTAACTCTTGTGCAATTACATAGATTGCTATAGAAAATGACCCAGAGAAATGCCTGGATCCTTTGACTTAATAAGGGGGTGTTGGATGCAAAAAAAGAAAAAAAAATGGATGTCATATTCTTATACCCCCAACTCACATGCCTGAAAAGACTTTTGCTTTTTGTTTCTTTTCTTCATCTTTCTCGTAGATAAGGCACTGAAGTGTAGCATCATTAAAAAAAGATCTAGAGACTGATAATGGGGTTCAAGCTTTGAGCAGAAGAAAAGAAAAGCAAAGTAGCCAGCCTCTAGCTCTTACTGATACCTCAGGCTGAAAGGGCTGATTTTGCTGTCTCTCCTCAGTGTAGCTGGAGAATTCTGACACTAAAAGTCTTCCTATCCTTATTGTGGCTGGAGAACAAATACCTGATACTGAGAACTTCTTCCCTAGTGCTGGGATTAAAAACATGTGATCCCCGGTGCTGAGGTCACCTCTGTGTGAGCTGTTTCTCTTTAGGACTGGATCAATCTTGCGTAGATCTGGATGGCCTTGGACTCATAGAAATCCATCCGCCTCTTAATCCTGAGTCCTGTGGTTAAAGGTGTGTGTCTCCACCTCCTAGCTTCTGGCTGATGGGATTAAATTCTTGTGCCTGGCTTCTATGGCTTGTGACTGTCTTTGTTTTCTGAATCCTCAGGCAATCTTTAATAAATTATAAATAATATAATACCACATTGAAGCTATTTTTAATGTGTTAGGCCACCTCATTGTATCCCTTTTGCCACCATGTCAAAATAAGCTGCTGCATCTCCATTTAAACAGAGATCAAATCCATTGCTGTGCTGCACAGGTGTATACTGACTGCATCTCCTGAAAACTAATTTATACATTCCACACACTTTCTGCTTGTGACACTAATCTGTTATTTTTATAGCCGAAAATCCTTAGCCCTAGCATTAGTCAAAGAGGAGAATTCACTTATTTTGTAATTTCCAATCTCTTCAGTTATTTTAAACTGACATCTCCTGTTCCAACACACTGGTCTTAATACATCTCTACTGGAGTAAGCAACCCAAGAAAGACTTTTTTTTTTTACTCTAAACACAGGGCATTTGTTACCCCTTAACTTCCCATCATCCTCTAAAGTTTCATCCTAATGCTGAATAAGGCACCGAGAAGGTGCTACAAATTGGTTATGCCAAACTTCTCAGAGGTGTCCGTGTTTTCACAGGAATGTTAACTTTTATGTCATTACCTTTTGGCTTTTGGATTTGTATAATTTTATGTCTATTATCACCTAAATGAATGTATTTTCTTGAGGACCAGCAACCTGTCTAGTATATCTTGTATCTTCTACAGAAGAACTAACTCATTGGCCAAGTCCTGCCAATCATTGGGATTATATAAAGCCATGGATATCTTCATATAAAACAAGTGGCTACTGTTTTGCAATAATGCTGTATTTGATAGTTTCGTAGAGGTTGAATGATTGTCAAACACTGAACAAATTTCTATGTGGACTTTTGTAAGAAAAAAATGTTTGCCAACCCTTGATGAGATTCTGGCATGATATTTATGATGCAGTCATTTATCAGAAAGATGATTTTCATAAACTTACATAGATGTTTTACAAATTAACTGGAAATTATCATGTGGACAGATCATTTCTAGATGGTTTACATAACATTTTAATTTTTGGTGCATGCAGGTAGTCTTCAATATTATGCTATCACATTGTAATGTAACTTGAAACATTTTTATTTTATGTGTACACGTGTAAACA
The DNA here is from genome assembly GCF_003668045.3 of Cricetulus griseus. NCBI lineage: Eukaryota > Metazoa > Chordata > Mammalia > Rodentia > Cricetidae > Cricetulus > Cricetulus griseus. The sequence continues at coordinate 125,697,662 of NC_048597.1, forward strand.
TGTATACACACCACATGTATGTAGTGCCAACAGAGATCATCAAGTCCCCTGGACCTAAACTTAACAGAAAATTTGAGCTACCATGTTTGTGCTAGGTACCAAGCCAAGGTTCTCTGAAAAAACAGCATTCAATCTCTCTATGCTTAATGTTCTCAATTGTTCTTGAATTGAATGCTACATTTTGCATTTTGTAAATTGTTCTATTATATTCATTTCATTGTATATTATTTTCATGCCAGATAATACAACAAGTTAGAAATCCAAGCAGCAGTGATAGCGTTGTTTCAGAATCACAGGAATAATGTTTGCTGAGTATTTCTCTCCCTGATATTTGAACCAAAAATAGCAAGTGTGATTTATTTTGTAACTAAAATGCCAACATAAATTAATGTTTACTTCACTCATGAGCAATCAAGATCCTCCAAGGTGGGGGGTACATAAATCAAAATTAATTTTACATTTCTAAATTATAATGCACTTGATTATACAATTTTTATAATTCTAAAATAATCAAGAATTGCTTAAGAAAAACAAGCAGTTTTCTCAGGAAATTTATGAAGTGGGTTAGTATATAGAAATGTGAGATACCAAGATTCTGTCCGTACTGTACATAGATAATATTTAAACTATCAATTCTTATTGTAATAAAACAGTCATTATTGAGTATGGCAATTCTCACTTTAGCAAGTGGAATCTTAGGAAATGCTTTCCTTGGGAATTTTCTGTCATGAGCCTAGTGTTTACACTATACATAGAATATCTAGAAACTCTGTTTAATAGTCTCCTCCACTCCCAGGGTTATTACTAATAAAATGTTTGTTTTACTTTTCTATTGCTATGATGAAACCATGGCCAAGGCAACTTATATAAAAGAGGGATTAATTTGGGTCTATAGTTCCACAGGAATAAAGTTAATTGTTGTAACAGCAGGGAGCAGGGCATCAGGCAAGCAGGTATGACATTTGAGCAGTAACCTAGAGCTCCCATTTTTAGACAAAACCACAAGGCAGATAGAGACATGCGTAACACTCCAGTCCTGAAATCTCAAAGCCCAACCCCATTAACATGTTTCCTCCAATAAGGCCACACCTTCTAATCCATCCCATACAGTTCCATGTTGGGACCAAATACTCAAACACATGATCCCAAGGGGGTCATTTTCATTCAAACTAACCACAATGTTTCAAGTTAGTCTGGTCCTAAAATCTTTGAAGTTCAAGCTTCACATTCATGATTAAAGCTGGCTCCACTCAATAACTGATACCTGGGTTTTCTCCAGCTTTTTTCAAGGAGTCATGACTCACTTCTTAGACATGAATAACAACAAGTTGATTGGATTCTCATGTTTTGCTTATCAATTCATCTACAAAGATATATTAACTGCTTCCAAAAAATTAGCAACCTCATGTTAAGCTTCTATAATCAACCATGTGAAATTTTTTTTTGTACACATGTTAGTGCTTCATTTGGCTAAATATTTGGAAAGCAATGACTGGATTGTATCTTAAAAGAATGTTTCACTTAGGGGCCAGGAAAATACAAAATACAAAAAAGAACAAGAAGTGGTCTTGTAAAGTCAATAGTAGAAAAACAGAGACAGAGAATTTCGGGGCCTTGAGGACCAGTCAAGCTAATTTATGTCATTAATTCTATGGAAGTTACAGATTATTACAAAACAAAACAAATAAAAAACTGGATTTGATTGTGTAGGAGGAATGACACCTAATATTGTCCTCTGCTTGTCCACATGTGCACATATTTAAACACACACACACACACACACACACACACACACACACACACACACCACAAGCATGAATATTTTAGTATATAAGACACTGAAAACTAGGCATCTCTACAATGGTACATCACTGGAGAGGCAAGGAAAATGCATTCCTGTTGCTCTATATTCTATTCCACATTCAGTACCATCTTCCTTCCGAGCTGTCTTCAAAGAGGCTTTCAATGGCCTCCATTGTTTTCTCTCTCTGAAGAACTTCTTTTAACAAGTAATTCTTATAGGATGGGTGTCTGAGCCCTTACCAGGTTTTGACCTGGAAGGAATGACAAACTCAGCTAGTTGGTTTTGAGTACAACATAAATTGTACTTCACACTTATGTCAAAGCAACTCACAAGCAAAAGCAAACAATCCTAAGAACCACAGACAATAGGCTCACAGCAGGGGGTACCTCTCCTGCAGCTGGCGGCCCTTTCAGGACTTCTGCTTCAGACCAGCAAATCTCCTGAGGGTGTCATGGAAATCAGGCTCAGAATCGGCCGCACTCAGCTTGAAGTACCGGTTGTCAGGTTAGCACAGGAGAGATCCAGGACATAGAGTCCTGGTACACTCTAAAATTCCCAGTTCTGAGCTGGTCCTTAAATAGTTCACTAAATCATGCTAATCACACTTTGGCACACTTCACACATTTTCACACTTATCTACAACAGTTCGGCTGCTTAGTAGGCCTACACTGCCTTTCCTTTAATCTTCCTTCAGCCAGGCCTTTGCCTGCCTGGTTGTAACTTCTGTCATAATCTCCCTCCAGCCAGACCTTTGCCTGCTTGGTTACAAGGGCCCTATGATGGGACAAAGGTAAATGTAGAATCACATTTTAGTTTTATTGAAAAAATTGTTTGTTTCTCCCCCATTAACTTCACCAAATATCTATTAGTATTAAATTTGTGTGAATAAAGGCATGAGAAAATGAGTATAATATATGTTGTTATGGAATAGTGACCTGAACTTCAGCTTACATTAACAAATATATTGCATCATATTAACAAATTCTATGGAAGCTGTTTGTATGACTATGGTGAAAATAAATTTGTATCTACTTATAGAGTCATTTAAAAACTACAGAATTTTTGTTGCTAGGTTCTTTTATTTCAAAAGCTTAGATGCTCATTGTACTCTGGTCTTAGCTTGCAAATGTTCTGAGAAGAAATCAGTTATATTTGTGTTCATATTTCTCTGCACACTAAACAGCTCCCTTTAATTCTTGTCATATTCTTTTAACTTTTCTTTTCTTTTCTTTTAAAGAATTTGAATTTGAAACAGCAGAAAAGATGGCTAATAAAGAAATGATTCTAGTTTTACAACAATGAACTGAGAGCTCTCTAAAGATGACAAGATGCTTGTGTTTGGTCTTTATCGCTGCTGGGTGGCTAGGTGTTTCCAGGTCCACACATCCCCACTCAGGCTGAACCTCATGGGTTAAATCTGAGACATGCCAGGTCATGACAAATACCCAAAGCTCCAGAAGTCTTAGAGACTGTAAAATTCCCAGCAGAGATACCCTACTGGACCTGAGGAATTGCGAGTCACAAGAAACCATGGCCATTTATGCCAGAAACCAGAAAGGAAACAGAAATCAAGGAACAAAACACCCATCCAAAAGAGACAAACTCAGGGATCAATACCTAGACCTATAATAATTCCAAACCCAGATCTCAAAATGCCAGTGTAAGAACACAGTCAACAACAAAAAGGGATGTATGGTACTACCAAAGCCCAGGTGTCTGATGATAGCAAGACCTGAACATTCCAATGCAGCTGAAGCACAAGAAAGGCTACATAAAGCCAAATTTATGATGAAAGAGATCCATACAAAGGAAATGAAAGAAAATCCTTTAGAGAAATTGAGGAAAAGACAGACAAGATTGGAGGAAGTCAATAAATTCCTTAAAGAATGCCAAGAAGGTGAGGAAAAACAAGAGGTGAAAGAAATATTTTAAGAGCTTAAAATGGAAATAAAAGCAATAACATACACACACACACACACACACACACACACACACACACACCCAAAAAAAAAAAAGGGGAGAATTTTGGAAAAGGAAAATCTGGGTAAATGAACAGGAATTATAGATGCAAGAATCACTAACAGAATACAAGAAATGGAACAGAAAATCTCAGGAATTGAAGATATGATAGACAAAATAGATTTATCAGTCAAAGGAAATGTTAAATTTTTAAAAATTCCTAGCACAGCGGGGCGTTGGTGGCGCACACCTTTAATACCAACACTCGGGAGGCAGAGGCAGGTGGATCTCTGTGAGTTCGAGACCAGCCTGGTCTACAAGAGCTAATTCCAGGACAGCCTCCAAAGCCACAGAGAAACCCTGTCTCGAAAAACCAAAAAAAAAAAAAAAAAAAAAAAAAAAAAAGAAAAAATGCTAGCACATAGCACAAAACATTTAGGAAATCTAGGAAACCTTCTGGCTTTTATAGTCTCCATGGAGACATCAGGTCTAATTCTACCATATCTGACTTTATATGTTACTTGGCCTTATTTTTTGCAGTTTTTAATATTCATTCTTTGTTCTGTATTTTTAGTGTTTTGATTATTATGTGCTAAGGATTATTTCCTTTCCACTTCTGTCTATTTCATATATTGTAGGCATCTTTTGATGGTATTCATAGCTTTCCTTCTCCTGTGGAAACAAAAAGATCAAGAAATCACATTTTGAAATATAATTTAAGCACATATATGTACTCCAAATACTGGATTTTTAAAAGCATTCTAGGCATTCTTTCATGAATCACGTTCAGTAGTTTCTGTTGTTTTCTGGTTTTGTTTTTCTTTCTTTTTTTTTTTTTTGTTTTACCCTCTGACTATGATTGTCAAATGTCAAATAATAACAATATGTAAGAAATGCCCCAATGTAAGGTGGCATGGTCCACCCTACCTTCCCAGATGTGGGTTGGATGAACACATACTATATGAAAATCTGAAAAGAAACTTTGTGCCTTCCTACTGATCTGTGCCACAAGGAGACATGAGAAAGAAGTTTTTAATGTGACTATTCCTGTAGACATTTTATAAAGTCAAGCCAACTACATCACAGATTAGTCGCCTGTGAAATTTCTATTTTATGCTAGCTTTAGTGTATAGTAATTGTATAAGGAATGATGCTTCATTATGACATTTGCTTATATACATTTGTCTTAATTACACTTCTATTGCTGTGAAGGGGCACAATAACCAAGACAACTCTTTTTTCTTTTTTCTGTACCAATTGTTATTTATTACTAGGATTTAAACTTTTTTTTAATGAATGAACTTTGGAGCAGCTTGCCCTACGGCATGGTCTTGTCTACTTACATGATAGCTTAAAAGTTGAGGGAGTCTGTCTGTCTGTCTGTCTGTCTGTCTGTCTGTCTGTCTGTCTCTCTGTGTGTGTGTGTGTGTGTGTGTGTGTGTGTGTGTGTGTGTGTGTGTGTGTTTGTTGATTTTGGGCTCTCTCTTGGCATGGTCAGAGAGCAAGAAGCATAGAGGCAACTTGTGGTTGGGCTTTTTACCCCTGTGTAGAATGGCTGGATGAATGCAGCTGTGTTAGCAGAGGCATCTGCTTTGTTCTGTGTTTGTGAGTTTGTCCTTTCATTATACCCCTTAATAAATTGGTTATTAGACTTTTGTGAATTCTTATTTTACTCCTTCAACAAGGCCATACCTCATCCAACAGGCCACACCTCCTAATCCTCACCAAACAGTTCGTCAAGTGGAAACTGAACATGTAAGTATATATGCCTGTGAGGGTCATTATCATTCAAATGACCACAACATGCATTATCCTGTCTCATTCACCCTTATTTTCCCCATACCCATTTCACATTTCAAAGGGTCACTTTTTATTTGAATGTCCTGCCTGTTATTTATCTGGAATTCCACAGATAATGAGATAATATAGGCTATTTCTGTGTGATTCTGGCTTATTTTACTGAACATGATGATCTTATGTTCAATTAATTGTTTGCCAAATACCCCATTCTTTGTTTCATTTAAGCCTGAATAATTTCATTGTGTATATACTCCACCTTGACTCTATGCCTTAAACCATGAAGGCATGACTAGACTGAACTGAGAACTTACAGTTGTGAATGGCACAATTAAAACCATAGTATTGGTACATTTTCATATACTTATTCAGGCAAATTCATTTGCCCATTTTTTGACTTGATCATTTTATCTTTTCTTGTTTGAGTTAAAGTCACTTATATACTTAGATATTCATCTTCTGTTGCATGCAGTTATTTACAGGTTGATGGTATGAATGCAGGGTAAGGAACATCAGCAATAACATAGTAAAGACAACAGAAACCAGACAGTATTCACATCTTGGGTAAAACATTCATGCAATGTATGTTTACATATGGTTGTATTTACTTTGCAAGTTACAACTGTTTTATCATACTACATTTTAAGTATCTGAATGCAGAATATGCACATATACCCATAAGATGAGTCTTCCAGTCATGTGCACCAGCATCACATATGTAAAAATTTTCCCACTAAAATATAACTAGATAAAAGAATTTCTGGCAGATATAAGGGAAACTTAGTGAATATTTTACCAGAGATTTATGTGATAAGCTTTAGTTGAATATAGACCATTTGCCATATGAATAAAGCTTTAAAACATGAGAGGAAAAAGAATTTCCTAAAAACAAAAATTTGGCCATGGTTGTTACACTGAAAATATTTCTGACATATTAAATTATACAAGGAAGAACTTGTTTTAATGTCTTAAAAATAAAAGATAGTGTCTAGTTTTGTTTTTTGTTTTTTTTGAAATTTCTCTCATTCTTTGATTGAAGGGTCTTACCACAAGCTAGACAAATTTACCATAGTTGGATATCCTCAGTCTTTCTTATATTTTTTTGCTGAAACTTAACTCATTATGAAATATTTCCTGGCTCATTGTACCAGATACAAATTGGTTTTATTTGGTCATGTTGTAATTATGTAGAGAGAAGCATATCTTGCCAATAAAATTAAGAAGCCATGCTTGCCATTAGAAGAAGACACACTCATTAATTTTCAATGATATATTATATTTGACTAATAAAATAACAGAAAGGTACTCTGTTTAATGGGACTTCAAAGGGTATATCTATAGATTCATTTGAGATGCAAATCATAAATGACATAGACAAAAACCAAACACCAGTGTACAGTGAAACAAGGAAGGAAGAAGCACATTTCCTAAGCAGACCCTGACTGAGGCCAGAGCCTGTAAGAAGCTATTGTTACGAAGCACAAGTGAAGCCTCTGTAGAACATAGTGTAGAACAAGCCACAAACAGGAGAATGGAAAGGGCAAAAGCTCAAAATATGAGCCAAATCCCTATTTGGGGGAAAGGTATGTCTTGCCTGAAACATGCTACAAGCAAAGCTAATCCAACATTAAGATGCTGAGTGCCATGAAGGGTCCAAAATTATCATAGCAATGCCCACTTGATCTACAAAGCAAACTCAGGTGAAATATTGCATATAATTAGAGAGTAATTGCCAATATAGTTTACCAATATTGGCAAACTCTTAATAATCTAATAAGTTAATTCTTTCCTGCCAGCAGGTGATTGACATGGCCTTGGGACCCTGAGATGGCACCAGTCCAGTTTCCTATTTTTCCAGACACATGGAGCAGATGGCATGGTAACTCCTCTGTTTACACTGAAATGATCCCATTATCATTTTATTTTTCCTGGCACAGGGATAATGGATAAGGGAATTCTTATGGGCAGAGGAAAACACTTTCAAAAATTATACCCTTAAGCAATACAATATATAGTTGGAAAGAAGAAATACTTCACTTGACTGGGAATCTATAATTCATAATGTAGGAGTTGTGTTACTTTAAACAATTTTTAAAACATATCATGAATAATCTTCATTGTAAGCCATTATTTAAATTTTTAATTTTTAAATTTTTATTCAATGATTTTACGCAGATGGGTGTTTTGCCTGCCTGCATACCTGTGTGCTATGTCTACGCCTTGTGCCTGTGGAGGCCAGGAGAGGGTATCAGGAACTGTAATTGCAGATAGTACTAAGCTGTAATGTGTCACTGGGAATTGAAGCTGGGTTCTCTGGAAGAGCAGACAGTGCTCTTAAGCATTGAATTATCTCTCCAATTTCTTGATTGTTTAAAATCAGGTAATTATTACTTTAGAAGAAGCAGAAAACAAATTTTAAGAACAATGTGGTAAATAATTTAAATATTTAAATATTCTATGAGTTTCACTTTTCTATGTCATTGTAATTATTTAGTTTAACTATAGAAATGTTTGTTTTGCTGATTCAGTTCTTGATTTCTTTCTTTTTTTTTTTTGCAAAACTTAAAAGGGTTTTTATTCAGTTAATAATAAAAGAAATTTCCAGGAAAGTGTTCTGTTTACTCTATACATTTCTTCAGATTTTCATGATAAAATTTAGTATAAAAATCAAAGTATTAGTACAGATATTTGTTTGTTGAAGAGATAGAAATTTTTTAGATTGAATATGTTCTATAGATCAATAACTATTGTCATGAGTAAAAGTGCTTACCTTAAAAAGCAGTGTCCTATTGTACTATTATGTTTTAGGGTGTCCATTGCTGTGAAGAGACACCATGAACACAGCATCTATTATAAGGAAAACATTTAATTGGATGTGTATGGGGGTAATGTACAATTCCAGAGGTTCAGTCAGTTACCATCATGGCAGCATGCAGATTGACATGGTGATGAAGAAAGAGGTGAGAGTTCTACATCTTGGTATCATGAGCACAGTAAACATCAAAGCCTACTGCCACAGCTATTCATGTCCTCTAACAAGAGCATACCCACTCCACCAAAGGCTTACCTCCTAATGTGATTATGGAGGTCAATTACATTCAGTAATTACCAGTGAGTAAGGTATTTTCTTCTGTATTTTTCTTGCAAAGTACAAAATATATTAAACTAATCCTATCTTTTATCATCATAATATAATTGTGAAATAATCCCTATTTTTGACAATGCTCTTTACTTATGGAAAAAGAAAAAACTGGTGGTTAGATTAATTAAAAATTTCTACACACTGGATCATAAGAAGAAAGAAATTCTCAGCACCTGTGCTATGTTCAAAAGTCTTCTCTGCAAGATTATTCCCCACTTTTTCCCTTTTTAAATTTCATTTTACATTCCAACCACAGTTCTCCCTCCCATCCCTGCTACCACCCTCTTGACTCCTTCCAACCCCCCTCACTGACCCCTAGCCCACTCCCAGTCCATTCCTCCTCATGGATAAAGGCTTCCATGAGGAGTCAACTTAGTCTGGTACAACAGGTTGGGGCATGACTCGGCCCCTCTGCCATGTATTAAAACTGAACGTGGCATCCATAGAGAATGGACTCTAATAAGATAGCTCATGTAGCAGGTTTGTATCTGTATCATGGTTCTACTGCCACTGAGCATGGTATCCCACACTAAGGGATGGGATCCAAGAAGCTAGCTCATATACCAGGTTTGTTTTGTGGTCTTACTGCCAGAGTCCCCTCTGATAGTCCAAGTTTCACAACTGTCTGCCACATATGGAGGGGCTAGTTTAGTCTCCTAGAGTCTCCACAGATGTAGGTCTAGAGTTCATGAGTTTCCATAAGCTTGGTTTAACTGCCTCAGTAGTTTTCTCCATCATGATCTTGACCTCCCTTGCTCATGTGTTCCCTCCTCCTTCTCTTTGACTAGAGGCCCAGAGCTCCACCTGGTTTTTGGTTGTGTATCTCTGCATCTGCTTCCATCGATTACTGGAAGAGGATTCTATGATTGTAGTTGCGATATCCATCATTCTGATTGCAGGGGTAGACTAGTTCATGTGTCCATTCTACTATTGCTAGGAGTCTTAGTTGGGGTTCTCCTTGTGGATTCTTGGGAGTTACCCTAACTTCAGGTTTTCCCCTAAGCCCATAGTGGCTCTATTAAGATTTTTTTTTTCATTGCTTTTCTACTGCATCCCTCACCCCCTAGGCCATCTCATTCCCTCGTGTTCTCATCCCTCTTGCCCTTACCACCCACACCCCCGTTTGCCCTGATCCATTTCCTCTAAGGGTCCTCCTTGTTACCTAGCTTCTCTGGAGCTATGGATTTTAGTCTGTTTATTCTTTGCTTTCCTTCTAATATCCTTATGAGTGAGTGCATACTATGCTTTTCTTTCTCAGTCTGTGTTACCTCACTCAGAATGGTTGTTTCTAGTTCTATCCATTTGCCTGAAATGTTCATGAGGTTATCATTTTTTTACCAATAAGTAGTATTCCATTGTGTAAATGTACCACATTTTCCTTATCCATTCTTTGTTTGATGGGCATCTAGGTTTTTTCCAGTTTCTGGCTATTATAAACAATGTTGCTATGAACATTACTGAGCAAATGTCCTTGTAGCATGATAAAGTATCCTTTGGGTAAATGCCCAAGAGTGGTATGGCTGGGCCTTGAGGTAGATTCACTCCCAATTTTATTAGAAACAGTCATACTGATATCCAAAATGGCTTTACCAGTAGTGGAGGACTGTCTCTCTGACTCCATATCCTCTCCAGCATAAGATATTCACAGAATTTTTTATCTTATGCATTCTGACAGGAGTAAGATTATTATTTTGATTTGCATTTCCTTTATGATTAAGAATTGAGTACTACCTTAAAAACTTTTGATCATTTGAGATTCTTTTGGTGACTATTCTCTGTTTTGCTCTGTTCCCCATTTATCAGTTGAGCTATTTGTATTTTGATGTCAATTTTCTTGATTTCTTTATAAATTTTGGAGATCAGCCCTCTGTCAGATGTGGGGTTGGTGAAGATCTTTTCCCTTTCTGTAGGCTGATATTTTTGTCTTATTAACAGTGTCCTTTGCCTTACAGAAGATTTTCAGTTTCAGGAGGTCCCATTTATTGACTGTTGTTTTTAGTGCCTGAGGTACTGGTGTTGTATATAGGAAATAGTCTTCTGTTGCCATGTATTCCAGGCTACTTCCCACTTTCTCTTCTATTAGGTTCAATTTTGCTGGATTTATTGGAGGCCCTTGATCCTCTTGTATTTGAATTTTCTGCATTGTTATAGATAAGGATATGTCTGCAATCTTCTGTATGTTACTATCCATTTATGACAGCACTATTTCTCAAAGAGATTTCCATTTTTCATTATACCATTTTGGCTTCTTTATAAAAAAAATCAGGTGTTCATAGGTGTGTGGATTGGTCTCTCAGGGACTTTGATTTGATTCAATTGATCCACTTGTCTGTATTTATGCCAATACCAAGCTGTTTTTATTATTATAACTCTATAGTAGAGTTTGAAGTCAGGGATGCCTCCAGAAGTTCCTTTATTGTACAGGATTGTTTTAGCTATTCTGAATCTTTGGGTTTTCTATATGAAGTTGAATATTTTTCTTTAAAGGTCTGTGAAGAATTGTGTTGGGATTGCATTGAATCTGTAGATTGCTTTTGGCAGGATTTCCATTTTTTTATTATGTTGATCCTACCTACCCAAGTGTATGGGAGATTTTTCCTCTGTCTGATATCCTCTTCAATTTCTTTCTTTAGGGACTTAAAGTTTTTGTCATACAGGTCTTGTTTGGTTACTGTTCTGCCAAGATATTTTATATTTGTGGCTATTGTAAAAGGTGATGTTTCTCTGATTTCTTTCTCCTCATATTTTTTGTTAGATTCAAGGTATGTATCCTAAGTTGTGGTCTTTGATCTTTTTGGAGCTGAGTTTTGTAAAAAGTGACAAATATGGATGTATTTGAATGCTTCTAAATGTAGCTAGTCAATTTGATCAGCACTATTTGTTGAAGATGCTCTCTTTTAAGGGTATATTTCTTGATTCTTTCTAAAAAAAAAATTAGGTGTTCACTTGTCTGTATTCTTTTGTCTGGAACTTCCATTTGATTCCAATCACCAACATGTCTGTTGTGTCAACATGGTGTTGTTTTTATTAATATAGATCTTTAACAAATCTTGAAATTGAGGATGGCAGTAACTGTTGCAGTTCTTTCATTCTTCAAGATATTTGACCCATCCTGGTTTTGTTGTTGTTGTTTGTGGGTCTGTGTTTACAAATGAAGCTGAACATTCTCCTTTCAATTGTATGAAGAATTGGAATACACTGGAGCAATAGTGTCATAAATATTGTGGGAGTAACCAACTACTGTCTATTTAGACTTAAGGCCAGTCCATTGAATGGAACCCATGCCTGACACTGCTTGGCTGGCCAAGAACCCAAGACTAGAGACTAGATAGTCCATGGAACTAGGGGTAAAACAATTATTTTTTTAAAATAATACAACAATCAAATGACTCCTAAATCAGTGTCTCCCTCAGCCATTCTATGAGAAATAGAAGGGAATTAGTACAGAGACCCACAACTAAACAACATACAGAGAACAAGAGTCTTTGGAATACTCAATTCTAAATGAGATATCTCTATCAAACTCTTCCGTTCAGGGATTAGGGAACACTTCAGAAGAGGAGGCAGAAAGATTGTAAAAGCCAGAAGAGATGAAGGACACCAAGTAAACCATGTCTTCTGGACACAACAGGACTGATGCAAATATGAACTCACAGACACTGTGGAAACATGTACAGAGCATGCACAGATTCAAAAAAGATAAAATCCTAGTGATGAAAGGTCAAAGCCGATACTATATCCCATCCCTAACTTAGAAGCTTTCTCTAATTGACAATCAATTGCAAAGAAAAAATTAGTGTTCTCCAATGTAGTCTCACTTAAGTGTAGGCAATATGTAGGTCCATGTCCAGCAGTAGACTGCTAACATAAAATCAACTAACTCTTGTTTTCTAGATTTTTGTGTTTCATAATGCATTGCTTCATTTTTGTTGCTGTTTTTTTTTTTTTTAACTTACTGGTGTTTTGTTAGTATATCATACTTTCTGGTTTTGTGTTTTTATTTGCTGTTTGGGAGGAGTTGTGAGGGGGGGAGTGGGAGTTTCTCATGACTTTTCAATGTTTCTTTGTTTTGTGTAATGGGTTATTTGCTTTGCTTTAATTTTTCCTGTTTATTTTCTAAAGAGAAAAAAGGAAAACCTAGAGTTGGATGCTTGGGAAGGTGAAAAGGATCTGGAAGGAGATCAGGAAGGAGAAACTGATTAAAATATATTGTCCAAACTTTTATTTAAAAAAGAAAGTAAATTAAATAAAATAAAAATATTTTGGATAAATTTAAGATGATTAAAGAAGCACAAAGAAAGTTCTGAATTTCAAACAATGTTGAAAAGTTACATACCATTTTGAAATTTTATTTCGGTCTGTCCTTTTTCTTAGTAAGATTTTTTTTAAATGGATGGATAATTGATAAGACACACGATGAATGGTTTGTAGAAGGTTTGGAAGACATTTAAAATATTGCAATTTCTTTCAGTATATTTGGCTTCAGTGTCTGGAAAATATGGGAACAAAGAGGATCAAGTCAACTGTTCTCTGTCTGAATAAAATGGAGACAATGAGGACCAAGTCAAATGGATAAAGAGGAAATGGGACATTGAAACAAAGCAAACTAATGAAGCAGTGAATTTGCAGTTTGATGTGTTTAGCTGAGGTTTCTGCAGCATGTTAATAACTATATGCCTCAGTATAGATTTTGGAACATCTTTTCTGGATTCAGAAGAATGGAAAGATGAAATATTATGGTATACACCTGGGAGTAGAGCAGCAGAGAGTAAAGACAGGGGATTTAATGGAGAGATGGATGCATCCTGCATAATGCTACTAAAGTAATTTATCCTTACAACCACTTGTCTCTGAATAATTTGACCTATTTTAAATGTTCAGATTACTGAACATTTGCTCTGATCTGCTGACTGGATTTAAAAAAAAAAAAAAAAAAAAAAAAAAAAAAAAAAAAAAAAACGTAGGGCTCTGCTTCAGTTTAAATGAGGGTAATAGGTCAGGAGATCTACAATCCAGTCTGCTATGCATTGATTTAATGGAACAATGTTAGAGCAGAACTGATTCAAGCAGAAGGTGAATCTAAAAATATGATGAGGAGAATCAGATGACCACAAATAGAAAAGTAGTTCACAGCAAAAGAAAGATTGATTAATGCTGCAGAAAGGACAAAAGAGGGATTTGAAGTTGTGGCACTGGAATTCTAACCAAGTCATCATATGAGAAAAAGAAAACTCATGGTCCCTGAAGAGATGAGGAAACTGAATCAACAAAGTGATTCCTTTCTTTGTGAGATTTGATTACAAAGGGAGTGTTTAAGATAAGATAATTTGCAGATAAGAATGCAAAGCTAAATGATGGCTCTCCTTTTATTTTCTAAAAGTGAAAGGCCTAATTCAAATACACCAAAAAATGAGTGTGACCCTCTTCACCATGTGTGTTTTGGTCAGTGTAACATGACTAATTATATCAACTTTATAGCTCATGACGCTACTTGGTGCTGTCTAGTTCATGTAGTAGACTTCAATGAAAACGTAATTTCCTCTCATCACAGGGAGGGCCACAGGAGTTAACCCTATGGATTCATAGATAATTAGAAAACAAAGTATTACTCTGATAAGGAAGGCTGGCAAGTTACCAACCATCACCACCAGTTCACTATAAAGTTAATGAAAGAAATGTGAAAAGACACAATGTGGATAGATCTTATTTCATAAGGAGTGGGGACACACACACACACACACACACACACACACACACACACACACACACACACACGCTGAGGATGAGAAGTGAGCATTGGAAAGAAGGAGGCCACATGAATGAGTCTGCTGTTACTTTGTACTTGCGAGCCTCTGATGGGTTTTCAGCCAGTACTATACGCTATTGGAATGTTTTGCTCAGAACTGATAATTTGGGAATAAACAAATCAAAGTAGCTGTTGTCATCTAGTGATCTTGTTACTGGTACCCAATTCCCTGTGATGCTACATTTTTATTATATTTGGGCATTGAGAGAAGAAATAATTAAAATGTGTTTCATAATCCATGCACATGGTGTCTAAAATCATCAAATTAATATTTCAAACAAAGGCTTCCTAGAGTCACCGCTTGCTACAGAAAGGGATAGAGGTTTTTGTAGGTGTGTTCACTGTATCATTGACCAAATTCAATGACACCAATGTTGTGAAAAATTGTTGGACACACTTCAATTATCAAACCTATAAAAGGGGTTTAAAATGAGAAAAATGCTTTCATGCTTTATTTGAAATCTTTAAAAGTCAACTGAAAATTTATTTGCATTGATTACAACATTTTCATATAGATGATGGAGGGAAAGTAAGATCCTTAAACATTTCTTGACCCCCGAAAATAATTATTTTCTGTGTGTCACCATAATCAATGAATATTTTTGAAATATATTCACTTGCTTTGTTGGGGTTTTCATCAGTTACTCATCTGCAAATATGATAAAATGTTGTGACAAAAAAACAACTTATGGATGAGATAGTTTATTTGGGCTTTCAGTTCCAGAGAGCATAGTACATCATGGTGGAGAAGCCATGGCAACACACAGAAGCAGGAAGCTGGTTGATCACATTTTCATCCACACACAGAACTCAGAATGAGACAATGTAGAAGGTCAGTCCATAGACCTTCAAAAACTCATACTCCAGTGCCATACTTCATCACCCAGCAAGCCTCTACCTCCAAAGGGTTCCATAACTTTCCCAGTAGAGTCACCAACTTGGAACCTAATGTTCTCATACATGAGCCTATGGGGGGCATGTCTCATTCAAAACAAAGCAAGATTCTAAGAGCCAATTCAACATGGACATCAGGTGTGCTTCAGTAAAACATGAGAAAGTTGTTACTATTGTTGAATATTTTTACTTTTATAACTGACATCTGATAATCCATGTTATGTAATCTAAATAGTACTCAATTCCTGTGCTACTGACATACTTATCTAAAAAAAAGACTATTTGCCTTATAGCAATAGCCAATATCAGCAGAACAAAGATTAAGACTGAGCTTGAGCTTTTACCCTAATGCTTACTTCCTCCAATCCATCTGGTCATTGTATAGATTCCTTGAGAATACCCTCATGTGATGCCTTCCGAGATTACAATATGTGACATCATAGTCTTTTATACATGTCAAAGGATAATACTAGTAATTGTGTTAAGAACTTACTGTTTTATTAGGATGAGATTAAAGTATTTATGCATGTATTTATGAGCAAAACAGTAGCAGTTCAGTGTTGTCTAGGTTATGACTCCTGAGTACAGGGTAAGCCACATATACCATGAAGGTTGAATTATAAAAACATCACTATTCTATATGGACATATTATTCTGAGAAAGTTCCATGTCTAGCTTCCTTAAGATATCTATTTGATGATGCAGAGCCTTCAGAAAAAGGAAGACATGCTAGTGTAGACACCCCTATTTCTATGACTGATCTGAAAATTAGACTTCACACCATGGTAAACAGGGGAAATCTAGGCATTTATTTTCCATTTAAAGATGCCCAGGAGATTTCAGTAGAAAAAATATGACCCACAGAAAGTGTGAGAAGCATAAGTTAATGGTCACTTTATGCAAAGGATGGTGGTCTAGAGGGATGATAAACAAAGAGTTCTAAGACTTGACTAAGAGTTGAGTCACAGCAGCCATGAGACAGAGGCAGAAGGTTTGTTTTGGCTTTCAGGCCAGTCTTGGCAACATAGCGAATGTCAGAACAACCTGAGCTGTAATGTGGGACCCAGGATCAAAAATATACATTTTTAAGATCCAAAAATAAAGAAAGGTGCTGATACTAGAGGCAGTAACTAGTGATAAATGGCTAAGAAACAGATTGAAAATAGTGGGACACAGACACATTCATAGACCCATACATGCTCATTACAAAGTCAATTCCTAATTTTTGATACTAAACACCCCCTCTCTCTTGGTATATTGATAGTGTCTGTCATGGCTAAGATTGGTTGTCAGCTTGACAGCATCTGAGGTAAACAAAACATAAGCTTCTTGGGACTATTGTGAAGTATTTTCTTGATCAGATTATTTGAAGTAGGAAAACCACCCTAAACATGGGCTGCACTTTCTGGTGACAAATCCAAGAGGATATGGAAGAAGGGAACTTCAATTTTATCTTTTGGCCCACACTAGTGTTGGCAAGTTCATCTATCCTGTTGCTTCACCATTCCTTCACAAATATTAGAATCAACTTTTGGACTTCCTCTGTAGACAGAGAATCAATAGCTCTCCAGGAGTCTCCAGCCTTCCAGCAATCGGTTGGGACCCCTGAGACATCCAGCCCCATGGACCGAGCAAACACCAAATTCTCATGTTCTCCAGCAAGAGAGGACAGTGTTGGACTCTCCATACCTTACCCTGCAAATAATCCAACAAACCCCTGTTGTGGGATATCTCCACTGAATACTATAAATATGTTTTATTATTATTGGTTAATAAAAAGCTACTTTGGCCTATAACAATGCAGGATAGTTTTAGGCAGGAAATCCAAGCCTGAGCAATGGGCCAACCAGTTTGTCATTAATAGTGAGCCTCTGAGTGACCAAGCAGGACAAAACAACCTCCATTTACAAATCCCCATTGAAATATACATATTTATTCTTTCTGTTCTTTTCTTGAGAGAGAAGAAATACAGCATCTTTCTCATAGGAAATTTGATTACTTGCTTTTAGGTGAGAAAGGTCATACATGGGAATAGGAATTCCTTCTTGAAACTCAATTTCTCAAGTAGAAGTAGAGACAAGTAATCAACATCTTAATGTGCCATATTTTAGAGTGGGGCGATCTGGAAACATTGAAAAGAAAAACTTATCAATGTTATAGATAAAGAACAGACTCCCATTCAGGTCAGTTATCTAGCATCTCAGACTGAAACTGCAATCAATTTCAGAAAAACATCTCAGTTGAAAAATTAAAAAAAACCACTGTCAAACAAACCAAGTAAAACTGCTTAGTGGCATACTTGTAACTAATGGCCTCCTTGAATTTGGCAGCTATGGTTTCCTTGGGCTGAGAATGAAGAAAAGGGAATCTTGGTTTGCCTCTTCTTGTGACTTGTGATGGTAGGTGTTGTCATTTGTATCACAAATAAACTCATGTGTTAAAAACCTTGATCAATCCTGTGTGGCATGACAGGATCTAGTGAAGAAGATAGTTCCTTGGGACCCATGCTCCTGGAGTGGTAATGAGGACTCTAGCTCCTCCTTGGATCTCACATTCATTACTTCTTAACAACCAAGAGGTTATGAAGCCACTTCTCATATGGGCTGTCTACCATTCAGGAATGCCATGTAACAGGCTTTGAAGAAATGGGATGAAACTTTAGATACCACAGGACAAAGTCAACTGTTCTCCTTAAATTTGTTTTGTCTCTGATATTCATTATAGTACCAAACACTTAACTGTGTTCTTTTGTAAAATTAATAGAAAACAACTGTAAGAAAATTAATTCTTTACTCATGAAAACAGGGTTTTTTTTATTTGATTTCTTTGGAAATAAATAGTTTCATGATATTTTTTTATTTGTAACAATGCTGTATATTAAAGTTAAAAAATCAATAAAGGCTGTTTACTTGGAAGACAAAAGTACAAAGAACAACTCGAACATAGAAATATGACAGTAAGGAAAAAAGCAGTCATGAAAGGTTTTGTTGTGAAGCCAGTTTCCACAGTGGCTATGTGGAGCTTCTATACAATATGAAAACTGATGTGGAAAAGTATAAAATGCACAACTAAGGCTGACCTGGCCAGAAGCCCTAGGAAACCAAGGCATTTCTATTCCAACATTTTCCAGTCCTTGACTGAAGGTCATTGGGAATCAACAACCAATAAAACTTAAACAATGAAGACTATTTTTTTTCCTGCCTCAAAGAGAATTTGTACTGCAGTTATATCCAACAACTGACTCTTTGTGTTTTATTTCCCAGAGCTGAGGACAAGAGAGGTTGTTTGATATCCTGAGCATGTGATGTAGCAAATAGAGACTAGTAAGTTTATGTTAGAGCTGGGTTCTGTGTTTCTTTGTTAAAAACTCAAATAATGGTGATGAGAGCTTGAGCACAGGGAAACAACAAAACCACATAAAAATCTCACTTCCTATGAATTACCAATCAACAAATGGGGGTTGGGTATTTGAAGGAATCCTCTCCATGGTACAAAGGAAGATGGATATGTGTGACTGGCTCTCTGGAGTCCTGACCTGTTGACATCTTTCTCAGAGCACTGAGAAACAGAGACTTTGGCAGGCAGCAGAGCCCCGTTACAAACTCAGGATTCATTCCATAGAGATTCAATTCAACCCACTGCATTCCCAAAGGTTTCACTGCCTCCCCCAAATGGCACCATCCATTAAAGACCTGGTTTTGAGTCCTGTGGGCCTTGAGTGCACTGAAAACACTTGCAGATTTTCCAATTCTCCTTTTTTGTTTTTATTGGAAACTCATTCTGTGACATTACAGGTTCTAGTTACAACACTAAAGTGACAATATTCCACAATGACATCATGATTGGACAGAAAAGCAAATAGTTTATTTTGATACTAATAAAATTTACTATTTGAAATATATTTGGCTTTTTCCTTCTGCCTTTAACATTATTTTTTTAATGATGAGATGTAATTTCAAGAAAGCATTTGGCCACTTGCATGAGCATTGGGTGATCCAGGACCATAATAGGTTATAAGGCACTGCAGAAACAAGAAAATGCCATCAGGGATACAGTTGCCAACACTGATTGAAGACACCTTGTTTTCTGGCCTGAGACAGTCATATGATTATGAGTGGCAGTCTGTATGTGACAGACACTGCTTGAGAGATGGTGTCAGTCACAATTATGACAGAGAGCAAAATCAGGGCTGCCACACATTACACTTGGTATTTCCAAAGCAGCTTCATGATCTGACAGCCACTGACCTTCTTAACTAGATTATTTCCCAAACAGAAATAATTTTATCATCAAAACAAGATAGACTATGAAAACATTTGAGAGAAACATTATCTCTTTAACTTTTACTTTGAAGCAGACATGCCTAGCCTAATACCCAATACCTGGATGTTTCTCTGTGTGCACTTGTTTTTTTTTCGTTCCTTCCTTTTTTTTTCTTTCTATCCCCCATCATCCTTTTTGTCTCCCTTTCCTTCTCTCTGAGTTTATGAGCCTAAAATTTCTGTCATAGGACTACATTCAGAATAATAAATCCAGAAATATTAGCTCTACTTTCAGACAATATTTGTCCTATGCCCAATAGATTCTTTATCACACAACAGTTGATATGAAAATGAGATACAACTTCTAGAAATCCCAATGCAAAAGAAAACTAAAGGCCAAACCTGAGCATACTAGTGCAAGTAAACTTGACGAGGGAAGATACTTTGACTGTTCTCCCACAATGACACTACTTTCTCCTACAGAAAGTGAAACAACATAGGCAAACAGGATTGCTTGAATACTTCGTTTTAACTTGATGCAGGAACAATGAAGGTCTAAAATTGAAGCCAAGTCCTAGCATTTTTTCCAAGGTGGAGAAGGTCAGTTGGCTTTTAAATCTATTTATTTGATAAACTTTTAGTATTTTCAACTTTGTAGTAAAATCACTGAAGGGCAGAAGTACAGGTTAGTGGTATTTAAATAATTTTATTATTTCAACTAAATTAAATGGCCCATGTTTAGTAAGTCTGCATTCAGATCTGCACTCTAAGTAAGAGCTCCACCACTAGGAGGCACTTGCCCAACAGTGAGGTGGGTACTTACTAACACTGCTGTGTATCCCTGTGACCCCCACCCCCAACACCACTCTGGAGGCACTAGAAGGTCAGACATAAATTATGGGAAGTTGTTAGCTTGCTCTTGTTTTGCCTCAAGTATTTCTTGCTAAAGTTACCTTAATATTTGGCAGCAAATATCATTTAAATGTTTAAAGATATTCTGCAACACTCAATAAAAATAATTATTGAAACTTTCATAACTGCTTGTTTCCTTGTTCAGGGCATTTCTGCTTTCACAATGGACTATGGTAAGCTGAGTCCAATGGTACATGTTTGTGATCCCCTCACAGGAGGGTGAAGAAGGTTCAGGAGCTCAAGGCCAGTAACTTGAAACACTGTTCTGCACTCCCACCAGACAAATAGCAGAAGAGGATAAAGAGAGAGAGAGAGACAGGGAGGGGACTTCAAAGGTACTTTATCATATAGAAAATCAAATGTCCTCTGCAAATGGAAGAAACTTTGGAAAGCTGGCAGAAGGTCAGAAGTATTTAAATGGAATGGTTTCATGTTGGAAGCTAGCCAGGCTGGTTGTTCTGGAGGTTTATTTGTCAAGCCTTGGCGCTATCCATACTCAAGTGATTATTCACAATGGCCTAATGTTTTAATATAGAAACAAAACAGGAGCTGGCTGTTACATATCAAAGGGTTGTTCTGTTTCCCTGCACATATTTTTCCTACTCCTGTATTGTATTTGTCTTTTTCATGCTTTCCTTCCTTGGGACATTTAAGTCTTGGATGCTGGGAGCAGCTTCTATTAGGATCTATGAGAAGTTCCACAAAAGACCACCATTCACATATGCAATCAGCAAGAGTGTTTATTTCCTATACCAGCATATATGAGGCTATTTGCTTGACACAAATGCCCATGACCCTGATAGGAGCATGTAGTCTCTTTTTAGGCACAGCTAAGAAGAGTTTCAGGAACAGTGAGGCCATCTTAAATGTAATTGGTCAAGCAAGCATCAGTTACATTAGTATACTTTTAATTGTGTGAGGTTTTATCTCTGGGCACATTTGCACAAGCTTGGGAAAGTCCAGATGTGACCTAGAAGTGAGACTGGGGGAGGGACTGTAGGACTTATCCTTGAGATATTGTGGGGCTGACTGAAGGTATTTTTCCTGTTCCCTCCCTTGGCCTGAATGTAATTTGTTGATAAAAGGCCCTTTGTTTGGAGAGACACCAGTTTGTCCATCTCAGAGAACTGGAACTTAAATTCAGTTGTAAAAGTGGGAGAGTTTAATCCCTTCATTTTCTGAAGTACTCTGAAGACTTTTTATTCTTCTGTACAAATCTTTAAAAGCTAGAAGAGGACTAGGGGAATGCCTCAGCACACAAAGTTGATTGTTGCAAAGTTAAACCTACGTGGCAGAGGACCTGTAGCTACAGTTGGTATAAACACCCTGATGTGAGTATTGAGAACTGAATCCAGGTTCTCTGAAAGAATAGCAAGTATTCTTAACAGCTGAACCATGTCTATAAACCTTCTATATAAAATTTCCTTCAGCTTATATTTCCATTAAACAATAAAAGCAAACAAAAATTAACTTTTAGACTGCAGTAATCTGTAGACATGGGGAAAGCAATAAAATATTTTTGTAATTTGAGTCCTTCAAACCCATAAACACTATATCTATTATATTATATATATATATATATATATATATATATATATTGTAAATACTTCTGTATTTACAAATACTGTTGTTGTAAAACAAACAACCAAAAAGGAAAACAAAACCAGAAAGGGTAGTGATAAAATGACTGGTAATGACACAATGACTGTGTGTTATACTCATAGATCAATGTCTTGACCAACCATCATCAGAAAAACTCCTTAGTACAACAGATGGAAATAGAGACAGAGACCCATAGCTAGACAATATGCTAAGAGTGAGAAACCTTGGAACATTTATCTCTTCATGGGATACCTTCCTGGCTTGGAGGAAACCATGAAAACTAACCCTCTAAAGCAACATTATCAAAGCATCTATGAATGGACAGAGACTTAAACACCATGCACAGGAAATTCACCAGGTTCTCTCCATGTTTGTTATAGCTTCCAGTTTAATATTTTTATGGGACTCCTGAGTGTGCAAATGTAAGGGTGATTGATCCTTGTGCCTTCTTTTGAATTCCTTCTGTTGGTTTGTTTTGTCCAATTCTAAAGCATTAGTTTTTGTTTTATATAATTACATTTCATTCTATTATTTACAATTATTATAAAGTTCTCTTAACAATAATCTCTGCTTTTACTTACAAGCTTTCACTCATCACTAAGATTGCCTTTAGTAAGAATATCCTATCTGTTGTCGAAGCTGCCCAAACTAGGGTGCTGTGTTACAGCAAGCTGGAAACCAAGACAGAAGTGGAGAGAAAAATTTTACTAGAAACTCTCCTGGATGAAACACTGTTCACTGTAACACAAAAAATAAAAGATCCAGAGACCGATATTGATGTTCAACCTTCAAGCTGAAGATCAGAGAAACAAATAGCCAAGCCCCTAACTCTTAACTCTATCCCAGGCTAAAAGGTCATCCTGGCTCCACCAAACCATAGACTGAAATCTCAGAATTTCTAAGCTCTCCTCAACAGGGCTGTAGAATCCTGAGACTTCAATGTCTTCCAATCTTCCGTGTGCCTGGAGAATGAATGCCAGCTCTGAGACCCTGTTCCTATCTTAAATACCTCTCATGAGTCCTGGTATTAAAGGCAGGCATGTGATCCAAAGTGCTGGGATCATCTTGTTGTGAACTGCTTCTCTTTAGGACTGGGAACATTTTGTGTAGCTCAATGTGGCCTTGAACTAACAGAGATAAGTCTACCTCTACTTCCCAAGTGATGTGATTAAAGGTTTGTACTAACAAAGGTCTACCTCTACCTCCCAAGTGGTGGGATTAAAGGTTTGTACTACCACTGTCTGCCTTCTCTAGCTAACTAATTTGGCTGACTTTGCTTTCTGTACCCTCAGGCAAGCTGTAATGAATCATAAATAATATATCACCACAGTTACTTTAGAGCACCAAACAGTCCTGAAAACAATCAGTGTTGGGCTTTAATCCCCTATAAAATATTGATTTATGTAAAATAGCTAAATTATAAACAACTTAAATGTTTCTTTTGTAACTGTTTAAGATAAGATAGTCTTTTTGTTTACTATAGAACTTTTTAGATGAACTTGAATATTCACCCAAGTTAATTCTTTGGGGGATTCATATTTGCAAATTACAGTGAAATTATATTCCCTAAATTAGTTTCAGTTATCATATTGTCCTGCTTCCCAAGCCTTAACTAAATTACACACACACACACACACACACACACACACACACACACACACACACAAACACACACAACACTCATCATTTTATTATTAATTTTATTATTAATGTATATTATGTAGTATTATGTATAATGTATAATGTAGTATTGTATGTATGTATGTATGTATGTATGTATGTAATGTATAATGTAGTATTAATAAGGGACTGAGTCCTAAGGAAACAACATCCACAGATGTTCAGGCATCTTATATAAAATATTTTACATAGCACCTACATACACCTTCCCATATACTAGTTATAAGTAGTCTTTAGTTACTTGTGATATCTAATAAAGTATTCATTTTACTGAAATAGTTGCTATGCTACATTATTGAGAAATAAGAACAAGAAAAGAAGTATGAATGTAAATCTGTTCATTACAAGTAATCAAAAAATATACTTGATTTAAGGTTGGTCAAACACATGGATACAGAGGATGAAATACACACACACACACACACACACACACACACACACACACACACACACACACACAAAGTCCTGTTTAATAATAATAAGCTATTAAATTGATAATAATAATTGATAGTTGATAATGGATAACTAGCAATATTTTAAAACCTATCTTGGTATTCCATGGCACAGTTTAATTGACACCTATGAACTCTAAATCCTGCTATTTCCTGGGAGGCACATTGCCTATTGAAGTGTGAGGCATGGAATTAGTAGCCAGTGTGTCTCACAACCTTTAGTTTAAATATATGCAGTAACTTCTAAACCCAATGTGATAAGTAAGGAGCAAAATTTAAACATTTATCATAAACAGGAGGACACATAACTAATTCAAAAGTTCAGGATCAATTAAGAGTTTTCTTCATTTCCACCCCCAGAAGAGAGGGTGGAAGAGTCAGAGGACCAGAGATTTGCTGTGAGATTTGGTCTCCTAGGAATATCAGAAGCAACAGTCACAGGGTCTCACTAACATGACTTGAACAATCCCAATAGATATGGTAAAGTGTAGGGGGAAACACCTATACAATGTAGGAAACACCTTCACAGTGTAGGCTGCAACCCTACATAAAGAACTACAGACAACAAAGGAATGCTGAGAGCAGGAGAAACAGTCTTCCCCTTGTTACCCATTTCTAAAGGGTCAGCCTTTAAAAGATATAATCAAGTAGGACACAGACTGAGAGTGTTATATTTAGGAATATATATGTACATACATATATGTATGCATGTATCTATAATAAATTACAAAAGAGACCATGAATATGAAATAAAGAAGGAAACAAAATGGAAGGAAGTGAAGGGAGGAAAGGGAAGGAAGAAAAGATATATTTTTTTGTTTGTTTTTCTGAGACAATGTTTCTCTGTGTAGCTTTGGAGCCTATCCTGTCACTTGCTCTGGAGACCAGGCTGGCCTGGAACTCACAGAGATCCACCTGCCTCTGCCTCCTGAGTGATTAGCATATCAAAATTAAATTTAAAAAACTTCATATCCATTTACTCTTATGGTATTAAATCTATATATTAATATCAAATATATTGAGATATTTATGAAAACAGTTAAATTATATCATATCAACATTAATAAGGAAAGATTAAATCATAATGGAGACTAAAAAAGGAGTTGTTTGTAGGAATATTGAGATGACTCAGGAGTGAAGAGTGCTTCCTGATTTTCCACAGGACCCAAAGTCAATTCTCAGCACCCATGTTGAGCAGCTCACATGTCCTATAACTAAGGTTCCAAGAGATCTACCACTCTCTTCTGTGGACTCTGGGGCCACTGCACTTGCATGTACAAAGTCACCACTCTTTTACACAGACAAACATGTGACATGAAAAATGAAAACCTAGAGACAGGTTCAAGCTTCAAGCTGAAGATCAGCGAAGACATGCAGCCAGCCAGTAGCTCCATCCTCAGTGTGAAAGGACTGCCCTCTCCTCAGCGTGACTGGAGAATAAATCTCTCCACCAACCCTCAGACTGCAATCCTGTCTCCACCAAGTCTCAGAATGAAAGGGTGATCAGGCTAGCTACAGGAATCTGCAGACTGCAATTTTAGACTGCTGCCTCTCCTCAATGTGGTTGGATACTAAATCTTTTAAGAGACCCTCTGTTTCTTCCTTTTATACCTCCATATTGCTGGGATTAAAGGTGTGTGATCCAAAGTGCTGAGATCACCTTTGTGTGAGCTGTTTCTCTTTAGGACTGGATTAGTTTCATAGAGCTCAGTGTGACCTTGAACTAACAGAGATCTGTCTGCTTTTCTCTTCAGTCCTGGGATTAA
This sequence comes from Cricetulus griseus, assembly GCF_003668045.3. Taxonomy (NCBI): domain Eukaryota; kingdom Metazoa; phylum Chordata; class Mammalia; order Rodentia; family Cricetidae; genus Cricetulus; species Cricetulus griseus. The sequence goes on from NC_048597.1 coordinate 125,723,738, forward strand.
AGGAGTGTACCACCATCACTTGGCTCTATGGCTAACTAGTATGGCTGCTAAGATTAAAAGTGTATCTCACCATTGCCTAGCCCTATGGCTTGTGGCTAACTTTGTGTTTTGTACACTCAGGCAAGCTTTGGTAAATCATAAAGAGCATATCAGCACACACACACACACACACACACACACACACACACACACACACACACTTTAATGAATAATTAAAATAAATTTGTAGAAAAGACTTGCTCTGTTTTCGTGCCAGCTTCCCCTGTAATCCCAGGAGTCATCTAGTTGGAAGCAGAGGCACCAAGTGGGTCAGAAAAAGGCACACAAAGCTGTGGGAATTGCTTCCAGATTAAGTCACAATGGTGGAATAGCTTGATTGCAAAGCCCATCTTAGCAGTATGAAAAGCCCTCTTTTCCTGCTTTGGACACATTTTAGCTCTGTTTTAATAATCATTATGTATATTCTTTTTCCCATTCTATGATTCTAGCTGACAAAATCCATGCCTTCTAATTTTCTTGAAGTGGATTAGTTGTCCTACATATTAGATCTATAGATTCCTGAGTAAAAGCAGAACTACTAATGCTATGATTATAAAAGCAGTTAAAATTCCAAAGTTTATCTGCTACAAAGTTGTCCCTACCAAGCATCAGAGGACACACCTCGGAAGCCAGATCAGCTCATAACCGGCTCTTGGAATCTATGGTGTGAAGACACCAAAGGTTCACTTTCCTCATTATGTCTCTGTAAAGATATTCTTTATATATTTTAATTAATTTTAGTTAAAACAATAACATACATTTATGAAGCATGATGAGATAATACATTATTCACAATTTAATATTTTCTACAGTGGTACTCCACTTTATGTGATATATGTGTATCATGTGTTTGTGTGTATATTTGAGAGAGAGTGTGTAGCTATGCATATTCATCTGCATGTGTGTGCCTCTGACTGCTGCACAGAGACTGCTAAACTCATGCATCATTCCCAAGAGTAACCCACACTAGGATTCTTTGTTAGGGTCTCTTACTGCAAAATAAGCCTGAGGAGACTCCTTTCTCTGTCTTCCAGTGCAGAGATTACAAGTATATCTCACTATAATCTGCTTTTATTTGGGGTGCTAAGGATTGGCCTCAAGTCCTCTGGCTGCTTCAGAATTACTTGACTAACCCAGCCCTGTACATACACAATAATGGCATGTGCAATATCTTTTATTCACACAATTGTCATAGCATTGGAGATGAAGACTAACTCCACATTTCAAGATATTAACCTATGGGAACTGGCTACACAAGTAAAAGATTAAAATAGCATCAACTTATAGAATTAACTAATGGTATAGTATGGATGATAACATTTTTCTTAAATGGTGTACTAAATCACTCCAAAAAGCAGTGAAAAGTGCTACCACATTAGGCTTGCTCATAGTTCTCACATCAGCTAGTTGCTGGCAATATGAGTAGTATGCCACAGTCATGTTTGCTGTCTGGGATTGGGACACCCTATCAGACTGTGTGTGGAACAGTTGAAATTGCTTCTGCATCTCTCATATTCTCTACTCCATCTCTCACATGATCTCTCCATTGTAACTATTTTAGCATAGAAAACATCCTGAGTATATCCTCAAGATTCCTATGCTGCATGGAAGAGTGAAAACAAGCAACACATAGCCTTTCGATTCATGGTTTGGCTCAGAAGGCATGTGATGACCATCTTACCAGAATCTAGTTTCCTCAGCAGAACTCTGTCCACCCCTACATTACTAAGAGAAGATATAGATGTACATGTCTTTGAGGCATGAAGTAAAGTTCCCCACTGCAAAGACTAGCAAGTTTTTGGAAGTTTAAAGGGTGATCTCACTGGGAGAACTACCTGGTGATGCACACATCCAGTCTACATGCTGACTCCAAAATACATTGCCGAGAATCAAATGTAATGTCATCCCCATATGTGACACTGAAGCTTGATTCAAGGTTACATGGCAGCACTTTCCTCCAGGATTCTACTTAATGATCAGTGTTCTTTGTGCAATTGGCTATTGTGGCCACTCATCACAAATTTCTACTAAGGTCTTAAAATATGACTGCTGCAAGCCAAGAATTGAATATTAAAGTGAAATTAATGTGAACTCACTTTAATGTAATGTAAACTGTAATGATATAGCTAGTGAGCACTGACAGGAGATGTCATTCTGTAAATATGTCTCTCTTATTGGGTGATGAATAAAACACTCTTGGCCAATAGGAGAGAAAGATAGGTGGGACTAGGAGACAAGGAGAATTCTGGGAAATGTAGTAGGAAGTCACCATGTGATCCTGGGAGGTGAGGAAGCATGAGTCTGGCTTTCACGTTAAGATAAGGCCTTGTAGAAAAACATATTAGTGGTTATTGGTTAATACTTAAAACAGAGCTAGCCTATAAGAAATCCTAGTCACCAGCCAATAGCTTATAATTAATATAGTGTCTTCTGTGTTATTTGGGGGCCAAAGGGGCAATGGGACTCAGGTGGGAATCCGGTAACAAAGTACTAATTTTTCACAGCATAGCCATTATGAGATAAATTTAAGATTTGAAATGCAATTGATGCCAATTTATTCCAAGTACTGTGGTACTTCTTTTAATGCAACAACAACAACAAAATATTTAGTTTAAAGGATTAAATTTCCAATTGAGATGTTTTTGCTCAGACTCAAAATTGAAAATCATTTCATTTTTTTGTGAGCAAAGACAATGCAAATTTGGAGAGCTTTGATATACAATGTCTACTATTAAGTGAACACTATTAGCTCATCTAGTTATAGGAGTCAATTTTGTGTATGTGATGCAACATTAAAAAAGGAAAAGCTCATATTCTCCAAGAAGCTAGATAATCATGAAATAACAAAAACGAAATTAAAGAGGAGAAATCAAGATTATGTTGAAACCCCTTGTGTATTATTTCTGGTCTTTAAATCTGATGATTTAAAGTTATACTGCAAGCTTTTAGATGAGGTTATACTGCTTAGAATGTGCAGGATTTGTATCACCTGTGAAATAGTGTTGGTAATTAATACATGTCAGATGACTTTCTCTGATCAAGGTGTGTCAAAGCCCTTTTTGGAACTGTAAAATACAGTGATTCTCAGGCCATTAGTGTGAAACAGCCTTCACTAAGACTTACTCTTATAATGGAAACATCACAGCTCAATTTTTTAAGGGATTACATTTCCTGAATATAATATTTATTCTAATATGAATACTGGACAGATAATTTTCATCACGGGACCTTTAACATATGTGACTGTACACATGTTGGTAAGAAGGTAATACATGGAGTGCAGCAGGGAAGAGCTCCAGGTTTTTTCAATTTCTTCTTTTCTCATCCATGGAATCTGATTCATATAATTAATCATTTTATGTTGAACTAGTGAATTCCTTTCCTTTTTCTAAATGAGAAGTGAAGTTTGGAAGGCAGGATGAAAAGAAGTAATTAAGATTCTGTATATTCTGTGAGTGGCAAGTCATACTTCCTGCTGATAAGCAATGAGCAATATATGCCTCTTATACTGCATTTGTTTGCTCCACTCAGAAGAATATCCCCACACACATGTGAACCAGTGAACACAGACTGCACTCTTGTAAAGGAAGAGAGGTATTTACCAGGGTTCGTTAATCTAAATATCAAAGCAAACTTTCCCTACTGTTTAGCTACCACAGGCCCCCTTAGGGGAAAGGGACACACCTGTGAATGCAGTTTAGAGAGACAAACACAGCATGGGAGAAACTAGAGAGCTTGGCAGGTAGTAGCATTGAGGTTCAGGACTGCATATTAGTGTTCCCTGCTCTATCCAGAGGTGAAGAAAGAAAATAGAAAAAAACAAGTGAAAATGATCCCATGTTAAAGAAGTCTGCAGACTACATGTTGTTTGTTTCTGAGAAAACCTGTCTGTTCAGTTTATGAAATTCAGTAAATATTGTATTCAAAGACATGAACAAACTCTTGGTAAAACTCTGCAATTGCCTGAGTGAATTGCCTAACACAAGTCAATTCACCTCTGAGACTTCTAATCTAGGTCTATAAGAAGAGAATGACATTGATAATAAAATTGCTCCCACTCAAGAAAGAAATGAATAAAGCACTTGAATGCATTTGTTACTCTAGAGAGTGGCTTTGCAAGCATCACTGGGCCCGAGTTGCCTGAAGAAACAGTAAGGTCATGATTTTAGGTTTCAGGTGAGTGTCAGGGACAAAGGCTACTGGGAACTTCAATGGCATCATCCTCTCTAGTGAACAGGGCACTCTATAACACACACACACACACACACACACACACACACACACAGAGAGAGAGAGAGAGAGAGAGAGAGAGAGAGAGAGAGAGAGAGAGGCACAAATGCATGCATGCGCACAATTTGCATAAGAAATGTAGGGTAAGACATTATTTGGAAATACGGGCTTTCAGATCTGCAATATTTAAGACATAATTTTAGATGAGACAGGTAACAAGAAAGTCTTCATTTTAAAAAGCAACAGATGTAAGAGATCTATATAAGGGAGGCTATTGATAGGTTTGTGGGGCATGAGTGCCAAGGTTGCAACTAACCACTGAAATTCAGAAAAGAGACAAGAGATACATTTGCCCTTAGAGATCCTGATGGCATTGGAGCCCACTGATATCTTGACTTTGAATTTCTGACTGCCTGAGGTACAAGAAACTAAACTTCTGTTGCTTGGAGTTGCTACATTTAGAGCAAGTAGTAAAGGCAGCTAAAGAAAACCAAATAACAGAGTGAGTCTGAAATAAGAAAAGCAAGACATTGAAGCATGTCACTCAGAAATTAAAGAATTTAGTCAAGCCAAGTGAAATTTATACTCCACAGGGATATCATCATAGCCTTTACCCAGGAAGCAATTACAACATTAGTGGGTTCCATAGTTTTTTGTTTTGGTTTTGTGTTTTTTTTTTTGTTGTTGTTTTTTGTTTGTTTGTTTTTGTTTTTCAAGATAGGTGTTCTCAGTGGCTTTGGAGGCTGTCCTGGAACTAGCTCTTGTAGATCAGGCTGGTCTCCAACTCACATAGATCCCTCTGCCTCTGCCTCCAGCTTGCTGGGATTAAAGACATAAGAATTTATTGGAATATTTATCAGCATGGTTGGCATATTCATGGCAGAAAAACCCTCTTTATTTTACCCTTCCATATATGGTAGACCAGATCTCCCTTTAGAGCATTCTTTTTCTTTTTTTCTTTCTATTTTTTCTTTTTCTTTTCGTTTTTTTTTTTTTCAAGACATTTTTATTTTGTATAACAGTCCTGGCTGTCCTGGAACTCATTCTGTAGACCAGACTGGCCTCAAATTCACAGAGATATCCCTGCCTCTGCCTGAATACTAGGATTAAAGGTGTGAGCCACCATGCCTGGTGAGAGGAATTATTCTAATGACCCTGATCCTATTGAAAATTCATGTATACTGAAGTTTCCTTGATTACTGTATATCTAGTTCCTTAACAAGTTTACATCATTCTACTCTCTACTAAGCCCTCATCATATTTAATTGGAGGCAGGGCAGAAGCCCCCTTTTTTAAGTGACTTCCAAAGGCTGAGAATGTCCATAGACCCTAATTACAAACAAATATTCCTTCTTTGTGTGTGCTAGTTCTGAAACTAAAGCTAGAATTACTGAGGAAGGAAACTTTCTAATATAACTGATGTGATATTGACCAGAGGTTGCAGTAGGGTTTCATTTCAATTGTTCCAGTATAGGTTATAGTGCATGGGACCTGTTCTGAGGTAAATGGTTCAATATATTTTTGGTACAACCTTTTGAAGCTGAATTTGTTGAAATCTGGAAGAAGCAAAACTTCTTAGCCATTGAGGGAGGCAGAAACAATCTGCATAAGAGAGGCAAGTCATGGTTATGCCAGTTGAAAAACATGAGCAGAAAACCTGAGAAGGGACAGAGCAGCAGGCTGGGTATCAAGTCTGTTTTTAATCCATTAGGAAAAAAAAAAACAAGGAATGTTAGACCCCTGGAAAAACTCAGGTATCCGGGGCCCCAGGCCACAACCTCAGTCACTCCAATCACCAGGCAGATTCGAGAGCTTGCTGCAAACTTCATGAGGCTTTATTGTAATTTAACAAGCTAACCCCATGTTAGCTCTGGTCTTTTGTCCACCCACCATGGTGGTTGGCTACAAAAGACAGCTCCTAGGGGCTCCCGAGAGATCTTGTAGGGCAGCGTAAGGGGCGTGTCTAGGTCTATGCACTGGCTCAGGATTGGTGTGCCCTCCAGGCTTGGAGGGCTTGCCTTGTGTTGATTGGCCAACTGGTTGTTATGGCCCATAGGCCCTCCCAGGGTGGTTGATATGCTCTGTGCGTCATTGCTGGGCACTTGTCTGTAAAGTACCACCAGGGTCGTAAAGCATAGTGCCACCAGCTAACTTCTGATTGGTTCCTTGTCACGAGGCAAGCGTCTGACCTCTAAGTGACCAAGGCAAGGTTAGTGTCATGGTTGCCAAAATGGGGAGCTGGTCCCTTCAGGAAGAGGGGAACCCATGTCCTGCAGAGTGGCTTTGCATTGAAGATTTAAACTTTATTTTGTTGTTGTTGTTGTTGTTGCTTTCACCCCATGCCTCATATGTAGGCTGAGAATCCAGGTTGGGCACTGCTAAATAATGTTTTGAAACAACACATCTAAATATCACCACTATTTTTTTTTTTTTTGCTTATACTTTCCTGGTTGTTAAGCACCTATAAGAGGTCACATTTTAAACCTTCCCCCACAATTAACTTACTAAAGGCTTGTCAGATGTTATTTTTAGGGACTTAGGTGGAAATCCTTAATCCCTCATTCTTTTAATTTGTTATCTTTAGGATTGGGTCCAGATATTACTAATCTTCTGGCTTCCTTTGGAAGCAAAGGAGATTCCCTATCCCTACTCTCCTCTTTGCAATATGTACTGTTTAAAATCTGAGCTTTGAGGGTCTCTATGGCCTTAGTCATTGAGATAATGGGTCACTTTCTGGAATGGTGGAATCTGTTATCCCCTGGGTCTTGTATGACCTGAACAGGCAAAGCCAAACACATTGGCTGTGTTTTTAGCACCTTATCTTCATAGCATCAGGCCACCAGCTCTAGCTTTAAAGACAATTTAAAGACAACTTCAAATTCAGGGAGGAATTACAAGATTTTAGTTCTTTTGTATACCTTTCAAATAAGTTTAAATAATAATTTTCACTTTTTAAAAATACACACTTATTAAAATTCAGCTTGACTTTGTGTTCTCTGGCAACATAAAAAGGACAAAATGTAATCACATGTCAACAATCACATGTCAAAAATGCCAAGTGAGTGGCAAGTAGAAAAGTGACTTTGCTCTTAGTTTTCAAAGTAAGAAGTGTCTAACTAGAGATTCAAGGAAATTTTGCATGAATTGTGTGTGCGTGTGTGTGTGTGTGTGTGTGTGTGTGTGTGTGTGTGTGTGTGTGTGTGTATGTATGTATGTATGTATGTATGTATGTATGTATGTGCAAGTATTTGCAGCATGCAAGTGTCTGAGGCAGATGCAGAAGTACTGTGTTACCATTCTCCATCTTACCCCTTGAGAGACAAACAATCTTTTACTGAACCTGTACCTACAGGCTCCAGAAGTTGAGCCACCTGCACTCATTGGAAGAAGACAGAGTAAGAACACACTTGTGGGGGACCGAATAATTCTGTTATGGAATATTTTGGGGCCCAGTCTCTAGCTCCTGTAAACCAGGGCACCGGAAAGCTCTGGCTCACCATTGTATTGCTAATTGCCAGTAGGGCTACTATTGTTTACCATGACCTCAGGGTAATATGCCTCCTAATTTGCATTTCTGTAGCTTAAGCCTTGAGTAGGCCCATGCCTGGGCTAAGGACTCTGCCTACATGACCAAGAGTTGTTTAGATAATAGAATCACTTGATGTTACCTATATACATTATAATAGATGCTTCCTGATGTTGTCCCTGCCCTTGGAGAACTATTTAAATGGACTTCTCAATAAACTGTGGCTGCTCAGCATCAGCTGGGAGCCCTCCTGAGATGATATGGTGTTTCCTTTCTCATCATTACCTTCCTTGGGTAATTAAACTTCCCTAGTCCACACACCTCCACTCAGAATTGGACTCTGTCCATTCACAGTCCTGAAGACATTGGTCTGGAACAATTGGCGCCAAAATGTGGGGCTGAGTATGGGGGACAGATGTGATGGACACCGCAGAAAACTAGAAGAGAAGCACGTGCAGAAAGAAGTGATCAAGACTGAATGACACCAGATCAGGAGTAAAATTGTATATAACTGTAAATATGGGACTAAAAAGTAGCAAGCAGGTGATGGTGCAGTCACTTAGCAAGATTTTGAAAAATAAAGGATCAGAAGTTGAGCAGCAACACATACAGGATTTTGTAGAATTTGTAAAGCAGATATGGCCTGAGTTTCCCAAACATGGGAATAAAGATTCCAACTTATGGAATGAGGTTGGATTGAGAATCCGACAGCATTATTATGAACAGGGTCCTGAAAGTGTATCTACAGATACTCTTTGTTTATGGACAAGCAACAGAAAATATCTTGGGGTAACACTAACCAAAAAAGTGAAAGTCCTGTACAATAAGAACTTTGATACTTTAAAGAAAGAAATTAAAAAGATACCAGGAAATGTAAAGATCTCCCATGCTCTTGGATAGGTAGAATCAACATAATAAAAATGTCAATCCTGCCAAAAGCAATCTACAGATTCAATGCAATCCCCATCAAAATCCCAACACAGTTCTTCACAGACACTGAAAGAACAATACTCAACTTTGTATGGAAATATAAAAATACAGGATAGCCAAAACAACTCTGTACAATAAAGGATCTTCTGGAGGCATCACCATCCCTGACTTCAAGCTCTAATATAGAGCCACAGTTCTGAAAACAGCTTGGTGTTGGTTCAAAAATAGACAGATAGATGAATGGAATCGAATTGAAAACCCTGATATAAACCAACGCACCTATGAACACCTTATTTTTGACAAAGGTGTTAAATCTATACAATGGAAAAAAGATAGCATCTTCAACAACTAGTGCTGGCACAATTGGATTTGGACATGCAGAAGATTGCAGATACATCCATACCTGTCACCATGCACAAAACTTAAGTGCAAATGGATCAAAGATCTCACCATAATTCCAGCCACACTGAATCTTCTAGAAGAGAAAGTGGGAATTACCCTTGAACAAATTGGCACAGGAGACTGCTTCCTGAACTTTATACCAATAGCACAGACATTGAGGTCTGCAATTAATAAATGGAACCTCCTGAAACTGAGAAGCTTCTGCAAGGCAAAGAACACAGTCAGTAAGACAAAACGACCACCCACAGAATGGGAAAAGATCTTCACCAATCCCACATCTGACAGAGGGCTGATTTCCAAAATATATAAGGAGCTCAAGAACCAAGCCACCTAAACACCAAAGAATGAAATTAAAAAGTGGGGTGCAGAACTAAATAGAGAATTCTCAACAGAGGAATCTGAAATGGCTGAAAGACACTTAAGAAAGTGCTCAAAATCCTTGGCCATCAGAGAAATGCAACTCAAAACAACTCTGAGATACCACCTCACACCTGTCAGAATGGCTAAAATCAAAAATACCAATGACAATCTATGCTGGAGATGATGTGGAGAAAAAGGAACACTCCCCTATTGCTGGTGGGAGTGTGAACTTGTAAGACCACTCTGGAAATCAGTATGCCGGTTGCTCAGAAAAATGAGAATCTGTCTACCTAAAGATCTAGCCATACCTCTCTTGACTATTTACCCAAAAAGTGCATGTTCATAAACAAGGACATATGTTCAACCACGTTCATAGCAACATTGTTTGTAATAGCTAGAACCTGGAAGCAACCTAGATGTCCCTCAACTGAAGAATGGATAGAGAAAATCCATTTACATTTATACAATGGAGCACTACTCAGCAGAAAAAAGCAATGGAATCTTGAAAATCGCAGGCAAATGGATGGAACTAGAAGAAACCATCCTGAATGAGGTAACCCAGTCACAAAAAGACAAACATGGTATGTACTCACTCATATATGAATTTTAGACATAGAACAAAGGATTACCAGCTTCTATCCTCTTCACCAAAGAAACTAGGAAACATGAAGGACTCTAAGGGATAAATGGACCCCAGAAATGGGAAGTGGCATGAACTTCTGAGCTAATTGGGAGCATGAGGGTAGGGAAGAGGGAGCTGCCACAATAAGAGCAGGAGAAGAGGAGAGGAGAGGAAATGGAGGAGCAGAAATATTGAGTTGGGGAAGAATAGAGGAGAGAGACCAGGATGAGAGATATCATATTAGAAGGAGCCACTATAGGTCTGAGAAGAGATCTGGAACTATGGAGATCTCCAGAGACTTACAAGGATGACAAGATCTGACAATCCAGGCAATGGTGGAGAGGATAACCTAAAAGCCCATCCCCTAAAATGAGATTGATGACTACTCTTAGTGCCATCCTAGAGCCCTCATCCAGTGCTGATGGAAGCAGAGACAGATATCCGCAGATATACACTGAGCTGAAATCTGGAATTTAGTTGAAGAGCAGGAGGAATGAAGATGGAATAGGTCTGTACCAGGTTGGAGAAACCCACAGAAACAGTTGGTCTGAACAAGGGGGAGCACATCGACCCCAGATGCTGTCTGAGAGGCCAGTACAAGACTGATCCAGACCCCTGAACATGGATGTATAAGTAGGCCTCTGCACTCCAGGGAGCCTCTGGTAGTGGATTAGTATTTTTCCCTGGTGTAATAAGGGACTTTGGGAGCCCATCCCACGTGAAGGGATACACTCTGGCCCTGGACACATGGGGAAGAGCCCAGGCCCAGCACAGGAAGATTTGGTGGACTTTACAGAGCCCCCGTTGAGGGCACTACCCTGGCTGGGGAGTGGTGGGTGGATGGGGGGGGTAGGTTGGGGGTGGGGGAGGAGGGATGGGGGTGAGGGGAGGGAGAGGGAGAAGGGACTTACATGTGAAACACGCTTGTTCCCTAACTTGAACTAGTAAAAAAAATAAATTAAAAAAAGAAGATACTTCGAGAGCCCATCCCACGTGAAGGGATGCACTCTTGCCCTGGGCACATAGGGAAGGGCCTAGGCCCAGCCCAGGATGATTTGGTGGACTTTGTGGAGCCCCTGTTTAGGGCCCTACCCTGCCTGGTGGGTGGCGGGTGGATGGGGTGGGGCGTAGGTCAGGGTGGGTTAGGAGGGGTGAGGGTGAGGGGAGGGAGAGGAAGAAGGGATTGACATGTGAAACAAACTTGTTCCTAATTTGAACTAATAATAATAATAAAAAGACTCTGGACTCTTCCTAGTTTAACCCAGCAACCCATGACAAACCCCAAAAACATAAATTGAAGACCCCAAAATGAAAAAAAAAAAAAAGCATTTACCACTTGGGTCTTCTGGCACAGACCTGTAACTCCAACTACTTAGGAGGCTAGCGTCAGAGTAGCACAAGTTCAAGGTCAACCTGAGAAACCAGTTTCTTGGAGGACTTACTTTCACTCACCATTATCTGATGCCTGCAAACCTCTGCATTCCCCTTCTGTTGTTATTTAGCTTGCCACTTCACTCATACCAGCTCTGAACTTTCCTTTCACTAACCACAGTCTCATTGCTCTTTCAATGAAAGAGTTACATAGGCATTTTATAACTTTTCCTTTTGAGTGCTCAAAACAGATTAGGATTTATTTGAACTCAAGTACCTGGCACTAGGGCTGAATGACACTGTCTTCTGGCTTTGTCTACCCAGAGATATAAATCTGCAGACAGGCTTTTGTAGACAGAGAAGTATGTTTAGAACTCTATATTTTATAAAACGAAATGTTTCTATTCCACAAAGTCTATACAGCATAGAAATAAAATAGGTACAGGCATAAATGCATGTGTGCACCACCCAGATCCAGCAATTTTCTTGCTTTGACTTTGTTGTGATTTCTTGATTTCAAAGACCTAATGAGAAATCATCTCCCCAGCACAGCTGCTCAAGTAGTATGAGAAAATAAAGCAGAGGTGGTCTAACATATGGTGTTCAACATGATGCTGGTTCAATCTGAGCTACAAAATAGGCAATCTTACTATCCTTAATGGCACCACTAAATAGCAATTACAGAACACATTCAGGTCATTTCAAGACTGTCCCTCCTGGAGGGCTGTCTATACACAGTCCCATCTGTATCCATCACAAATGTGGAGTATATGCTGTTTTAATTAGTTCATAAATAATTCATAACAGGGCAAGTCTCTCATTCCTTAAGGAATGAAAAGGAAAATATGACCCAAAAGGCAAGTAGTGAATGATTTAGGTAACTAGAGGGAGTAGTGTACTCTCAATTTTAATCCAAGTTCATGATTATGAGTAAGATCTATTAATGCTCTAAAAAAGAAAGTTGCATTAACCAGTGTCATATTAAAATTAAGTTTTATTTGAGTATAATGGGCTTATTTAAACCATTGTTTCAAAGTCTAAAATCCTAGCAGCAAATATCATTGTTTACTGCATCTCTCTCTCTCTCTCTCTCTCTCTCTCTCTTCTCTCTCTCTCTCTCTCTCTGTGTGTGTGTGTGTGTGTGTGTGTGTGTTATGTGTATATGTGTATATGTGTGTATGTGTGGGTGGGTATGTAGATATTTGAAAGAGCTTCAAATAAATTTAACATATGCCATGCAAGATGCCTATAAACCATTGCAGAATTTTAAAATGCTGTTTATGAGTTTAATTCCACCCACATACCTATTTGTTTTGCTTGTATGATGTTATCTGTTTCTAAACTTGTCTTTAAAGTATTCAAAATTTGAAAAGTACCAGTTGTCACATAATATGTCTCAATTCTGACTTCACTTGGGAAATCAGGTATCCTCAATATTTTATCTCACTCTAAGTCCCTGTGAATTTACCAAATATGAATTACTGCACTCCAACAGTCACTCATATTATCTCTAACTATAATGAGAACCAAATTCGTTTATGCTGGCTGTCTAATATTTCAAGATAGTTTGACTGAACCTTTCTTCCAAGAATCTTCTTGCTTGTAACTTCCAGTTAGATAAGCCATTTCTCTTATCGGAGATTTGGAAGTAAACAAGTAAACACATTTGAGCTCACATAGATTAAAAAACATTCTCAGTATAAAGGAGTACCTTATTATAATAACTCTGTCTTTTCTTGGATTTCTAGTTTCTCCAGCTTCTGTTTTCAGGTGTATCTTTACCTTTGTAGCAGAGGGTGCCAATTTCTGTGGTATATACTCTGTGGTAATGTATTATTTATTATTTACTGAAGCTTGCCTGAAGATTCAGAAAACAAAGTAGTCACAAACCAAGGAAGCCAGGCACTATTGCTGGATTTTTCTTGTCCTGCCAGGTCTTGTGGCCTCAACTCCAAATGAACACACAGAGACTTACATTAGTCTTATAACTGTTGGCCGATGGCTAAGCCTTCTTACTGGCTAGCTCTGTCTTAATTATTAACCCATTTCTATAAATCTATGTATTTAGGGGGGATAGGGTGAGGGATTGGTGGGGGCAGGGAAGGAGGAGAGGGAGCTGAGATTGACATGTGAAGCAGGCTTGTTTCTAATTTAAATAAAAAAGGGAAAAATAAACCTATATATTTCCATATGGCCTGATCTTACTAGAGAATGCCCGGCACATCCTATCCTTTCCATCCTTTCATCATGTCTCCCTTGGTCTACCTCTGCCTACTTTTCCCAGAATTCTCCTTGTGTCCTAGCCCCACCTATCTTCCTGCCTCAATTGGCCAAAGAGTGTTTTATGCATCAACCAATAAAGAGAAACCTATATACAGAAGGACATCCTTCATCCAGCCACACAACTTTAATCCCAGCAGCCAGAAGTTAGGAGGTGGTAGTAATCCTTTAATCCTTTAATCCTAGAACTCAAGATTAAGAGGTAGACAGATCTCTGTGAGTTCAGGGCCTCCCAGATCTACACAATACTGAATCAGTCTAAAAGAGAATTATGGCTCACACATTTAATCCCAGCACTGGAGGGGTATGCAATACAGCAGCAAGTAATTAGTAGGAGGTATTAATTCTCCAGCCACACTAAAATGAGGCATTGGTACTTCAGTCACACTGAATATAAGAAGAGTCAGTATCAAAGAGGAGAGGAACACATTGAAATCTCAGGATTCTCCAAGCGAGCTGAGGAGAGGCATCAGTTTGAGGCATAGTGAAGAGCTTGTGTGTGGATCAGCCCTTTCAGCCTGAGTTTGTGGTTGAGAGCTAGTGGTTAGCTGCTTTGCTTTGCTGATCTTCAAGTTGAACCCCAATATCAGTCTCTGGGTCTTTTATTTTTCATGTTACCAAAAACAGCAAGCCCAGACAGCTTTCAGTCTGCCCTGATGTCATTTCTGTTCAAGGCTTCTGTCTGGTCTTTTCTGATGACTAGTTTTAGTTCCTCTTGTTGGTGCGCTCCTTGTGGTCATCACATTCTAACATCAGATGGGAAGTTAGGAGGACAGTATTCCTGGAACTCAGTGGTGAGTGAGTCAACACAATAGCATAAATTTAACCTTTGATATTTGATTTTCATGATTGTTACTTAACTATACTCTGAAAACAGGCAACAATGTATGAGCATCAACAGCCATACAGAAATATTAAATATCTTTGTTCTTTTAATAACTCATAAATTTGAAAGCTTGTATTTTCTTATACATTTTACATTTTTGTTTTTTTGGAAATACTGATTTTTTAGATTATTTATAAATTGTCCAGGCTGTAATGATAATCAATAACAACAACAACCAATTATTGTTCATCACAGAAAGCAGAGCAAGCATATCATAAGAACTTATTTCACCCTGTAGACAACTCTTCTTTTATGCTACAAGGAAACATACAGTATATAGAAAGGCAGTGTGTATGAATGGGTCCAGGTGGTCTACCTGACTTCACAGATGACAGAATGTTTTCTGAGGGGATCATAGTTTGATCTAGTAGGACTTAGAATATTCATGCAGTTTTTTATTCTATTTTTTCCTTGAACATGTGAGCTTTTGATGTGTGATAATGTATTCTTTGGCTTTATTGTGAAATATCTGTTATAGTAGGAAAACAGAGATATTTAATTATAATCATGTTCACTCTTAAGTCTATACATGAGATTATAAAGAGTTCTTATCTCTCTGGCCACTTTTGTTTACTAGATAATGACTGCTAGGTCATAAGAGCCACAGAGCCATTCCTGGAGGTAAAGTGTTATCATTCATAATGCTTGATGTCTCTGAAGTCCATGGCACTTGGTTGATGGATAAACCGCAGCTTCATGACTCCTACCTCCCAGAATTGTTTCTGGACTCCCCAGTTAAGGCTTGTCATTTCTTCTTGTAATAGTATACATCTAGTAAATGATGAAGGATCATTATACAAGGTAAATTATCATTTGCAAATCAAAGGTCCTCTCCACGTGATCTCTGGAAACAGTATCATGTGTTTGATATGTGACAAATCCCACTAATCAGCCCTGTGTGCCTATTACCTGAACTTAGCTTAAGTCACACTACAGAAATTGCAGGGATTTCCACTGATGAAACTGTAAGGAGAACAGTTTAGAGTTCATTTAGATAAAATAAAAAGGTATTACAATGATACCTAATCAACTGTGTAGAATTTGGAGAAACAAGGACGATAGACAGAGTCTGAAAGGAAATATAGCAACACACCACGAGCTATGTGTGAAAAGTCATGGCAATCATGACTTTTAATTAGCTCAGGCAAGAATTTTCTATTGTTCTAAAATTATTATTGTATTCCACCTTCTCTATTGCACAAAGCTAACAATACTTTAGTATATATTGTTCTTTGAGCAGAACTGGATGAATTTGGGGTCTAGAAAGAAAAATTGCCAGAATGACCAGAAAGAGAGATATTAAAAATAAATCATTCACTGTCTATCTGGCTTTTGGATTTATATGATTATATTAAGAATAAAGCTATGAGGGAAGAAATTAGAAGAGAGCAAATGACACTTTAAGTCTTTGCTGGAAACCGTACTTGAAGTCAGAGTCTATTTTTTGAAAACTGAAACTAATTTGATTTAATCATATGATCCCATCATTTACAGCTAAAACCTCTGCACATGCCATACATCCCAGAACATCTCAGTGCATCTATTTAATTCACTCAGATGTTTAGTTCTCTAAAATGGAATCTTGTAAAGGTTGGAAATCATAAAATACGTGAATATTAATATAAATAAAAGATTGCCCATATGTCTAGCACATTTAGCTGAAATGCCACCATATTCAACATAGTACTTAATCTCTAGAAGAGTTCATTTTAAATATTGTTTAGAAGGATAGTTTCAGGACAAATTTTAGTAGATGAAATAAAAAGACAAAATCACAGAAAAATAGGTATTGTAGAGAACCAAGCCCTTGTATCCTTCCCCATGTTCTCTAGAAACAATCCCCTTTGAGGTCATGGAAACTCTTATCTAAACTACTTAGATAAGATATACTCTCTGGATAGTTATTCCTTTGGGATACACTACAGGTAAGTTCAAATGTCTGCCCAAATATTCATGGTTTTGAATTCCACATTAAAACTTACTGAACTCAAGTTGGGCTATATTAGGTTTTTATAAACTAAACCAGTAAAAATGGCTGTATTGTTTCATCTTTATGTTCAGTCATTAAAGTTACTCAGAGATGTTCTTAGTTCACTCTGAGAAATCTCACTAGAGTTTTTGTACTAGTATACTTCATTCTTCAATTAATTACCTGAGTTAGGCTATATTCCTGAAGAAATTAGGTTTATTTAGTTTTGAGGTCTAAAGTCCATCAGTATGGAAAAGTCAGATGAGGTTTCCAGGTTAGATGACAGACCACACACAGAGGAGGCTGTTAAACTTTGAGCTACAAAGTAAAAGAGACTGGGATGGTGGAGAAGCTTAGAGTTTTACAACTTATAATCATGACTCATTTACTGCCAGAGACCAATATTCTTGCGTACAGGCAGCACCTTTAATAGTCTAACCATGTCAGTTCTTAGGCATTCTTTCTCATAGTACTTCCACACAGAAACCCAAGCTTTGTACATTAGGCCACTCTGAGAGGCATTTGAATTATTGGAGCAAACTAGGTTTTATCACTCCATTAAAAAATAGAAAGTGAAACTGATTTGAAGGAACCCAGAGGCAGAAAGACAAACTCAGTATGTATTCACCCATAAGTGGATATTAGATGTAAAGCAAAGGATAACCAGACTACAATCCACAGCTCCAGAGAAGCTAGGTAACAAGGAGGACCCTAAGACAGGACACATTGATCACCCTAGGAAGGAAAATTAGATGAGAAAATTCCCTGGGTTAACTGGGGAAAGGTGGGGTAATAAAGGCAAGGGGAGGAGGGAGAAAAACATGATGGAAAACGATGATTGAAATTGGGAGAGATGAAGAGGGAGAGCAATAAAAGAGATATCTTAATAGAGAGAGCCACTATGGAGTTAAGAAGAAACCTAGTGCTAGAGTAATTCCCAATGACTCCAGCTAAGACTCCTAGTAATGGTGAAAAGGATACCCCAAACTGGCCTACTACTGTAATCAGATTGGTGAATATCCCAAATATCATCATAGAGCCTCATCCAGTAATTGATAGAACCAAATGTAGAGATTCACAACCAAGTACAAGGCCAGTCATGGTTTATATTTTGTGTTCCATGGAGCAACTTATGTTTAGAAATTGCCTTGGCTTTTGGCTTCATCCTTCTGTTTTTAGAGTTTTCTTTGCATGGTATCATGATAACAGTGTCTACCTGTGCAATCTAAGGCAATGCCTTGAAATTGCCCTTTTATTTAGAAAACACATTGACCTTCAAGTTTCAAGCTGGCTGTTGCTTTTGTGTGTCTTCATTTACTCACCCTGATCCATTGCTCTCTGTTGAAGTCTGGACTATGTCTCCCCTGTCTTCTAATCCCTCTTCTTGCTTCTAATTGCCCCTACTCTCTGGGATCTGTACCTGGAGCAACACTTTCATATAAGGATTGGATTTTATGCATCTCGTTATGCCTTTGCATGTGGTGTTTGTAATTTAAACTGCCTGTGGGCTCAGTGTGATATGAATACTTCACCAGGCAGGGAATGTCTGCTTTTACTGGAAATTCAGCACCATGGTCCATCATGGTAGAAAAACACCCTGCTAAGAAAATAACAGTCTGCTGTTTGAACTTTATCTGGCTGATTCTATTCCTGCCATGCTACTTGCACTGCCCTTATGTCTAAAAGAATGTCTGATTAGTCATCTTGATTCTGGTGCCAGGTGCTTTGCTATTAGATTTGTGCACCTGGCTGTTCCTTCCATAATGGAAAGGAGGATGAGTGGGTTGGTCAGTGTCTATGAGGATCCCACAAGTCAGTATTTGTCGCATCCACCCTTGACCAGCAAGAACGACGCAACACCGAGGAATCTTCTTCACACAGTTTATTCGGGAACCTTGATTTACAGGGAGTGGTGGCCCCGGGTAGAGGAAGACGGGGCCTGATATAGTCTACATCTACCAATCACCTAACCCTACGTAGCACGCCACAATAGGTTGTCTCCAAGCAGAATTAAGAGGATACGTGGCCTTTACCAAATTAGGAGTTGTTTACCACAGAGAGCACTCGCCGTCCGGCTGGTGGAAGGCAGAAACTGGCGCCATCTTTTGGGCATGGTACTCTGCAGCTCCCAACAAGTATTGTGGAGACCATTAGGCATATGAGATTTTGATGACTGTGACCTCCATGCTCCTTCAATTAACTGTAGTGGTAGAGATTTGAAGGTCAAGAATGATAACTCAGATTAAGGTCAGTCTTCTGAAAGACTAATCTTTTCTGACTGGAGAAAGTCATTGTTCTAAAATGTTTATTTTAGTGTGTTTTAAATTAGGTGTACATATGTATGTCTCTGTATGGATACATGCACATCAGTTCAGGTGACCACACAAGGCAAATGCATCATATCCCCTGGATCAGGAGACCTATGAACAGCTAGCTTTAAATGCAGGGAACCATATTGGATGAGCACTGTGTTCTTAACTGCTCATTTATCTCCTCAACACAACTGATAGCATGTATTTTTGTTGCTGTTGTTAACATTTTGTGTTTTTACATGTGTGTTTGTGTGTGCCACATGTTTGCCAGTACTTAGGGAAGCCAGAAGAGGGTGTCAGATAACCCAGAATTGGACAGAGGTTATAAACTGTCTGATGTTTGTTCACGGAAACAAACCCATGCCATCTTGGAGAAAAGCTAATGCTTTTAAGTGTGAAATCATCTCTCACTAGAGAAAGTCTTATTTCCCTCCAAGATCTTTCAAGTCACCTATGTGTATGCATGTTCTAGGCTCAGCATTGGCATTTACTGGGACCAAGTGCATTTTCATTCCTTACACTAATTTTCACTGTTTCACTATTTCATAGCTATCCAAAAATATAATTTATATACTACTGCATAGCTTTTGATACTAAAATTCTTTTATTCTGGATTTGGGTTGGATTTTCTTATCAGTAAAAAATATGATTTTAAAATTAATGCTGAACAATAAAAGTTGGAAATGAGCAATTTGGTACCAGCACAGCTTGAACTCTATCCAATTTAGTTATCAATGAAATAAAAGCCCGTATTATTGTAGAGTTCCAACCTTCAGGTCATCCCTATTGAAAAGGACTTCCAAATGGCACAGTGATGTGCGTCAAAAACCTTGAGAGGCTCACCCCCAACATCTCTTACACTGAATCAGAGGAGGAGGGAGCTGGTGATCTGGGTGAGTAACAGAGCTCTGCCTTCTTAGAAAAGCCTTCAGCACTACCTTCTTGTCCTTTCCCTGTGAAGCCAGGCAGCACAGGAACAAACATACCCTGTGGCAAAATCTTGGTTTTATTCACAAGAGGCCTGCAGCTCCCAAGCACTTAAACACCTTCAAACAAAGAGGTTTGTCCTTGGCCCTTTGAGGAAAGAGTCATACAGATGGAGATCTCAGGCTTATTAGTGCAAATAAAGCTGAATTACAAGCAGCGTATCTGGTCATTTTGACATTAAACTTTCAGCAATGCCAAGAGCCATCTGGGCATCTTCCCAGACAATTACCCCCATTATGTCACCACTTTCCACATGAAGGGTATTGCTATCCTGTGACATTGACTAGCATTGGTGGGCAGTTTGGAAACACATTCTCTGTAGTGACGCCCTGTAGGTTTAAACCTTGGAACAACATGGATATCTTTACTCTATCAATAACTAACTTGGATAAGTTCAAAATAAACTGATATCAAGCTGGTTGCTTGTTTTGAATTGTTACCATGTAAAACAGATCTGTGGATGCTACTTTTCATTCTTCTTACATCTGTATCTGAATTGAGAATGTTTAACTGTCTATCCAGAATCAAAACATGAAAAGATCATGTGCAGAGGAGGTGTAAACTATTTTAGTTCACCTTCATTGTGTATCTACCAGAAGTTAAAGTAGGTGCCTGACACTGAGAAAAACTGGAGGTGGTCCAAGAACACATGCCCAAAGTTAAATGTCATTAGACTTATAGGAAGCCTCAGACTGAAGGAATCTCAAAGCCATGTTGTGATGCTAGCAATCTGAATGTTATTTGTAGTTTTAAATGAGGTCAACCACAAAAATCACACTTAGATTTTGTTGCTATTGAGTCCGTGCATTTCCATAAAAGGTTGATTTGGGAGCTAAAGGTAAAGTCAGAGTAATGTCAACAGTCTGGGACATTTATATTCTGACTTGAGCCCAAAGCAGGCACCTTTGAGTTTAACACAATGTTTGAAGAATTGTATTTTTTGGTCATCTTTTAAAAACCTTTTGTTAACTTTTATTGTAATACCCATGCCTATGCAAACAAAGAGTACTACTGGTATCCAAATCCTCCACTAGGTGATTAAAAGCTATAAAATAATACATTCAGGGCAAAAGTATTCTACGTAAAGAAATGTAGACACATAGAAGCTATGAATAAAACATCAACAAATATTATGCAAGTATTGATTGACAGCTTTCTTGTTTTGTGAATGAAACTTTTATGATGTCATAAGGATATCTTTTCACGCTTGATATATAAACATGCTAAGAAATTAAAATTTATATGAAAGCTATGCATAGTTGGCTTTCCTCCAGATAACTGACAGTGTTATGCTTTTTTGCTATGAGAGTCATGTGATATGGAGAACAATAAAACAAAAGGAAGGAGAAAAGAAAAAAGAAGGTACCACTTAGGACTAAATTTTGTCTAGTCAGTAGATAATTAGTCAAAAGAAATCTTTTAGCCTTTAAACCACAAATAATGTATTGGGGATTAATTTTAAATACTGTTAAGTGTTTTGGCATTGTGTTGTGGCAGTGTACCTTTGTGGGCTTCTGTGACTTTGTTCCAAGTTCTTAACTGTCACTGTTGAAATGATGTTGCCATGCCTTGCACAGTATATAAATGGGTGGGTAGGGATGCTTTCTAGGTAAATTACTTTTTCTGAAGAGCATCTTTCTTGGGTACCAAAGCTTGCCAATTTCCAGCATAAATTTCACTTTAGTGAAAAGCTGGCATGTGATATACAAGGCACCTTCTCCAAGAGGACACCAGGCATTTGAAGACTAAATATAGTGTTTATTCCAAGTTATCCAATGTTTAGTTGTATAATATTAACAAGATACACAGATTTTAATGGTTACTCCGCTATAGCTTAGTACTCAAATTTGGCGTAGTCATTTCTAAATGGAAGCATAGATAGGGTAAAAGAGACCATGAAATATCAACTAGATGAAATATATTGATCCACTAAATTTTTAATCACAAAGTACTGGGTTAACATTGAAACATACTTGAAATGTAAAATCAATTATAAAGAACTAAATGTAAAGCTATGGGAGGCTGAGGATTGCATTGTGTGCAGAAACAGCCTGTGTCTATGAGGACTGTCAAGTTGTAATAAGAGAGTCAGAAAACTTTACTTATTCATAAGGACAACTTGTAATACTATTGCCATGATTATTAAAATATTATTTCCTGAAATTAAGGAGAAAACACAATTTTATTACTTGAAACCCACATACTTTTATGGAATTTTAGCCAGTCCTTTTAAGTAGACAAAATAAAAGAATTGGATGTTTAGGTTGCATTTTATTCAGAAATCCAACAATCTCAGAAGACTGCATCTACATCCTATATATCCATCTTCTGGGTCTTATGGCTCATCTTTCACCAGTGAATTACAGGGCAGGTGGTGCTGGTTGTGAGACTCAGCCCAAAATTTTTAAGCTTGGCCTTCTGGTAGGGTGTCAGTCTTGTTTGTGATTTATGTCATTGGTACTCATTTCCTTGTTGTCTCTCTGCAGCAGGCAAGGGTTTGCAAACACAAAGGTACTGAGTTTTCCTTTCCTCTGGAACCTGCCATGTAGATGACTGGAGGTTAACTCAGAGGAGACAGGGCTTTATCAATGTTTATGTGAGATTCTTTCTTTAAAGTGAACAATGTCCCACAGATCCCGGGCACAACCTGATCAACACCTCCACTCTCTAAAGGAGGGTTAAGAGGTACAGTTGGAGGTAATCACAACTACTCAGGTTTTATGACACAATGGCCATGCCTAGAGTACAGTAGTCCACTGTAATAGCTGAGAACCCAGCAGTACTTGAGAGGCATGTATGGCTTTTGTACTATAACTGAAAAGGCAGGGAGGAATGAGGATTCTGGAAAATTACCTTTATTCTCTTGTCCAGTTTTGATACATTTAAAACTTAAAGATGGTATGACTGTTAAAGAAAAAAAGGAAAAGCTTCTATGGAAATGAGTTAAAATGATTTATTCTTTAGTTTACTCATTTTGAAGAGTAATTGTGCATTCTTAAACAGGAAAAAATACACTTTGAAAAACTTCAGTTTGCTTCTGGACTATTTTGTCTTCTGAAATAAGTACAACTGTTACTTTCCTTTTTTCGGGAGAAACTCAGTCATTTTTAACAAACTAAAAAATTGTATGTGGAGCAAAAATGTATTGGCATCTATATAAATATTCTTTATGCTACTTTCAAATTCTTCACAGTTCACATATTATCCTGTTAATTTGGGCAGTGAACATAGCATATAAATATATTTAATCAGTGTCCCCAATCGATCCATCAGTCTTTTCTCCTGTTCCTGCTCCTCTGCTATGTTTTCTGATACTCCCTCCTTGACACCTTCCATTTGGCTTTTGTCATGCTCATCCAACTGAAAGAGTAATGCCTTTCAGCATCACTGTGGCTGCATGCCCAAGTCTACAGCTTAATCCCCCTTCTTATCCTTTCTGAAGTAGTCAGATGTACAACAGGCAATTCTCCTTCAAGCTCTAAAAAACAAACAAACAAATGAAAACAACAATAAAAACTATGTAAGTAAAATGAAAATGAATTTACTGGAAAGTTATGACATCCGTACCACTACTTAATGGCCTTTCTGGAAGCATTAGGAGTAGCTGGAAAAGTGATGAGTGCCTTGAAAAGATAGTTTCAGAAGATTTTAAA
Organism: Cricetulus griseus; assembly: GCF_003668045.3. Lineage (NCBI taxonomy): Eukaryota > Metazoa > Chordata > Mammalia > Rodentia > Cricetidae > Cricetulus > Cricetulus griseus. The sequence continues at coordinate 125,747,305 of NC_048597.1, forward strand.
ATAAAGACAATATGCTTTGGAAATTTCTCTTCAGCCATTGGTATATTGGGTGATTATTATCTGTGATGTAGTCTATTATTTGTCTAATGTAATCCTTTAAAGCATGTTTAATTGGCTGTGTAGATGGCTTTGTAGATTGTGGGGAGGTAAGACACTTAAAAGTAACATTTTGGGAAGTGAGTAGATGGCACAGTGGCCCAGAGAACTTGTTGCTTTTATATGGAACCCAGGTTCATTTCTGAGCACCAACATAGTGGTTTACAGCTGTTAGTAATTTCAGTTCTGATACCCTGACTCCTGACATCCTCTTGTGTACTCCTCCAGCACCTGGCATACACTCAGGGAATTTACATATGCATACACAGAACACTCACTTACTTAAATTTGATTAAGTAAATCTAAGCTAATGTCTTCTCTAGATGCTGGTGGATGGCTTCCTTGGTGAGATGCACAACAATGGCTAAATAAAGAGAGAATGAAGCCTGACAGACCAAGGAGTGGTCAGCACTAAAGATGGTGAATCAATGAGACTGTTGGGGCTACTTAGAGATACATACTGATCCTGGCAAGTTCATCTCCCTAAGGCCCACCATGGCTGAAGAGAACACAAAACTGCACCAAAGAGTATTATACATCACATGAAAAAATGCAGTGCTCCACCCTATCCCCTGTCTGCACCCCGATGCTCCCTAACTTTGGGTGAACTGTCTCTCCAGAGGGTGAGGTGTCACTTCTCCTTTCTAGATGTTTTAATTTTAGTTTTCATATTACTTGATTCAGATCTGTGTTAATCCCATGTAAGATTCACCTAGCCTGTTGAATTTGTAGGTTTTTCAAGAGGTTATTATTTGGGGGGATCTATAGGTTTTTGTCTGATTTGGGGGAATAAATTTATATGGTTTGGACAGATGAGTGTCCTTACTTGCCTGAACACAATGTGTATTCTATGCTTGTTTCTCCTTCAAGGACTCCGAGAATAGGAAGTTGCATCCATTTTTAAATTTCTACATTTCCATAATGTCTTGCTCATGTTTTCCAGCTTATGTTTTGTCTTGCTTAGTCTGGGTGAATCCTATTGGAACATTCTCATGTTAATTCCTAATTTCATCTTTCCATTTTTTTCAGTTAGGCATCCTTCCTCCTATAAATTTTTGTTGTTATTTTATTATTAAGACATTTTTCCCTTTGTCTTTATGGTCATGTCTTCTAACTTAATGGAAGTTCTCCATTATTATCTATTTTCATGACTATTTTAATTTTGATGGAATTTTTTAGAATGGAAGCTCTAATATACTTACCACATATTCCCAACAGAAAAGACATCTCCTGCTTTTCTTCTGTGTGTACACTGAGATTGTTGTGTAATCTTTTTAAGTGATGAATGATTGAGCAGTACCCAGATCTATGTGAGTATGATATTAAAAATAAAAAAACCCTTGGGCCTTATTTAAGTACACGTTCACTGATACTTCTTAGGTAATCAGGGTATTGTTTTGCCTAAGTCAAAGTTCAGACTCCTCCTCAGACCTTTTTGTATGCTCTTGTTTAGGGAGTGTTGCCTTTTTTCCCTGACAGACACTACCCCTATAGAAGAGAGAGAGGCCTTCTGGATTGCTGACTTTAGACAAACTCTAATGATACAAAGAAGGTTGTCTTCTAGATACAGAGTGCTCAGAGGGATTTCTGGATGCCCCTTAGTATCTTTTGGCATAGTAAGAGGGCTCTTTTTTCTCATTGACCCACCTCTATCTTTTCAGGGAGAAGACTGCAAAGGGTGCCTGTTATTTGATAGAAAAATACAAATATAAATTCTACATCTATTGATGCAGTTATGATAAGGTAAACGGTTTTCAGTTTTTATCTAAAACATTTGTTCTGTCTTAGAGTGTTTCTTCTGTGCTTGTTACACACAGATGTTGACTGGACTTTTTGCTATTGTTCCTGTTAGCTATCACAGGTGACTCATTGTGTCCCATAAAGTCTTCAATATGCAAGACAAAAAGAGCCCTGATGCAGTGGTCCATGTCACACATCTTTGTCTATGTCTACAGTGTCTTTGTAGAACATAGATACTGCTCTAGTGGTATGTCCTAAAGGGGATTAAAGTATAATTAATTTATACAGAGAACGAAGCTTATTTTTTTGAAACTAGATAATCTGAGAGTGGTTTGTTCAATCAGATAGAAAGCCTTAAAAGCAAAACTAAGGCTTCCACAAACAATGAATTTTGCCTGTGGCTTTGAGGTTCATCTCTAGCCAGTCTATGTTAGACTTCCTTTTCTGATGGGATGGCCTATAGACTTTGAAATTGCCACATAGTCTTTCAAACCACATGAGCCAATCTCTTGAGATTAATAGTAATAGGAAATTGTGTGATGCTGTGATAGAGTCTCCCAAACATGGAATTGATTCAGGTAGATTATGGAAGAATTTTTCAGAGGCATGACAAAAAATCTCATCCCATTGACCAGGAGTTTTGTCAGTTAATCAGTAAGACTCACAAGGGAGATAACTATGATAAAGGAGGCTCATATTAATGTTTGTATCAACACAAACAATCCTGGTTGAAAGTGACATTTGAAAGATCTTCTGATAAAGACTCAGAAGGATATTATCAAAGTTAGATCAGAAGCTAGAGAGAATAATAATCCTTAACATATACTCTCAAAAATTTGGCTTAGTTGAGCATAGTGGCTCATGCCCATAGTCCTAATACTCAAGAAGCAAACGGAAGATGATGGCCATGAATTCAAAGACAGTTCAGTCTATATAACAATTTCCAGGCAGAACCAGGGCTGCATAGTAATTATCTTTTGCAGAGAGAGGCTGGGCAGGAAGGAAGGAGGGAGAAAAATGAAGGAAGAAAGAAGAGAGCAAGACAACAATTATATGAAGCCTGGTAAGATGGCTCCCCTGGTAAACATTCTGGAGCACAAACCTGATGCTGACTTAGATCCCTGTCCCCCACAATGGAAGAAGAGAACTGACTCATGAATTGTTCTCTGACCTCCACAGAGTGATCTGGTAAGCATTCATGTATGCATGTCTTCACACACACACACACACACACACACACACACACACACACACACAGGCTCACACAATACATGTCCATATAGTAATAATACTAAATGAATACATTTTATGAAAACAACTGAATTTATCTGGGTCTGTGTGGATGAAACACTTTCTGTTGGTGAGCTTTCACATTTTGCTGCAAATACTCCCAGAATAATATAAAGTTGAAGGTCAACATCCTCAACCCACTTCCTCGGAATGTGACCTCTTCACCATTAGTTTTCTTATGAATATAATAAATTGAGCCATCAGGATGGACCCTGACCTAGAGTGACGAGAATCTTATAAAGGGGAGATGTTGTGAAGAGGAATACATGCATACATGCTGCCATATGAATCCCCGCATAGGTATGCACTCACCCAGGAAGTCTGTGTGGGCTCTTCTCTCACAATGCTCAGAAGCAACCATGGATGCCACCACCTTGTTTTGCAGTTCTGGCTTCCATAAGTATGCAACGATGCATGTTTGGTCCTTACATCTTCCAAATTTTAATGCTTTGTGGTGGTTTCATGTCCTGGTCTGTTTGAACTGCTGTAATAAATGACTGTCTACTAAGTGGCTTTAGTGAAAAATATTTGTTCTCACCCTTCTGACAAATAAATTTCTGAAACTAGGATGTGGCTCTGGCTTTCTTCTGTCAAGCCCATCCTCTAATAAAGAGATGGGAATGAAAATTCCATTCATATTAAATTCATCAACCTGAATCAAGACTCCTAAGAGTTTGATGCAAAGCAGTTCATGGACAGCATCTTAAAACACAATGCAATTTGGAAAAAAATAGTTTACTGACATAATACAATCCTTGGTCTACAAGGAACCATAATTATATTGAAACTTGACTCAGGCAGGGTACATGTCATTTCTTCCAAGAAGATGGATTTTAGAGATAGGTTACCTGTACTAGCTTCAGGGTCTAGGGAAGGCTCTGGCCTGTTTTCAGTCATACAGATAGTGTATGACTATATGGTCTATTCTAGTTCTGGTTGTGGGAGCTTGGGGGAGCCCCTAGCTGTACAAATAATATAAGGGTCATTTAGACTATTAGATGTCTCCTGCCCTGGTTGTAGGAGCTTGGGGGAACCACTAGCTATACAAATAATGGAAGGCTCATTTAGAGTATTAGATATCTCCTATCCTGGTTGTGACAGCTTGGGGAGCCCATAGTTATATACTATGGGCTCATTTAAATGGGTCATTTAAATTCCTATGACAACCAGTCCTGGTTATAGGAGCTTGATATGACCTGGCCCAACAGATAATGCAGATCACCAGGATATAAATAACTTCCAGTTCCCAGCTATCTGGGAAAACAGGTTATATATCCCTCCTTTTAAAACAACAGTCCTGCACAAAAGACCTTTGTTACTTCAAAACTCAAAGACACAGAAAGCTGGCTTCTGGCATCCACAGAAGGATGAGGTTTTGGGGTTCTTGTGAGAGCACATTTGCCAGTAATAAGGGCTTCATTTCAAAGCCTAATTATATCCCATGGAGTCCCTCCACAATATATGATCACAATGGGAACTGGATTGAATAGGTATATCTTGTGCTTATGGGTGAGGTGTATACACATATGTATGTATTGGTACATGCACCCATTTATACACATCTAGACTAATGAAGTATTTCTCTAGGCATCTTTCTTTATCAATCCCCACCATATTTTTTGAGATATTTTCTCACTGAACTTAAAGCTGTCTGTTTCCCTAAGCTAGCTGGATTTGCCTTTCATTGTATCCCAACCTCTCCATCAATGCTGAAGTTACAAAAATACACAGATATGCTGGGGTTGGCCTTGGCTTTACCTGGGTCCTAAGGATTTGAACTCAGGTTTATTTGCTTTCACATCAAGTTCTCTTACCCATGAACACAATTTCCAGGCCCCTCAACACATGAAATTTGAGAAGATAGTAAAATTCAGGCTATAATATTGCCCCAGGAAGTGGTTATATGAATGGAAACAATACTCCAAGTGGACTGGTAGAGAGGAGGATATAGTTGCTAAGTATCTCAACCCTCTAACACACTTTGAAGCCACAACTACGTGCATCATGTCTTTTCTTCTCCCAAACCTGTCATGTCTGAGCCAGAATAGCATTTAGGAGACAACTGAGGACTCAATGTTTAAATTAAGGCAAGTATAAGTAGGCTGTGGAGTCCCACCTGCTGGTCTTGCATCTTATTTTGACGGTGTCTGCAGGATTCCTTTGGCATGCCTGACTGCATTATGCATCTGTCTTCACATTTTAAAGATGCTCACATTGTCCAACTCCTAACAATCTATGGAGTATATAAATGCCAAACATACATTTCTTCAATCTTAAAGGCCCCTGTATTACTTCAGATTTTAAGGTCCCAGTTTTTAAACGTACCTGTCCTGGAAAGAATCGAATCTATCTTCTGTGGCTTCTACAACCTTGAAAGTTAAAAACTACACTTTGTAGCCTGGTGGTATTGGCAAACGCCATTAATCCCAGCACTTGGGAGGCAGAGGCAGGTGAATCTCTGTGAGTTCGAGACCAGACTGGTCTACAAGAGCTAGTTCCAGGACAGCCTCCAAAGCCACAGACAAACCCTGTCTCAAATGCCCCCTCCAAAAAAAGAGAAAAAGAAAAAAAGAACCTACACTTTCTAAGTGTGTAGGTTTTTTTGTGAAACAACTCTTAAGTGTAGATGCTAACATTTTTCTTGATGTGTAATCAAGAGTAGATTACTGAATCTTAGATATGTTTTTGGATTCAACACAAATAATGGCTATAAACTACTGAATTGCATAGGTGGCAATATTGTTTAGGCAATAGTTTATAGGTAATATTATGAGCCTCTCGCAAGCCTTTGCTCCAAAGTCAATTATTTCTTAGATGCGGTATCACCAGACAGAGCTGAACAGTCAGCTCCTTGTGCTGCCTCCATTTTTGATATCTTCCTTCCAATACGGATCATTTAATTCAAGCCTTCCCTCCTGAGTGTCTGACTTATGTGTTCAATGCTACATGAGCCCTGTTTTATGCATATCTCTGTTACTAACAGAGATATACCTCTGATTTTCTGGTTTAATTTCATTCTTTAAGGAGTCGGAACTTGTAACATTCTGTTCTTTTTAACTTTCTTCTGGATAGACCTGTAGTGGCATCTTGCCTTGCCAGTGAACTTGTAGTGATGGCCACACCCTTTGAGCCTGATTTTTGGTGGAGATGTGACCTATTGTTAGGTAGAGGAGGGGCTGGCTTGCTCTGTCTTGGGTTTCACAGAGCAGCAGAAGAGTTCACTATTGAGGCAAGATGTCACTACATATACCCTTCTTTGTTAATTGTTATACTTAAAATAACTACAAATACAAGGTTGAAATTCAATTTTGAACTAATGTACATGTTTAGCTATGCATTGAATTATGTAAGCCCCTCCATATGCTGATGTCCTAAAGTGAATAGGTTTGATTATAATTACAACTTCATGATTGTAGTTAGGGAACAACAACACCATGCATATGAATCCTACACTACTGTGCCTGTGTCCTCATCACAGGAGGTTATGAAGAAAAAACAGTAATAGAGAAAAGACCATGTAAATATTCAGGGTAAATGGAATCCCTACAATCCAAGGAGAAATTCCACAGAAGAAACTACTGCTATCAATGCCTTGAACTTCTAACCTTCAAAACTGAACTTGATGATTTGTATTGATTACCAACTTGACAGGCTACAGAACAGCCTTAGAGGGAAGCCTCTGGGCATGACTGTGGGAAGCTTTCTAGACTGTTTTAATTGAGATTGGAAGATCCTCCCTGACTGGAGGACTGCATGAGAATAATACCAGCCCTTTCCCCCGACTCTGCTTCTGTAACCTAGAAGCAGGTGCTGTATCCTGAACCACAGACAGGTCATGAGAGAATATACTCTTGAAGCATGATTCAAACTAAAGTTTGAATTAAACCTATAATGGCTCCCTCTATTATGGTATCTGGCACTAGGGGAATGTCCAGAGATGTACAAAGATGACCCCACCTAATAATCTAAGCAATAGTCAAGAGACTACCTTAAATGTTCTACTCCGATAATGAGATTGATTACATTGATGGCATACCTTGTATGCCATCCTAAAGCCTTCATCCAGCAGCTGATGGAAGTAGATGAAGGCATCCACAGCTAAGCATTGAGCTGAACTTTGGAATCCAGTTGCAGAGAGGGAGGAGTGATGAGCAAAGGGGTCAAGACCAGGCTGGAAAAACCCACAGAAACAGCTGACCTGAACAAGGGGGAGCTCATGGACCCCAGACTGATAGCTAGGAAACCAGCATGGGACTTTTCCAAATCCCCAGAGGGAAGATGTCAATTTGGAGTTCTGGTTAATCTGTGGGACCTCTGGTAGTGGATCATTACTTATCCCTAGGATACAAATGGACTTTGGGAGGCCACTTAACATAGAGGGATACTCTCTCAGCCTAGACACACTGTGGAGTGTCTAGGCCCTGTTCCATATGATATGACAGACTCTGAAGATCCCCGTGGAAGGCCTCACCCCTGGGGAACAGAAAGGGGATTGGATGAGGGATTGGTGGGGGACAGGGGAGGAGGGGAGGGAGAAAGAACTGGGATTGACATGTGAAGCAAGCTTGTTTCTAATTTAAATTTAAAAAGAAAAGAAAAAAAGAAGTAAAAAAAAAAACCACTTTGTTTTCATTCTCTTTAGTTAGATATTGTATCCCAGAAATAATACAAGTAATTAACACACTGCAAAAATTAATTTGTTTAACACTCACTCCAGGATATATGTTAGGGAAGCCCCAGAAAACTGATATGGACTTCTAAATAATTTCCAAGCAGTAAATATTATAAGTTTTGCTGTTTAATTTTGAAGAAAGGGCCATTTGGTGTCATGGTTGAAATTTTGTGCCTCATTCACTAGGCTATATGTATAGGAATTCATAAAAATGATATTGATTTCAACATTCTTGGTCTTTTCTGAATCTAATTTTACGTGGAAGCTTATGATTAATGGCTTATCCCTTTAAATATTGGGTCTATTCTTATTGTTAATGGAAGCTAAGCTCCAGGTAGTCAATCTAAAACCTTAGGCAGTTGGTACGGCTGTAAAGTAAATTATAGAATGGGAAGTACTTCATCTTCAATTCCTATATGTGCAGCTGTTGTGGGCATACGATTTTATAAAACGTATACGATTTCACTTTTAGCTTACCCACCATACCGTTAGCTTCTTGAAGACAATGGCCATATTTATTTTTTTGTATCTCTAGTGTCTAGTATGACTCATATATGATATTGGTATTTAGTAAATCTATGTTTGAAAGGAGAAAATTATTTTTTAAATGATGTCATATAGATCCCCATACTTTTACACATAATTTTTTATCATTTTAAAAGCTGTCTTCTTCACATGGATAACATAACAGTAATCCAAGTGTTTGTGTTAAGATCCCAGGATTGTAACGAGATATATTTTTTAAATTTTAAAGCATTTGCTCAACTAACTCAAAGGAAATGACTTATGGAATAAAAATTCATATCCACTCATTAGAAAATAGTCCAAAGTTTTCAATTCATGGTAAGAGAGCTGAAAAATGACCTATTTCTGAACATAAACAGAGAATTTATTGTTACACTCCTATTACTCACCTAAAAAATGGGCCCAATAACATGCTAGGCATCCTGTTCTCCAGCAAAATATCCTGGGATGCCAATTAACTATAAGTGCTCAGGACCTCCACATTATGCCTCATCCAATAAGATCTCCTGTCTCTTAATACATTAAAACAAAGAGTGAGTCACAAGGAGATCAATACTGTTAAACTCCAGCAAGACTACTTGGACCAAAGCACATTCCATTTCCTCATTAGCCATGAAGCCAGAGACAGAAGGGGGAGGTTCCAGCTGAGATTACAGGCAAATGGAGCCTCCAAAGAGCACAGAATCAAATGTATTTTATCAAAACTAACTTTAAAAATGCATGCTGTTTCCTCCTACTTATTCCATAATTTATTAATTGCAGGCTACTTTCTTTTCCCAATGACATTTCCATTTTGTTTTTCCTTTCCAATTTTGTCAGCTTCAGGAATAGTATTTTAAATGAATTTTTGAAAGATTTGAGGAAATTTCATTTTTGTTTTTATAAAAAGGACAATGAGTAAGTTCTCTAAATTTTAAAATTGGGACGTGGATTTTATTCTCGTTTTTATGCTTTACAGCAGAATCCATGTATCACAAAAGGTATTTCTATTTTTCCCTATGCCTTAGAGACTTATTCACACTTTAACTGTATGCTGTATAATGCACATATAAACTGAGACTCATTATTTTTAAAGTTTTAATAGTGATAGCATAAACTATAAATAAAACTAGGGATATTAGTTTTTTATTGCGTCTTATTAAATTAGCATATTCAAAACAACATTTCAAGAAAGAGTAAATATATAAATTAACAAGGGGCTGTTTTACATCCTTAGTACTCAGTAGGACAGATTCACAGCCACTCAATAGGATATTTCACAGCATTAAGTAGGACAAGCTGCTGGTGTTGTATCAGTTCTTCTGTCTTGAGCTTCTCTAGTCTTCAGTGATTGTGAAAGCACATGCCAATGCTTGCAAAATGAAAACACAAGCTGGCACAGACAAAAGCTCACTTGTATTGAAATGACCTCACGAACAGAGAAGCAGTGCTTCTTTATGTAATAAAAATGTTCAGTATCCTGAAAACAAGACTTGTTAAAAGAAATTAAGTTGAGGAAGGCAAACACACACACACACACACACACACACACACACACACACACACACACACACTGTGTGTGTGTGTGTGTGTGTGATCTTTGTGTAGTATACATATTCTTTACACAGGTGGCTGTGTATGCAGGAGTGCTCATATGAGCATTTATATGTCAAGGCCAATTATCCAAGTCAAATGCCTTCCACAACTTCTGGCTTTACTTTTTCAGACAAGGTCTCTTACTGAACTTGGAGCACTTGGTTCCTCCCATCTCTACAGTCACTCCCCATAGCAGCAGTGACAAGGTACCATATCCAGCTATTGTTACCTGAATCTGGAAAATCTGAATTCAGACGATCATGGTTGTACAGTAGCCACTTGAATTTCTGAGCCTGCTCCCGACCCTGCCAAGCATAAGATTTAGTAGGTAAAACCATAAACTTGTCTTCTTCAGAACTCTCAGCCTAACAAGAAACAGGTCTATCAAAATATGATCATGGACAGAAATAAAGTTCTCCACTGATGTTCACTTACAGGAAGACCTGAGTGAAGTACAGTCTAACATTCTGCTATCCCAGACATGTGGCTGAAGAACCATCAGGTTAAATATACTTACTGTTCTTGCTGAGGACCAAGTTCAGTTCTGAGCACCTGTGAGGCAGCCCACAACATCCATAACTGCTTCTGATATGGTGGATCTATTTGAACATTCCTGGAACACCAATTTCCATGATGGTGATCCTTGGATTTCTTCCCACAGTTTACACTTATTTGTCTCATGTCCTTAACAGCACTTTATGAACTTATAATTTGTTGTTGTTGTTGTTATTTTTATTTTCAATAACAATTCCCAGTGATGAGTGAAGACATACTGTGCTTTCATTTACATTTGTATGATCATTAATGACAGTGAACATTTTTATTTTGATTATTTTTTTTTTAGAAATTTGATCATCTGGTGTTGGAGAGTTGGCTTAGAGATTAAGAATACTGAGATTCTGCGTTCAATTCCCAGCACCCTAGGTCAACTTACAACTCTCTGTAAATTCAATTCCAGAGAATCTGACACCCTCACACAGAAATACATGCAGACAAAATGTCAATGTGTATAAAATAAAAATACATCTTTAAGAAATTTCACTATCTGTTATACTATTGAGTTGATTTTGTCATATATTCTGGCTGTTAAATTTTACCATATAGCTACTATTTGAAAATAGTCCTTATAAAATGGTTGTGTTTTCAATTCAATTATTTTGTTTCTTTTGCTAAGCATTAACTTGTATATAATCCCATTTGTTATTACTTTTGTGTCTTGTGATTTGATGTCTTTTACAGAATGTCCCTATTTTAGAGTTCATCAGTGGGTTCCCTATATTATCTTTGAGCTGTTTGTTTTCTGTCTTGCATTTAAGTTGTCAGTTAATTTTGAGTTGATTTTGAGTTGGTCTTTATAACTCATCAGAGAAAGTATTGTACTTTTATTTTTTCATATGTGAAAACCTGGTTTCACAAGAACAATATATTGAAAATGTTGCTTTCCAATTCCTGATCTTTGCTCCTTTATTGGAAGAACAGAGAGTTGTGGATGTGTGTGGTTACCTCTAAGTTGTCTATTGGGTTCCATTAGTCTGTGTGCCAAAATATATGTAAATACCATGCTCCTTTTATTACTGTAATTTTAGGGTACATTTTAATGTTAGATCATAAGTTATTCTCACTTCACTGTTTTTGCCCAAGTTTGACATGAATATTTGTGATGTATTTTGCTGTTGTTATTGTTGTTCCTATAGATTCCAGATGTTTTTCCCTAGGACTATGAAAAATATCATTGGTGTTTTGGTAGGGATAGAGTCTTTAAGTCATGATGAGTGGTGTAAACAGTTATACAGCATTGATTCCTTTAGTTTCTGACCAGATGTCTTTCTCTTAGCCTTGTCAAAATTTTTCTGCAGTGTTCTATAGTTTTAACTTTGTGGATCCA